>NC_136906.1:11209051-11809051 GCF_949606895.1 Notothenia rossii
ATATATCTATATACAATTAGTTTCGATAAATATGTCACATGTCGAAGCTAAGATAATCATTTGTGTATTATTAGAATAAATGTGATTATGTAACTGCAATACAATTATTCTACACAACTTAAAACTAGTTCAGAGAAAAGTCTAAACAGCTGAGATGGAGGGTTGATATTTTTTACAAATCCTGTGAGGAGGAGTCAATGCAAAACTCAGATATCTCCCCCTCTACTTATGTGACTGCAGAGAGGAGGACAGAGGACAGAGGACACACAGTTGAACATGATGGACTATAGGACAGGACTGCTGCTGCTCAGTATCTGCTGGGCAGGTCAACATCTTTACTGATCTGTATCTAACACAGATTTTAATTGTGTCAATAGCTTATTTCACCAGATGTGTTTCTATCCTCTTTACAGGTGTTGATGGTCAGACTCTAACAGAATCTGATCCAGTGACTAAAAGGCCTGGAGAATCTCACAGGTTGACCTGTACAGGCTCTGGATTCACATTCAGTAGCTACTACATGCACTGGGTCAGACAGGCTCCTGGGAAAGGACTGGAGTGGATCGCTTATATCGGCACAAGCACTTCTCCGATTTCTTACTCTCAGTTGGTCCAGGGTAGATTCACTATCTCCAGAGATGACTCCAGCAGTAAAGTGTATCTGCAGATGAACAGTCTGAAGGCTGAGGACACAGCAGTGTATTACTGTGCCAGAGACACACAGTGAGAGACAGTAACAGGAGAGTCGTACACAAGCTACTTCCTCTATTTACCACCACCCATGAGAGCATTCACTTCAAATTGAAATACTGAGTAACTGAATATTGACATCCTGTTTCATCTCATTTGACGCAAAGTTTAATTCAGTTGCAACCTAAAGAAATATAGTGAATTCTAACAGATAATTTGTATGTTTTGAAGGAAATATTTATTTTTGTTTCTTTTGAGCCTCCAACATAATGTATCACAGATAATATAAAATGTCCTATTTGAAACAACGTAGCTCTTTATCTGATTCAGTATGGTTAAACTGTGCCCATGTATCTCTAAAAGTACATTAATGAAAGCACACTTTGATTACATTAAACATTAAAGAAATCTATTTGATTTGCCGATTGAACAAAAATCATCATTATATCATAAACATTATCATCAGGAAAGTTGTATCTGTTTGAATTTGAAACATTACTGCAACATAACCAAAACCAAATGAAACAAATTCAATGTTTAACACTGGAGACAAACAACTGATTCCAGTCTGCTAACTGGCTAACTTTAATCCACCGTAAACACATTTGAGAAGTTGATTAAACACAAATTATATCTTAATAATATTTCCCTTAAAGTAGCAGCTCTGATCATATAGTCTCTAACCCAAATTAAATCAAATACACCTGACATTAATGGTTAGTTAGTTATTTTAGTTTATTGTCGTATTGGATGTAGGCCTAGGTGAGTCCCTCTGGCAATCAAAATCATTATACTTTATATGAAGTCTATTTTTTGTCCTTTTACAAATGGCCTTGCAAAGTCCTAAGATTTACATTTCACATGAAGATTTCCTGCAAAAACAATGTCCCCTTTTTATAAAAAGCATGAGTTATGCATGATGTTTCCAGTATGTGGGTTGGGGTTTTGCTAAGCAGAATACAATTATTACATCTTATTTAAGTTTACATAAAAGTTACTGATGAATAACCTGAAACCTGAAATGTGAGTCTGTTTTTCTGACCTGTGTGTTAAAAGTTTTGTTAGAAATACAAAAATGAACTTTCATTTATTGTTTTTAAATAATAAATGTTCTTTCACATGTCCAACCCCATTTACAAAAGACAACTCGAGACGGACAGTCTGTCCCTCTTTTATAGCCTGTCAGTGTCCCTCTCTATGCAAAGTGAACTTCCTCACAGTCTGCTATAAAGACTTGATATCATGCTGTTAGCTGCAGCAGAAGAAGAGAAGCTCCATCAGGTCACCTTCAACACCAACCATGTTCTCTGTAGCTCTGCTGCTGCTGCTGGCTGCTGGATCCTGTGAGTCTCACTGAGGCAGAGACACTGACAGAACGCTCACACTGACTGCTCACTGTTATTAACCTCGCTCACTATTCAACATGTTTCCCTCCACAGGTGTGAAGTGTGAGCAGTTGATACAGCCAGCCTCTGTGACGGTGCAGCCAGGTCAACGTCTGACCATCACCTGTCAGGTCTCTTATTCTGTTAGCAGCTACTACACAGCCTGGATCAGACAGTCTGCAGGGAAAGGACTGGAGTGGATAGGAATGAGAGCGGGTTCAGCTACATACTATAAAGATTCACTGAAGAGCAAGTTCAGTATTGAGGTAGACTCTTCCAGCAACACAGTGACTCTGAACGGACAGAGTGTGCAGCCTGGAGACTCTGCTGTGTATTACTGTGCCAGAGACACACTGTGACACACACCATCAGTAGAGCTGAACAAAAACCCCTCAGAGCCTGAACACTTGTAACATGAAGCCACCAGAGGAGGAGCCCTCAGACCAGAAATGATCTCAACACCAGCTCACTGTTACATCATCAGTTTAAACATTTAGAGGTTATAATCACTGATACATTACTGTATGTATTCCCAGAACAAACAATGCATGACTCTTCTTTAAATTGTTAAACATCAGCCTTTTCAAGTAACAAGTATTATACATTTTTCAGTAATTGAATGTTTTGCTCTAAATTTAAGTTTCTTTACAACCAATATCAGTTCTAAGAATATTGTTCATACTATTTATTAACAAATACTAAACAGTACATCTACGACCAAAACACAACAAAAAATGGTTGGATGTCAGAGTTTCTTTCCAAAAAAGAAATGCATGCCTTTCTGTTATTTATTTGACACAAATTATCATTTTTGATTAAAAATATAAATGTTAAAGACATGAGATGTAGATAAAACCTGAAAAGTGATTTATTTACTAAATTAACTGAAAACATTTTTGAATGACAATAATGTTAATACCTTTATTTTAATCAACAGTAAATAAAATCCATAATTTTTTTGTTTCAACTGACAAATGTGAATAACATACACATATTTAAATGTTACAAAATGACTTACAGCCCAATAACACATTTTTACCAAATTAAATTTGGAGAGATAATGTTTTTAACATAAAATACTGTTAAAAGAGGACAATGTTCAATCAGAAAGGAGGAGTCAATGCAAAACTCAGATATCTCCCCCTCTACTTATGTGACTGGAGAGAGAAGGACAGAGGACAGAGGACACACAGTTTAACATGATGGACTATAGGACAGGACTGCTGCTGCTCACTGTCTGCTGGGCAGGTCAACATCTTTACTGATCTTTATCTAACACAGCTTTTAATTGTGTCAACAGTTTATTTCACCAGATGTGTTTTTATCCTCTCTACAGGTGTTGGTGGTCAGACTCTGACAGAATCTGAACCAGTGACTAAAAGGCCTGGAGAATCTCACAGATTGACCTGTACAACCTCTGGATTCACATTAAGTAGCTACTACATGGCCTGGGTCAGACAGGCTCCTGGAAAAGGACTGGAGTGGATCGCTTTTAACGACAATGGCGGTAGCACCAAGTACTACTCTGAGTCAGTGAAAGGCCGGTTCACCATCTCCAGAGACAACAGCAGACAGCAGCTGTATCTGCAGATGAACAGTCTGACGGCTGTAGACTCTGCTGTTTATTACTGTGCTCGAGAGACACAGTGACTGAAGCTGGTTGAGCAGCTGTACAAAAACCCCTCATTATTACCACAGTTTTCTCACACTGTTAATGTGAGATGTGGAGTCTTTCAATATCATGACACAACGGTAGTTACACCAAACACTGTAACAAATATTTCTTAACAGATATCTGAATGTAGAAATGAAATCACTAAATATATTTATCATATTTATTGCAGAACAGAGCCTTATCAAAATGTCTCTTTAGAGAAGACAGCATAAAAAGCATTTATGTGCCAACATTTAGAAAATGGTCTAATCTGAGATCCTCCGTCTTTTAACTTATTTAGTTTTGCATTTTTCATGCACTGCAGGAATGTGTTTTTGCACATTGTCAAATAGGTTTCAGTTCCTTAGTAGTTTATGTCCTCTTAAGGCTCCAAGTTTCTCTGTATCTGTCCTCAAATTGCCACTATTTGAATACTGAAACCTCTTAAAGTAAAAAAAGAAACAAAACCCAGGTCTTCATCCAGCTGCAGCAAACACAAGTAAACATTTAGACCATCATGCTTTCCTTCATTGCAGTTACAAAATAAAACAAATAAAAAAATAATTCAATCAACTTCTGAATTAGTTTCGAATTGTTACAACTAAAACAATGATTAGAAGGCTTGTATATGACGCATAGGAGTTATAGTCAAATTAAAGAAAAAAAATCTGCTGGAGCCTTAGTTGTAAAAATATAATTATAGTATTTTAATTTAATCAAAAGTTCATTTTTGTCAACAATTGCCTTAAATAACTATTTGCTGTTAGTTTAAATGATGTTTAATTCTGTTTGTATAGTCTTGAATTTGACTTTTAAAGCAGAATGTGAAGTAGGAGGAGCTAATCGTAAAATGAATTCTCAAAGGGATCAAGTTTACTTCATATTTAAAGAGGGACTCAAGCTTTTGAAAACACAAGAAACTGTGTGAACATGGCTCAGGGAAAGCTAACACTCTTGGTGGTTGCTCTCTTTGTTTGGTCTGTCGCTGAAGGTTAGACCATAACTGAGTCTGAACCAGCAGTCAGGAAACCCGGAGAATCTCACAGACTCACCTGCACAACATCTGGATTCAACTTTGGAGGCTCACGATGGAACTGGATACACACTCAGAGTACTCCTATATCTTACTCTCAGTCGGTCCAGGGTAGATTCACTATCTCCAGAGATGACTCCAGCAGTAAAGTGTATCTGCAGATGAACAGTCTGAAGGCCGAGGACACAGCAGTGTATTACTGTGCCAGAGAGACACAGTGAGAGACAGTAACGGGAGTGTCGTACAAAAACTACTTCCTCTATTCAATCCCACCACTTGAACATTAAATAGATCCTTAACTACATTTATTGCATTGCTCATATTTTTTAAAGGCGTCCCTTTTTCACTATTAAATTATCTAATGATTTAACATAACTAATGATGTAGGTACATTAAAAACTCTTCAAATTCTTCTCATGAAAAAAGGACAAAAATAAAACCATCTATAGCAAAAACAGAATTAACTGTCATTAGTAAACCACTCAAATAAAAAGATCATTAGTGTTTTTGTTTTACATATACTTTAAGGACAATAATAACAATGTAACTCTGTCTGTGACACTTATAACACTGATTTGAAAAACATACAGAACAAATGAATTCCCTGCCCTTAATAAAGTATTTAAATATACATTTCAGGAGTGGTGTTTTGTTTAGTAATGGATATTGAAAATGGAATAAAGGTTTTGACAAGACCTGGTGTAGAAATGATCAAAACTAATTTAATGATCTGTTTTTGCAAAAATAAAGTATACAAAGTTGATTGTAGACTCTTGAAACACTGAGGTGATTGTATTCTTGTAATAGTAACAATTTCATTTCATTTCATGGTTTACTTGAATCGGGACAGTGCACATTGATGAACACTTTAAAACAAAATAATGCTTACAAGTGTAAATTAGCCCGATTTGAGCTTTGAGCTAATTTCCATCCATAGTCCCGACACATACAACCTATAAGAACATGACATTTATATACATAGCAAAAATAAATGCATGATATGCAGGAAGAGCAAGAGCAGCATGCAAGCATTTACCACATGGCAGTACAATCTAGCAGCAACGGCATATAAAGTGCAAGAGGAGAAACCCCTGTATAAAAGTGGGTGATTGCACGTCTGTTTGTTTCTCAACCATTCTTTAAGTTGACCTTTAAAACTATTGAGAGTGGGACAATCCTGTATCTCAGTTGGAAGGCTATTCCAGAAAGAGCTGCCTTTAATGGAGAGGACATTTTGTCCAAAAGATGTCCGTCTACGGTGGACTTCACAGTCTCCTCTGGTTTCTGACCTAGTGCAGCGTCCAGTGTGTTTTTTGTGAATGAATTCCCCTAAGGGAGGGGTGGGGAGGGGGGGGGGGGGCAGTCCATGTAAACATTTATAAAAAAAACACAAACTTTGAAAAGACTTAAAATGGTCAAAAATCAAGAAATTGTGTTTTTCAAGGATGGTACAGTGGTGGTATGCATTTAGCTTTCTGTCAAACACCTTGATAGCTCTCTTGTACTGTTGTTCTATGGGTTTCAGGTTTGTGGCACAAGCAAACGACCAGTTTGTCAAACAGTATTCAATGTGGGATAGAACAACCCAGTCTCACGGCATGTCGTGTTATAGTCACAACATTTCATCTATTGATTCGTGTTCACCAACACCATTTCCCCCTTTTTTTCGTGTCACACAGAACGATTTTAAAAGCAATGTATTTCGAGTGGTCGTGTGTTTCGTCTTTTTGTCCGGTCGGGTCTTGGAAGACCGGAAGCCGTGTGGTTCATAAAAACATGTTCTTTATATATACAGTACAGTCTATGGTTCTTACTCAATATCAAGCCACGATTATTGTTTTTAATTAGCATTTTTTATATGACAATAATTTGAATACCTTTATTTTATTCAACAGTAAATAAAATCCATTATTTGTTTGTTTCATCTGAAAAATCTGAATACCATAACAATCATACAATGTTCCAAAGTGACTTACAGCCCAAAAGGAAATGTTTACCAATTTAAATGGTAAGAGATAATGTTTTTAACATAAAATACTGTTAAAAGAGGACGATGTTCAATCAGAAAGGAGGAGTCAATGCAAAACTCAGATATCTCCCCCTCTACTTATGTGACTGCAGAGAGGAGGACAGAGGACAGAGGACACACAGTTTAACATGATGGACTATAGGACAGGACTGCTGCTGCTCACTGTCTGCTGGGCAGGTCAATATTTTAACCAACAATTATTTGACATAGATCCTATTTGTGTGCCAACTAAACTCATGTTACTTTCTTCTTCATTTTTACAATTCTTTATTTTTGTTTTATGTGCATCTTATACAATGTTACATTCATGTTACTTTTTATCCTCTTGACAGGTGTTGGGGGTCAGACTCTGACAGAATCTGAACCAGTGACTAAAAGGCCTGGAGAATCTCACAGATTGACCTGTAAAACCTCTGGACTGTCATTCAGTAGCTACTACATGGCCTGGATCAGACAGGCTCCTGGAAAAGGACTGGAGTGGATTGCTACTATCCACCCTGATGGCAGTAGCTACATCGTTTACTCTGAGTCAGTGAAAGGCCGGTTCACCATCTCCAGAGACAACAACAGAGAGCAGCTGTATCTGCAGATGAACAGTCTGACAGCTGTAGACTCTGCTGTTTATTACTGTGCTCGAGACACAGTGACTGAAGCTGGTTGAGCAGCTGTACAAAAACCTACAGACCTCATCCTTCATGTGCTGAAAGAACACAAAGAGAGTTATACGTTGAATAAATCTTTCCTTGTTGTAGTTTTTATGAAAATCAAAAAAACAGTTGCTTCTGAGCCAAGTTATAAAACACAAAATTAATTTCCTCATAAAACAGCCAAGGAAAGGAAAAAGATTTTATATATGTATTTTTCATGTATGGGCAAAAATAAACAGTAAATGTAGAAATGTCAGTCACATTACTCACACAAGTACCAACAGGTGGCAGTAGAGGATACAAAGACAGGTGACAATAACGGGAATATGACAATGTCTCTAAACGTATACATTGAAAGTCTTAAAGCTTTCCTGCAACAATAATGTCGCATTATTAATTTCCTAACAGAAGGTATCAATAATATATTTATGCATGATGTTTCCAGTATGTGGATGGGCTACCAATGTTGTGCAAAGCAGAATAAATGATTACATCTTATTTTGGTTTAAATAAAAGGGCTGTTTATTACCGTGCTCGATACACACAGTGACATAGAAAGGAAAAACGCTGTACACAAACTCAACAAGTCAAAAAAAGGTTTTCATCACCACATAAAAAATGAGGTT
This sequence comes from Notothenia rossii, assembly GCF_949606895.1. NCBI lineage: Eukaryota > Metazoa > Chordata > Actinopteri > Perciformes > Nototheniidae > Notothenia > Notothenia rossii. The sequence continues at coordinate 11,217,116 of NC_136906.1, forward strand.
GAACATCATCAAGACACTCAAAGAGATTTAATAAAACTGCTTGTTCAGATGGCGGCTTCACAAAATATAGTCAAAGCACACATTTGGTATTCTTTTAATCTGAGTTTACATTTGAGTCTGTTTTTCTGACCTGTGTGAGAAGTTGTGTTAGAAATGTCCAAATACAAATCCAAACTTGGACTGCTCGAGTCAGGACAGTCCGTCCCTCTTTTATAGCCTGTCAGTGTCCCTCTCTATGCAAAGTGAACTTCCTCACAGTCTGCTATAAAGACTTGATATCATGCTGTCAGCTGCAGCAGAAGAAGAGAAGCTCCATCAGGTCACCTTCAACACCAACCATGTTCTCTGTAGCTCTGCTGCTGCTGCTGGCTGCTGGATCCTGTGAGTCTCACTGAGGCAGAGACACTGACAGAACGCTCACACTGACTGCTCACTGTTATTAACCTCGCTCACTATTCAACATGTTTCCCTCCACAGGTGTGAAGTGTGAGCAGTTGATACAGCCAGCCTCTGTGACTGTGCAGCCAGGTCAACGTCTGACCATCACCTGTCAGGTCTCTTATTCTGTTAGCAGCTACTACACAGCCTGGATCAGACAGCCTGCAGGGAAAGGACTGGAGTGGATTATCGGCGCACGTGTTGGATACACCACATACCAAAAAGATTCACTGAAGAGCAAGTTCAGTATCGACTTAGACTCTTCCAGCAACACAGTGACTCTGAACGGACAGAGCGTGCAGCCTGGAGACTCTGCTGTGTATTTCTGTGCCAGAGACACACTGTGACACACACCATCAGTAGAGCTGAACAAAAACCCCTCAGAGCCTGAACACTTGTAACATGAAGCCACCAGAGGAGGAGCCCTCAGACCAGAAATGATCAAAACACCAGCTCACTGTTACATCACCAGTTTAAACATTTAGAGGTTATAATCACTGATACATTACTGTATGTATTCCCAGAATAAGAAAATGAATAACACTTCTTTAAATTGTTAAATATCAGCCTTTTCAAGTATCCATAATTATATATTTTCAGTAATTGATTTTTTTGCTCTAAATTTAAGTTTCTTTACAACCAATTTCAGCTCTAAGAATATTGTTCACACTATTTATTCACAAATACCAAACAGTACATCTACGATCAAAACACAACACAAAATTGTTGGACGTAAGATTTTCTTTCAAAAAACAAATGCATGCATTTCTGTTCTTTATTTGACACAAAAAGTCATCTTTGATTAAAAATATAAATGTTAAAGACATGAGATGTTGATAAAACCTGTAAAGTGATTTATTTTCTAAATTAACTTAAAGTATTTTTTAATGACAATAATGTTAATAACTTTATTTTAATCAACAGTAAATAAAATCCATTATTTGTTTTTTTCATCTGAAAAATCTGAATTACATAAAGATATTTAATGTTACAAAGTGACTTACAGCCCAATAAGAAATGTTTACCAATTTAAAATGTAAGACATAATGCTATTAACATAACATACTGTTAGAAGAGGACAATGTTCAATCAGAAAGGAGGAGTCAATGCAAAACTCAGATATCTCCCCTCTACTTATGTGACTGCAGAGAGGAGGACAGAGGACAGAGGACACACAGTTGAACATGATGGACTATAGGACAGGACTGCTGCTGCTCACTGTCTGCTGGGCAGGTCAACATCTTTACTGATCTTTATCTAACACAGCTTCTAATTGTGTCACCAGTTTATTTCACCAGATGTGTTTTTATCCTCTTGACAGGTGTTGATGGTCAGACTCTGACAGAATCTGATTCAGTGACTAAAAGGCCTGGAGAATCTCATAGATTGACCTGTACAGCCTCTGGATTTAACTTTGGTGGCTCTTGGATGGCTTGGATCAGACAGGCTCCTGGGAAAGGACTGGAGTGGGTTGCTACTATCAGCAGTGATGGCAGTAGCTACATCTTCTACTCTGAGTCAGTGAAAGGCCGGTTCACCATCTCCAGAGACAACAACATACAGCAGGTGTATCTGCAGACGAGCAGTCTGACGGCTGTAGACTCTGCTGTTTATTACTGTGCTCGATACACACAGTGACTGAAGCTGGTTGAGCAGCTGTACAAAAACCTACAGTCCTCCTCCTTGATGTGTTGATAGAGCACAAAGAGAATTATACTTTGACTAAATATTTTCTTGTTGTAGTTTTATGAAAAGGGAAACAAGAGTTGCTACTGAGCCAAGTTATAAAACACATTAATAAATTCAAATGTCTTAAAAAATGTTATTTCCTAATAAAACAGCCAAGGACAGAATAATCATCTTCCAAATGTATGTTTCATGTATGGGCAAAACGAAAAACTAAATGTAGACATTTCTGTCACATTACTCACATTCAGTTGGAAGTGCAGCAGCCTCAAGTGTTAATCTCAAGTCTAAAATAAATCCATGATACACAAAAGGAAGAATGGCTGTTTGTTCTTGTGATTGTGCAGTGTGGTGTAAGCTGGATAATAAATCATTCTGCAATAAGACAAACTTTCCCTTTCTGGGAGAAAATCTATGTCTTCCTGAGTGACATGTTGCTGCAGTAATCCCCCTCACTGAGGTGACCTATCATTTTCAAATGAAAGTATGAGACTGACAGTGCAGCTTGTTTTGTATACATTAAATCACCCACCACACTGTTAGTCTCTCAGAAATGCAAATACCAACAAGTAAAAAAGAATAAACAACATCTTATTTTTGGGTCTGTTATGGAGCTTCTCTCATATTTCAGCACTCCTCCTTTTCTCACAAATTAAGTATTTATGTATCAACACTGCGACCCCCCCAAAAAATGCAAATCCCAACACACTGATGGATAATCCCCACCCATTCTGCGAGCACAATATATATCCTTCATACAGCCTCTGTTGTTGCAGACTCTGACAAGTTCCCACCATGACATTAGTACAAAGCGTGGTCCTCCTGGCTCTGGTTTCAGGTGAGTGAAGTCGGTGTCCAGCAGAGGAGAAGAAGAGCTGCTGGTTCCCCGTCATCTAAACTCTGTGTCTCTTTCAGCGGCTCAGGGCCAGTCCCTCACCTCCTCAGAGCCGGTGGTCAGCAGAGCAGGAGAACCAGTCTCTCTGTCCTGTAAGGTGGAAGGACTTCCTCTGGCTTGGCTGCACTGGATCAGGCAGAAACCAGGGAAAGGACTGGAGTGGATCGGACGCATTGATAGTGGAACTGGGACCATATTTGCCCAAAGACTGCAAGGCCAGTTTTCCATCACCAAAGACACTTCCAAAAATGTTGTGTACTTAGAGGTGAAGAGTCTGACACAAGAAGACTCTGCAGTTTATTACTGTGCACGAGAGACACAGTGACACACTAGACTACCACGCTGTACAAAAACTGAACAACACTGATCCCTTTCTGAAAAACTGAAGCATGTCAGGGCTGTGAAAACACAATTCCCATTGGATGATCACCAGCTGATAATGAAATGTATTTCATTTAGAAAAACATGTGTGTTATTGCGTTGAGAGTCATGACTCACAGCAATATCTACATTTTTGAAAGGATAACCCTGTACAACATACATTTTAATCCAGTGGACACTTTGGTTTAAAAAGTTCTGTATCAGACATAATTATGTTCTTACTGAAATAACATCTAATCATTTTGAGAATTTTAGGATATTTTTTTACAATAAATCAAATAATGGCAACACAATCATAGCTAAATCAACTATGGTGACTCTTCTACATCCTTAGAGACTTTTTCTGCAGCCTGAAGAGGACACTGTTGGCTTTTACCGTTTAACTGTAAAAGGTACAAGGATACGAACCACCCAGTGGCGTTTTCTCCTGGAGGCCAAGGGAAGCCAGGCTTCCCCTGTTTTTTCGGATTGTAGTTATCATTTTAATAAATAAATAAAAACACTTCGTTTAGTTTCGGAATTTTTTTGTTGTGTGTTGCTGCCGGCCCGTCTCTCCCCCATTCTCATTGAGTATTTTACAAAGAGTGAAACAGCGCCCCTCTAGATGTTATGGTGAAACAGTAGATTGCACTCTCTGTTGCGAGAGGAGGCCAGCCGAAATTTGCTTCACTTGGTGAAAAAAATGGAGGGATTGACCAATCAGATGAGGCTCACGTCATGCCCCTGCCAACCTGTGATTGGTCAGGGCCATGCCAAGGGAAGCCAGAGGCGGCTGGCTTCCCTTGCCTCACAATCCAATCAAATCGCATCAACTTAGTGGTGCAGTGACGCGTCCCAAAAAGCGGAAGTAAGCTGCGCACGGTTTCCCTAGACAAAATAGCAATGGGATTTCTCCATAGGATTTTGGAAAATAGCTCGAAAAAAGGTCAGTGGAAAACGAACCTGTTAGGTAAATGCACGTTTTGTTCATTCGGATAACATCCACATGTCTACCCTACTTTTATAATTTTCGAATGATAAATCTAATCGATAGAAGATAGATAGCGTCACTGCACCACTCTCACCGCCGTTAGAAAGTAGCAAGCAACTGAAGCAAGTGCAATTATGGAGGGTGGAGATTTGGAATATTTAATCAAAAATAATTGTACTAAACTTCCGCTGCAGCAGCAACAGCAAATACAATCTGATGACAAAGCCCAATGCCCAAACTGGAGCTGTGTACACAGCGAGGAACAAAGGAGCGAACCGGACGTAAAACGTTAAAGGTCTCCTGATTTAGTTTGTGAATGAATGCTTATTAGAGTTTCGGCTGGAGAGTGCGTGCGGACCTGTCGGTCAGATAACAGGCGTGTGTAAGTCCTGCATCTGTATGATACAAATGTGTGTAAAATGATACCGGGCGCTGTAATCACTCATCTGGTTACGTTATTACATTGAACACCACACCCCCAAGCCCGCCTTAACCTGCCATCAGGCCCTGGGGGCTGATAGTTTTTGTAGGCCCCCTATTTAAACAACAAATCAAAGTCATTTATAGCCTCGGCAGGCTCTGTGATCGCACTTCTCCACTCTGCTCTACACGCGCCTGGTCCTCTCCTCCATATGAGTGACGTATCGGGCCTCCCTCATGTATTTGTCCGGTTGCCGTTGGCTCCCCTCCACGTAGCAAGTCCTCGTCGTCCTCTCCATCTCCTCCAACAGATAATGTCCCTCCTGTCTGTTTTTCCTCTCCCGCTACTCCATCGCTATCAGAACCAGACGGCCTACTTGTCTCCGAGGCCCCGCGGCCGGCACCGCTACCGCTCGGTACAGAACTCATCTGTCCTTCCTCCTCATCCTGGCCTACAGGTTTAAAATAACCTGTAAGCGTCGGCATTTTTTGTAATAGCTGCTTGTCTCGAAACTCCTTTTCCCTCAACAATTTCCTTTTCCGAGCGCCACTCAAACTTTTTCTTCACTCAATCACTCGCAATTTGAATAAGTCACATGTGAAACATATTCTCATTCTGACGTGTGTGTGTGTTTGTGTATATTTGCGTTTGTGTGTATTGTGTTTGTTTCCCGGGGAAAACCCTCACGAGAAACATCGGCTGTTGTTATGCCTGCTGTGACCTCAAGTTACTCCGTTCTCCGCTTGTAATTATGCCGTTACAAGCTTCAAAGTTGTATTTATCATCTGAATTTGCCGAAACAAGTTTAATATTCTGAAAGCCAAGACTTTGTTTTTTTAAAATCAGATGAAAACAAACTGTAACGGACCTTGCTGTGTTATCTATCATTACTCTACGTCTTACAATAATAATTTCAGTGGAGGGAGGGGGGCGGCGCTGTGGAACAGCAGAGTGGCGAGGGAGAGCTGTCGTCTTCCCTTTACAAGATTCAAAAATGTATTTATCGTGTGATTTTGGAAATGAAAGTTTCCTATTCTGAGAGCCAAGAATTTGTTTATTTAAAAAAAAAAAAAAAAAACACCCGAAATAAAAAAAAAAGAATTTTTATTTTTATTTTTTTATTTTTTAATTGGCTCATGATAGGCCCCTGATCTCCGTAGGCCCCTGGGCTTCAGCCCAGGTCAGCCCGTGCATTAAGGCGGCCCTGCACACCCCCCCCCCCCCCAAAAGAAAGGACGTATTATTGGCTTCCCCTAATTTTTTCCCCACGCCACGCTACTGGAACCACCAACAAAGCCAACAAATACTCAATAACCAATTTACATTTTATGGAACCATGGGTCATTTTTTGGCATGGATAAAATACTTCAAAACAATAAGGGAACATTACTCTGAGTTTATTGTCAGATGTCAAATAGAAGGATAAGTGAATATAAAAAAAGACCGATAATTGAGTCAATTAGATCAAACTAGAAGTCCCTGCATGAGCCCCTCCCTCCCCATGCTATCCTGATGCAAATCTCCAGTGTGTGCAGAGTACTTCTGTCTGACTGCTCTGTACTTTGTGTGGAGCATCAGAGGTCAGATCTCCATTTTCAGGATGATCAATACTCTCTCTCTTCTGCTGGTTGCTCTCTCTCTGCCCTTCGAGCTCTCCTGCTTCTTGATGTTTTATCTTTTATCAGACAACATCCACTGATGGTCAGTCAGTGATACCAGAACATTTTCAAAATATCTCAAAATCTTCTTTGGTTCACTTTCTCTTATTTTCTCTTATCAGGTTGTACAGGTCAGAGTATGCAGTCTGTTCCTTCCTCTTCAGTAGTGAAGAGGCCTGGGGAGACTCTCAGTCTCTCCTGCAGGGGATCTGGCTTCACATGTAGTTGCTGTGTTATGATCTGGATCAGACAACCTGCTGGAAAACCTCTGGAGTTGATAGGGAGCGGCTTCTCTTCGGCTAGTAGCAACACATATGCCAGCAGTGTGGAGGGACGTGTAGAAATCAGTAGAGATGATAGTCACAGCATGGTGCATCTGAGGCTACCCAACTTAAAGCCAGAGGACTCTGCTGTGTATTACTGCACTAGAGACACACATTGGTTAAAGGAAGCCCAGAGGCTTTACAAAAACCTCTAACTATTTATTATCACTAGTACCAACAGGTGGCAGTAAATGATAAAAAGTCAGATGACAATAAGGAGAAAAATACAGCTTTTCTAAACACACTAGAATAAATGATTACATCTGATTTAAGTTTAAATAAAAGTTAGTGATAAGTCACTTATTATCATTATAGTTGTCCAAGTACAAGTCCAAAAGACAACTCTTGACAGGACAGTCCGTCCCTCTTTTATAGCCTGTCATTGTCCCTCTCTATGCAAAGTGAACTTCTTCACAGTCTGCTATAAAGACTTGATATCATGCTGTCAGCTGCAGCAGAAGAAGAGAAGCTCCATCAGGTCACCTTCAACACCAACCATGTTCTCTGTAGCTCTGCTGCTGCTGCTGGATCCTGTGAGTCTCACTGAGGCAGAGACACTGACAGAACGCTCACACTGACTGCTCACTGTTATTAACCTCGCTCACTATTCAACATGTTTCCCTCCACAGGTGTGAAGTGTGAGCAGTTGATACAGCCAGCCTCTGTGACTGTGCAGCCAGGTCAACGTCTGACCATCACCTGTCAGGTCTCTTATTCTGTTAGCGGCTACTACACAGCCTGGATCAGACAGCCTGCAGGGAAAGGACTGGAGTGGATAGGAATGGCAGCTGCTGGATCCACCACATACTACAAAGATTCACTGAAGAGCAAGTTCAGTATTGAGGTAGACTCATCCAGCAAAACAGTGACTCTGAACGGACAGAGCGTGCAGCCTGGAGACTCTGCTGTGTATTACTGTGCCAGAGACACACTGTGACACACACCATCAGTAGAGCTGTACAAAAACCCCTCAGAGCCTGAACACTTGTAACATGAAACCACCAGAGGAGGAGCCCTCACACCAGAAATGATCTCAACACCAGCTCACTGTTACAGTCAAGAGGGAAAGAGTACTAAGATGTTATAGAAATATTCTTAATTAAACAGAAAGGGTTTTCACCAATTTAAACAATCTGACATTACAATCACTGATACTGTATATCATTGTAGGTATAACATCTAAAAGGGATAGTAAGACCATAAGTTTGTTTTAAAAGTGTCTGATCATATAATATATCCTTTCTATAGTAGAATCATGATATCTTCAAAAGAACAAGTTCACCTACAGCAGAGACTCTTCTGCTGGAACAGTGACTCTAACAGGACAGAGTGTGCAGCCTGCAGACACAGCTGTGTATTACTGTGTACGTCTGCCCACAGTGACACAAACCACCAGCAGACCTGCACAAATACTCAGCAACCATGTGACTCAATCACACAAAGTATAAATGTGAACAATGATACACACCTCACTCTCTGATAAGTTCATTACAAAATGTATTTAAATGTCTGTGTAATATTATTTCACTTCCACTGCAGCCAAGATCAGTATAGAAGAGACTGAGAGAAGCTTCATTTTGCACAAATGCAAAACACATATGACCAATTGAATTCATACTACATTAGTTGTGTGCCTTGTGGTGCCTGTTAAATATATAACTTATTTGTTGTGTTTCTTTGTTTTCATGGCATAGGTCTACGGCCTTGGGTATTGCTGCTATCTCTCTTAAGGAAGAGCAGCTTGAGCGCATTGTTGTTGCCAGTCTATGACAGAGCACAAGCTGACATGAGATAGTTTACTGTTCAGGGACGTAGGTTCCCTGGCGCACGTTCTTTTCTATGGACGAGAGCTCTAGTTAGATTCAGGGTCCATAATGTTTAGTCTCACTGATAAAGAATGTTGATTACACTCCGAACTAGTTAAAACCTCGAGCTACAGAAAGAGTTCTTCAGAATTGTTTTGGCAACCGCTGTGTCAACTCGTGACACACCACCTGTCTTGTCAACTCTCCGGCCGTAACTTCAAATAAACCATCAGTGTTTGACATCAAAGCTCCAACTCTCCTCGTGTCTCTCTGAGTCCTGACTCTCCGTTGCTTCAGAAGTTTCCCTTCCAGTAGAGATACTCTGCTTATGGAAATGTTGATGTCACATGTTCCTTTTTGAATCTGTAGAGGGAGGTCGATGCAAACTCTTCCTCTCTTTAAAACACACCATCAGCGACTTGTTGCAGAACACCAGAGAAGTGTTATATGTTTCTGAAACACTCAGATCAGAAAGCACTGACAGTGTCTCTCAAATAATGGAAAGGACAATTATCTGGAGTTTATTATTTTTAGTTACTATTCATGGTGAGAAAATCTATTCTGATTTACTTCTTTTTTTAATTTATTTGATAAAATGTTGGATAATGAGCAAAAATGATTTACTTACAGGAGTCTGGAGTGAGATCAAACTGGAGCAGTCCTCCTCTCAGGTGCAAAGACCTGGAGGGACAGTGAAGATGTCATGTATCACATCTGGTTATACAATGACAAGCAATAGTATTCACTGGATCAGACAGAGACCAGGACAAGCTCTGGAGTGGGTTGGGTGGATGTACACAGGCAGAAACTCTCCTACTTATGGCAGCTCCTTTCAAAGCCGCTTCACCATGACTGAAGATGTTCCCAGCAGCACTCAGTACCTCGAGGTCAGCAGCCTGGCAGCAGGAGACTCTGCTGTTTACTTCTGTGCTCGACACACAGTGACTAAAGACAGTGGAGCAGCTGCACAAAAACCTCCACTAACCACAAAGCAATGTGATCCTACACTTCTGGGTTTTCTCACACATTGCAAAAACACTTGGATGTATCCACATTAGATTTCTATGTATTTCCATTAACCACCAGATAGTCCCTCATGATATCTTATTATTTTATTTTAAATAACATATGTTATATTTATAAATACAAGCCACAAATTACATAAATCTGAAAAGAGAAAAAAGCAGAAAAACAATATTTGATCAGACAGAGAGCTTGGCTGGGTGACGAGATTATTAGAAAGGTGAAATGTGAGACTATAATGAAGCACATTTCCTAAACACTACTTTATATTGGTGATCAGAACAAAATTGTAGATTATTTATATTATAGTAAATGTGCTTCCATTATGATCAAAGTGACTTGTGTGAAACAGAGCATTGATACCAACATGAATGATCTAATATATATATATATATCATAAATATATAGATATATATAATATATATATCTATATATATATATAATTTGTTTAGGTAAATGTGATAAAAATAAATTATGATTTCAGAGGTTTGAATAATTTGTGTATAAACTTGTCAAAAGTCGGATCAAACATTATCATCCGTCTATTATTAGAATACATTTGTTTTTGATGTTCCCGCAATACTGATAGAAATTCTACAAAACGTGAAACTAGTTAAGAGAAAAGTCTAAACAGCTGAGATGGAGGGTTGATATGTTTTACAAATCATGTGAGGAGGAGTCAATGCAAAACTCAGATATCTCCTCCTCTACTTATGTGACTGCAGAGAGGAGGACAGAGGACAGAGGACACACAGTTTAACATGATGGACTATAGGACAGGACTGCTGCTGCTCACTGTCTGCTGGGCAGGTCAACATCTTTACTGATCTTTATCTAACACAGCTTTTAATTGTGTCAACAGTTTATTTCACCAGATGTGTTTTTATCCTCTTTACAGGTGTTGATGGTCAGACTCTGACAGAATCTGATTCAGTGACTAAAAGGCCTGGAGAATCTCACAGATTGACCTGTACAGCCTCTGGATTCACATTAAGTAGCTACTGGATGGCCTGGGTCAGACAGACTGCTGGAAAAGGACTGGAGTGGATCGCTCTCGACAATGGCGGCAGCACCAAGTACTACTCTGAGTCAGTGAAAGGCCGGTTCACCATCTCCAGAGACAACAACAGACAGCAGCTGTATCTGCAGATGAGCAGTCTGACGGCTGTAGACTCTGCTGTTTATTACTGTGCTCGACACACAGTGACTGAAGCTGGTTGAGCAGCTGTAAAAAAACCTACAGTATCCATCCGTAGACCAGGAAAGACCCTCAAAATCAGTTATATTATTCATTTATCTTTGCTTTTGTTGTTTTGAATAAAAGTAGGAGATTCAGACTTGAGAAAGATCATCAATTACCAGCAATGTTTAATTAACACATTGTTGGAACAATATTATCCATGTGTTGATCGCTGGAACACAAAATAGCGAAGAAGAAAAAAACTAAAAGTCTCCTGAAATCAATGTCCAGAAAAGGAATAAAATCAACAATACATGAACACATTTCAGACACATAATGCATATATATGGGAGTCAAATCATGTAGCAGCTGCTCTAATAAACGGTACTAGAGTTCCCCTCTCCTCTGTCAGTAAAAGGAAAGACTCAGATCTGCTGCTCTCACTGATCTTAACTCACACTCAGACCCTGGACTGAACTACAGGTTTATACTCTCACACTTTGAGAAGTTGCTTCATTATAACACACACCAAACATTTTAAGAGCTGGATCAGCAGTCACTGCAGATTCATGAGTTCATTTAGTTCTCCCTCAAACAGATTTCAGTATCTCAGGCATTTCTTCCTGTGTGTCTTGTTTGATAACAAATTGTTTCTAAATAAAACAGCTAAACAGTTTAGGCAGATTGTTCATTTTATCAGAATTTAAATATTATTAACATTTTAAACTGTTATTTATTCATTTCAATATTCTTAATGTTCAGCACTGAGAGGAGGAGCCAATGCAAATCTCCATCTCTTCCATCTTTATGTATCTCACTGCAAACTGAAGAGTTCAGCTCAAACCACTGCAGCACACACAACACATTTCCACAATGACTTTAGCTACATGTTTAATGTTTCTGATGCTTTCATGGATTTCTGGTGAGCACATACTCCTGCACTCTTCTTTTTCTTAGCTTTATGTTTGGCTCTGTTGTGATCAAACTGCTTTTCTCTCCAGGTGTTTGCAGTCAGACTCTGACTGAGTCTGAAGCGGTGGTAAAGCTCCCTGGACAGTCCCACAAACTGACCTGTACATATGCAGGAATATCAGATAGTGATGCTGCTATCAGCTGGATTAGACAAGCTGAAGGAAAAGGACTGGAGTGGGTTGCCTTCATTTCTGCTCCGAGTGGAAGAACTATATATTATTCCACGTCAGTCCAGAATCGCTTCACCATTTCCAGAGACAACAACGTGGACCAGGTGTATCTGCAGATGAACAGCCTGACGTCTGAAGACTCTGCAGTTTATTATTGTGTTAGACAGACACAGTGATACAGGAAGCCACAGAGCTGTACAAAAACCACGGCAGTTGTCAGTGGCATTAACCAATAGAGAGTGCAAGTCATTTTCCAGCTTCAATCAGGATATCTTATATACACAAGATGTGAATACTTCCCCACACAATGATTCCGTCAGTGTCAAAGGTTACCACTAGAGGGGCGACACTGGTGGAAGTCCCCAGTGAAGCTATGCAAAAACTTTGAAGATTTAGTTTTTAACAATGTCTAACGGGGTACAGCAGCAAGTTTAAAATATCATGGCAGTAAGAGCCAGGAGGAATTATGTCACTAATTCCACTAAGAAAAGAAAAACTCCAAATGTAGAGTATTTTGTGTTTTTTACTTCCTACTTGTGTTTGAATCCGACTTTAGTGAGAATGTTAATGTCCGAATGTGTTTTTATTCCTCTGTGTTATAAGAAAACATGAATATGATGATTTTGTTTGAAATATTAATCCCAATACCATTATTTTGAGACTGTATAGCTAGGGGGTATTTTTTTATAATACCGTAGGCTCCTTAAAAATTTGAGGGATCAAAATGACGTAGAGATCCCCAAATGTCTTTTCTCAGGCCTCTGCATGTGATAACTACATATTATATTGAACACAACAAAATATCTGAATATATCATTTGAGCAGGGCAGTACACAGTCTGAGACTCCAATAGTTCTTGGAGGGTGTGAAGAAGGATCTTGCGGGTTACCATGAAAAACACAGCAGAAAGATCCAGAAGGATGATGACAGAGGGGAGCGATGCAGATGCTGCTCTAACAGTGTGCAGTTCTGAATTGACTGAGGAGGACAATCTCAGTTGAGTGCAACCAGCAACTGATCAAAATCTCAACAAGTCAAAACTTTGTGCTCTGCTTCTCACAACAACAGAACAAGCTTCAGTTCAACATCATCAAGACACTGAAAGAAACATTGCCTTAATAAAACTGCTTCATTCAGATTGTAGCTTCACAAAATATAGTCAAAGCAGAATTTTAATATTTTGATAATCTGAGTGTAAATGTGAGTCTGTTTGCCTGATATGTCTGTTAGAAGCTTTGTGAAGAATACAACAATGAACTTTCAGTTATTGTTTTAAAAAGAATATAATTTCTTTCACATGTCCAACAACAAATCCACATTTGGACGGCTCGAGACGGACTCTGTCCCTCTTTTATAGCCTGTCAGTGTCCCTCTCTATGCAAAGTGAACTTCCTCACAGTCTGCTATAAAGACTTGATATCATGCTGTCAGCTGCAGCAGAAGAAGAGAAGCTCCATCAGGTCACCTTCAACACCAACCATGTTCACTGTAGCTCTGCTGCTGCTGCTGGCTGCTGGATCCTGTGAGTCTCACTGAGGCAGAGACACTGACAGAACGCTCACACTGACTGCTCACTGTTATTAACCTCGCTCACTATTCAACATGTTTCCCTCCACAGGTGTGAAGTGTGAGCAGTTGATACAGCCAGCCTCTGTGACTGTGCAGCCAGGTCAACGTCTGACCATCACCTGTCAGGTCTCTTATTCTCTTAGCAGCTACTACACAGCCTGGATCAGACAGCCTGCAGGGAAAGGACTGGAGTGGATAGGAATGAGAGCGGGTTCAGCTACATACTACAAAGATTCACTGAAGAGCAAGTTCAGTATTGACTTAGACTCTTCCAGCAAAACAGTGACTCTGAACGGACAGAGCGTGCAGCCTGGAGACTCTGCTGTGTATTACTGTGCCAGAGACACACTGTGACACACACCATCAGTAGAGCTGAACAAAAACCCCTCAGAGCCTGAACACTTGTAACATGAAGCCACCAGAGGAGGAGCCCTCAGACCAGAAATGATCTCAACACCAGCTCACTGTTACATCACAAGTTTAAACATTTAGAGGTTATAGTCACTGATACATTACTGTATGTATTCCCAGAATAAAAAAATGAATAACTTTTTCAATTGTTAAACATCAGCCTTTTCAAGTATCAAGTGTTATATATTTTCAGTAATTTAATTTTTTGCTCTAAATTTAAGTTTCTTTCCAACCAATTTCAGCTCTAATAATATTGTTCACACTATTTATTCACAAATACAAAACAGTACATCTACGACTGAAACACAACAAATAGTTGGATGTCAGAGTTTCTTTCCAAAAACAAATGCATGCCTTTCTTTTCTTTATTTGAAACAAAACGTCATTTTTGATTAAAAATATAAATGTGAAAGACATGAGATGTAGATAAAACCTGAAAAGTGATTTATTTACTAAATTAACTCAAAGCATTTTTTGAATGACAATAATGTTAATACTTTTATTTTAATAAACAGTAAATAACATCCATTATTTGTTTGTTTCATCTGAAATATCTGAAATACATAATTATATTAAAACGTTACAAAGTGACTTACAGCCCAATAAGGAATGTTTACCAATTTAAAAAAGTAAGAGATAATGTTTTTAACATAAAATACTGTAAAAAGAGGACATTGTTCAATCAGAAAGGAGGAGTCAATGCAAAACTCCGATATATCCCTCTCTACTTATGTGACTGCAGAGAGGAGGACAGAGGACAGAGGACACACAGTTTAACATGATGGACTATAGGACAGGACTGCTGCTGCTCACTGTCTGCTGGGCAGGTCAACATCTTTACTGATCTGTATCTAACACAACTTCTAATTGTTTCAACAGTTTATTTCACCAGATGTGTTTTTATCCTCTCTACAGGTGTTGATGGTCAGACTCTGACAGAATCTGATTCAGTGACTAAAAGGCCTGGAGAATCTCACAGATTGACCTGTACGACTTCTGGATACACATTCAGTGGCTACTGGGTGGCCTGGATCAGACAGGCTCCTGGAAAAGGACTGGAGTGGATCGCTTTGATCCACCCTACTAGCAGTAGCGACATCTACTACTCTGAGTCAGTGAAAGGCCGGTTCACCGGCTCCAGCAACAACATACAGCAGGTGTATCTGCAGATGAACAGTCTGACGGCTGCAGACTCTGCTGTTTATTACTGTGCTCGAGAGACAGTGACACAGGAAGGAGAAATGCCGCACAAAAACTCAACAACTACACAACGCTTATATACAGATTACTTCTACCTATTACTCTCAGTCGGTCCAGGGTAGATTCTCTATCTCCAGAGTTGACTCCAGCAGTAAAGTGTATCTGCAGATGAACAGTCTGAAGGCCGAGGACACAGCAGTGTATTACTGTGCCAGAGAGACACAGTGAGAGACAGTAACAGGAGAGTCGTACAAAAACTACTTCCTCTATTTACCACCACCCATAAGAGCATTCACTTTATATTGAAATACTGAATATTGACATTCTATTTTATATCATTTGACACAATGTTTAATTCAGTTGCAAGCTAAACAACTATAGTGAATTCAAACGGAAAAATACGTAAAATTGTTTCTTTTGTGCCTCCAACAACATGTATCACAGATAATATAAAAAATTCCCATTTTACACAACGCAGCTGTTTATCTGATTCAGTATGGTTAAACTGTCCCTTGTATCTCTAGAAGTACATTAATGAATGCACACTTTGATTACATTAAAAAAACATCTATTTGATTTGCCGATTGAACACAAATCATCATTATATCATAAACATTATCATCAGGAAAGTTTTATCTGTTTGAATTTGAAACATTACTGTCACATAACCAAAACCAAATGAAGCAAATTCTATATTTAACACTGGAGACAAACAACTGATTCCAGTCTGCTAACTGCCAAACTTTAATCCACCGTAAACACATTGGAGAAGTTGATTCAATACAACATATATATTAACAATGTTTCCCTTAAAGAAGCAGCTCTGATAATCTAATCTCTAACCCAAATTCAATCAAATACACCTGAGATTAATCGTTAGTTAATTTTATTGAGTTTATTGTCGTATTTGATGTAGGCCTAGGTGTTCCTCTTGCAATCAAAATCATTCTACTTTAGTCAATTGGACATGAAGTCTATTTTTTTCGCTTTATAAATGGCTTTGCAAAATTATACTGAAAAACACACACACACTTAGTTATAGGAGGAGTCAATGCAAACTCAGATATCTCTCCCTCTACTTATGTGACTGCAGAGAGGAGGACAGAGGACAGAGGACGCACAGTTTAACATGATGGACTATCGGACAGGACTGCTGCTGCTCACTGTCTGCTGGTCAGGTCAACATCTTTACTGATCTTTATCTAACACAGCTTCTAATTGTGTCAACAGTTTATTTCACCAGATGTGTTTTTATCCTCTTGACAGGTGTTGATGGTCAGACTCTGACAGAATCTGATTCAGTGACTAAAAGGCCTGGAGAATCTCACAGATTGACCTGTACAGCCTCTGGATTCACATTCAGTAGCTACAGGATGGCCTGGGTCAGACAGGCTCCTGGAAAAGGACTGGAGTTGGTTGCGAGTATGTATGGCAGTAGCAACATCTACTACTCTGAGTCAGTGAAAGGCCGGTTCACCATCTCCAGAGACAACAACAGACAGCAGGTGTATCTGCAGATGAGCAGTCTGACGGCTGTAGACTCTGCTGTTTATTACTGTGCTCGAGAGACAGTGACTGAAGCTGGTTGAGCAGCTGTACAAAAACCTACAGTCCTCATCCTTGATGTGTTGATAGAGTACAAAGAGAATTCTACGTTGACTAAATCATTAGTTGTCGAAGTTTTTATGAAAAGGAAAAAACAGTTGCTACTGAGCCAAGTTATAAAACACATTAATAAATGAAAATGTCTTTAAAAAAATGATTGCCTCATAAGACAGGCAAGGACTGAATAAACATATTGTAAATATATTTCATGTATGGGCAAAAAATAAACTGTAAATGTAGAAATGTCAGTCACATTACTCACACAAGCACCAACAGGTGGCAGTAGAGGATAAAAAGACAGGTGACAATAAAGGGAATATGACAATGTCTCTAAACGTATACTATGAAAGTCTTGAGGCTTTCCTTCAACAATAATGTCCCATTATTAATTTCTTAACAGCAGGTATCAATAATATATGTATGCATGATGTTTCCAGTCTGTGGATGGGCAACCAATGTTGTGCAAAGCAGAATAATTTTCTGCATTCCTGTTCATGTGTCTTCTCGCAATTATCACTGGCCCCGTGTTTCTCCTAATCGATCTCACCGGCCTGCTCTCGTCTATCCCACATGCTCCACTGAGATCCAACATCTAGTTTCAGGTGGCCTGTGGAACTGCCAGTCAGCTGTCCCTAAGGCTGACTTCATCTCTGGCTACGCTTCCCTGCAGTCTCTGGATTTCCTTGCTCTCACGGAGACCTGGATCACTCCATCCAACACATCCACCCCAGCAGCTCTCTCCACAGCATATTCCTTCTCCCATACACCCAGACCCTCTGGCAGAGGAGGTGGCACTGGTCTCCTGCTCTCTCCCAAATGGAGCTTTTCCCTCTTCAAGCTACCTAATTTCACTCCTTCCACCTTTGAATTCCATGCCGTCACAGTAACCCATCCTATACAATTAACCATTGTTGTTCTCTACCGTCCACCAGGCGCCTTGGGGGACTTCTTGGAGGAGTTAGATAATCTCCTCTCACACATCCCTGAAACTGGCCCTCCCGCTGTACTTCTCGGAGATTTCAACCTCCAGACAGGGAAGATATCTGAACTAACATCTCTGTTAACCACCTTTGCTTTCTCACTGTCTCCATCCCCACCAACTCATAAAGCTGGCAATGTCCTTGATCTCATATTCTCAAGGAACTGCTCTACTTCTAACCTCTCTGTAAACCCGCTCCACACATCCGATCACTTCTTCATTTCATTCTCTCTACCCCTTTCCAAACATAACAACCTAATCTCTTCTAACTCTGCTCCTGTCCGCCGTAACCTCCGTTCCCTCTCCCCCTCTACCTTTGCCTCATCGGTGCTCTCAGCCCTCCCTTCCTCTGACTCGTTCCAACTCTTGCCTCCAAACACTGCTGCAAAAACTCTCCTCTCGACTCTCTCATCCTCTCTGGACTTTCTCTGTCCTCTCACATCGCGGCCGGCTCGTCAGTCCCCTCCTGCTCCCTGGCTAAATGACGCACTGCGTGCTAATAGAACCATCCTTCGGGCAGCAGAGCGGAAATGGTGGAAATCCAAACACCATGACGACCTCCTAACCTATCAGGCTCTCCTCTCCTCTTTCTCTGCTTCCATCTCTCAGGCAAAAAGCACTTTCTTTCAAGATAAGATCCAATCTTCCTATTCCAATCCCAAAAAACTATTTTCTATCTTCTCCACCCTCTTGGACCCCCCCAAAGCCCCTCCCCCCTCCTCCCTTCTGTCAAGCGACTTTGTTAACCACTTTGAAAAAAAGGTTGATGATATTCGCTCTTCTTTTTCTGACTCACCTTTACTCACCGCTGGGTCACCAGACCCTCCCTTCACCCACACACTGACCTCCTTCACCTCTGGGTCACCAGACCCTCCCTTCACCCACACACTGACCTCCTTCTCCCCTCTCTCTCCAAGTGAGGTTCTTACCCTCGTTACCTCTGCCCGTCCTACCACCTGTTCTCTGGACCCTATCCCCTCAAACCTCCTTCAGACTATCGCTCCTGATATTCTACCATTTCTCACCCATTTCATCAACACTTCTCTAACTTCTGGTCACTTTCCAAACAGTCTCAAGGAGGCAAGAGTAAACCCTCTCCTGAAGAAACCCACTCTCAACCCGTCTGATGTTATTAACTACAGGCCCGTCTCTCTCCTCCCGTTCCTGTCTAAAACACTTGAACGCGCTGTCTTTAAACAACTCTCCTCTTATCTCCATCAGAACAACCTTCTGGATCCGCACCAGTCTGGTTTCAAGGCAGGTCACTCAACAGAAACTGCTCTCCTTGCTGTCTCTGACAAACTGCACACTGCTAAAGCAGCCTCCCTCTCCTCTGTCATCATCCTTCTGGACCTGTCTGCTGCATTCGACACGGTGAACCATCGGATCCTCCTTCGCACTCTCCAAGAACTTGGAGTTTCAGGCACTGCACTTTCCCTCCTCACCTCATACCTCAACGACCGCACCTACAGGGTTACTTGGAGAGGGTCCGAGTCCGACCCTTGTCAATTAACTACAGGGGTCCCTCAGGGCTCGGTTCTTGGTCCCCTCCTCTTCTCCCTGTACACAAACTCGCTCGGGTCTGTCATTAGCCCGCATGGTTTTTCATACCACTGCTACGCTGACGACACCCAACTAATTCTGTCCTTTCCCCGCTCAGAGACCCAGGTCGTCGCACGCATCTCTGCTTGCCTAGCAGACATCTCTCGGTGGATGTCTGCTCATCACCTCAAGCTCAACCTTGACAAGACTGAACTGCTCTTCCTTCCGGGAAAATATTGTCCCACTCTTGACCTAACAATCAAAATCGGCACCTCTGTTGTTTCCCCGACTCAGACTGCAAGGAATCTGGGTGTGGTCCTAGATAACAAACTGTCCTTCACTGCAAACATCGCTGCTACAACCCGCTGCTGCAGATACACGCTTTACAACATCAGGAGGATACGTCCCCAGCTGACCCAGACATCAGCGCAGATTCTGGTCCAGGCTCTCGTCATCTCACGCCTAGACTACTGCAACTCCCTCCTGGCTGGTCTACCTGCATGTGCCATCCGACCTCTGCAGCTCATCCAGAATGCAGCGGCTCGTCTGGTCTTCAACCTTCCCAAATTCTCCCACACCACACCGCTCCTCCGCTCCCTTCACTGGCTTCCAGTAACTGCTAGAATCGACTTCAAGACACTGGTACTTGCGTACCATGCTGCGAATGGATCTGGCCCTTCCTACATCCAGGACATGGTTAAACCGTACACCCCAGCACGTGCACTCCGCTCTGCATCAGCCAAACAGCTCGCTGCACCCGCACTGCGAGGGGGACCCAAGTTCCCGTCAGCAAAAACACGTGGGTTTGCTATCCTGGCTCCAAAATGGTGGAATGAGCTCCCCATTGAAATCAGGACAGCAGACAGCTTACACATCTTCCGACGCAAACTGAAAACTCATCTCTTTAGACTCCACTTCGAGTGATAGAATTACTAACAAAGCACTTATATACTAATAAAGGGCTGGCTTTCTAAATGCCAGTTGAGGAGCACTTGAAATGTTTGGCTCTATGAAACCTGATGTACTTATATGATTCTGTTTTCTTAAAGGTTGTATCTTCCTGGTCGAATGCACTTATTGTAAGTCGCTTTGGATAAAAGCGTCAGCTAAATGCAATGTAATGTAATGTAATAAATGATTACATCTTATTTAGGTTTGGATAAAAGGAACTGACAAATAACTTGAAATTCAACCTTATAATTTAAGGATATAAGCATTCAATCATAGTATGCAAAAAATAAATCTATATCTTATTTATTCAGGGGATGTGCTGTGTTTCTGTTTGAGGAGGAGGAGTCAATGCAAACTCGGACCTCTTCCATCTCTACATATGTGTTGCAGAGTGAAGGACAGACACTAAATCACTGACATACACACTGTAGACTGGACAGAGACAACTGGCTTTCACAATGATCAGACCTGATTATCTGGTGGCTTTTCTCATCCTGTCAATTTACTCTGCAGGTAAGAACAAAACCTGTTTTTCTGACAGAGCTCCTGGTACAAAGACAATATGGCTGCTTTACAGAAACTAATGAGCTGTTTACATGTCTGTAGGTACTGAGGGTCAAACACTGACTGAGTCTGAACCAGGGGTTAAAAAGCCTGGAGAGTCCCACTGACTGACCTGCACATATTCAGGGTTTGGTGGTAGTTATGATACTGCTTGGATCAGACAAGCTGCTGGAAAAGGACTGGAGTGGATCGCTTATATCAGCAGTGGCAGTAGCAGCATCTAATACTCTGAGTGAGTGAAAGGCCGGTTCACCATCTCCAGAGACAACAACAGACAGCAGGTGTATCTGCAGATGAGCAGTCTGACGGCTGTAGACTCTGCTGTTTATTACTGTGCTCGAGACACACAGTGATACAGGAAGCCACAGAGCTGTACAAAAACCAGTGTGATTTTCAGTGGCATTAACCAATAGACAGTGCTCGTCATTTTCCACCTTAAATCAGGATATCTTATATACACAAGATGCGAATACTTCCCCACACAATGCTTCTGTCACAAAACGTCTTTAGTGTTAAAAAAAATAAGAATTCAGGGTCAAAGGTTACCGCAAAAGGGCGACACTGGTGGAAGTCCCCAGTGAAGCTATGCAAAAACCTTGAAGATTTCGTTTTTAACAATGTCTAACGGGGTACAGCAGAACATTTAAAATATCATGGCAGTAAGAGCCAGGAGGAATTATGTCACTAATTCCACTAAGAAAAGAAAAACTCCAAATGTAGATTATTTTGTGTTTTTTACTTCCTACTTGTGTTTGAAATCGACTTCGGTGAGATTGTTAATGTCCAAATGTGTTTTTATTCCTCTGTGTTATAAGAAAACATAAATATGATGATTGTATTTGAAATATTAATATCAATACCATTATTTTGAGACTGTATAGCTAGTGGGTATTTTTTTATAATACCGTAGGCTCCTCTTCTATAGCAGAATGGGATCCTCTAAAAGACATTTCCTATTAAATAATTATTCAATAACATATGAAAAAGACAACTTTATCAGTGTCATAATTGGATTAGGAGAATAATTAATATTTTAATCAGACTTCATGGTGATGTTATTTTGATAAAACTATAGAAAAGTTTGTTTTTAGAATATAAATTGTGTTGCTCAACCTTTTCGATGTGATTAAAACCACACCTGAACATTTCCTCATGTTTTGGATAATTTACATGAACTCAAGTCAGCTGATTTCCAATCATCAGTAGCCTATGTAAATGATCTGTGTGTGTTGCTTCATAAACCAGCAAAGTGCGTGCGTGTGTGTGTGCGTGCGTGCGTGCGTACGTGCGTGCGTGCGTGCGCGCGTGTGTGTGTGTGTGTGTGTGTGTGTGTGTTTGTGCCACAAAGCAATGCGATCCTATACACTTCTGGGTTTTCTCACAAATTAAAAAAGCACTTGGATGTATCCACATCAGATTTCTATTTGTTTCCCATTAATCACCAGATCGTCCCTCATTATTTCTTATTATTTTATTTTAAATAACATATGTCATATTTATAAATACAAGCCCCAAATTACATTGAATATGAAAAGAGAAACAAGCTGAATAACAATATTTGAACAGACACAGAGCTTGGCTGGGTGACTAGATTATTAGAAAGGTGAAATGTGAGAGGAGAATAAAGCACATTTCCTAAACACTACTTTATATTGGGCTCTCGTCTTTCAATCAGAAGGTTGTGGGTTCGATCCCAGTCAACATGTCGATGTGTCCTTGGGCAAGGTACTTAACCCTGAGTTGCTCCCGATGGCATGGCCAACGGTGTGTGAGTGTGTATGAATGTTAGTTCCTAGAGTAAGGTGCACTGCTCTGTGTGAATGGGTGAATAACATGTAGTATGTAAAGTGCTTTGAGGGGTCGTAAAGACTGGATAAAGCGCTATATAAGTACAGTTGCCATTTACTATCAGAACTAAACTGCAGATTATTTATATTATAGTAAATGTGCTTCCATTAAGCTCAAACTGACATATGCAAAACATAACATTTATTACAACATGAATTATGTAATATATATATATTATATATATATATATATATATATATAGATATATATATATATATATCTATATATAATTCGTTTAGATAAATATGTCACATGTCGAAGCTAAGATAATCATTTGTGTCTTATTAGAATAAATGTGATTATGTAACTGCAATACAATTATTCTACACAACTTAAAACTAGTTAAGAGAAAGGTCTAAACTGCTGAGATGGAGAGTTGATATTTTGTACAAACCCTGTGAGGAGGAGTCAATGCAAAACTCAGATATCTCCCACTCTACTTATGTGACTGCAGAGAGGAGGACAGAAGACAGGGGACACACAGTTTAACATGATGGACTATAGGACAGGACTGCTGCTGCTCACTGTCTGCTGGGCAGGTCAACATCTTTACTGATCTTTATCTAACACAGCTTCTAATTGTTTCAACAGTTTATTTCACCAGATGTGTTTTTATCCTCTTGACAGGTGTTGATGGTCAGACTCTGACAGAATCTGATTCAGTGACTAAAAGGCCTGGAGAATCTCACAGATTGACCTGTACAGCCTCTGGATTCACATTCAGTAGCTACTGGATGGCCTGGGTCAGACAGGCTCCTGGGAAAGGACTGGAGTGGGTTGCTATTATGCACCCTACTAGCAGTAGCCACATCTACTACTCTGAGTCAGTGAAAGGCCGGTTCACCATCTCCAGAGACAACACCAGACAGCAGGTGTATCTGCAGATGAGCAGTCTGACGGCTGTAGACTCTGCTGTTTATTACTGTGCTCGAGACACACAGTGACTGAAGCTGGTTGAGCAGCTGTACAAAAACCTACAGACCTCATCCTTGATGTGTTGATACAAAGAGAATTATACTTTGACTAAATATTGTTGTTGTTATAGTTTTATGAAAAGGGAAACAAGAGTTGCTACTGAGCCAAGTTATAAAACACATTAATAAATACAAATGTCTTAAAAAATGTTATTTCCTCATAGAACAGCCAAGGAAAGAATAATCATCTTCTAAATGTATGTTTCATGTATGGGCAAAACGAAAAACTAAATGTAGACATTTCTGTCACATTACTCACATTCAGTTGGAAGTGCAGCAGCCTCAAGTGTTAATCTCAAGTCTAAAATAAATTCATGATACACAGAAGGAAGAATGGCTGTTTGTTCTTGTGATTGTGCAGTGTGGTGTAAGCTGGATAAATAAATCATTCTGCAATAAGACAAACTTTCCCTTTCTGGGAGAAAATCTATGTCTTCCTGAGTGACATGTTGCTGCAGTAATCCCCCTCACTGAGGTGACCTATCATTTTCAAATGAAAGTATGAGACTGACAGTGCAGCTTGTTTTGTATACATTAAATCACCCACCACACTGTTAGTCTGTCAGAAATGCAAATACCAACAAGTAAAAAAGACTAAACAACATCTTATCTTTGGGTCTGTTATGGAGCTTCTCTCATATTTCAGCACTCCTCCTTCTCTCACAAATTAAGTATTTATGTATCAACACTGTGACCCCCCCAAAAAATGCAAATCCCAACACACTGATGGATAATCCCCACCCATTCTGCGAGCACAATATATATCCTTCATACAGCCTCTGTTGTTGCAGACTCTGACAAGTTCCCACCATGACATTGGTACAAAGCGTGGTCCTCCTGGCTCTGGTTTCAGGTGAGTGAAGTCGGTGTCCAGCAGAGGAGGAGAAGACCTGCTGGTTCCCCATCATCTAAACTCTGCGTCTCTTTCAGCGGCTCAGGGCCAGTCCCTCACCTCCTCAGAGCCGGTGGTCAGCAGAGCAGGAGAACCAGTCTCTCTGTCCTGTAAGGTGGAAGGACTTCCTCTGGCTTGGCTGCACTGGATCAGGCAGAAACCAGGGAAAGGACTGGAGTGGATCGGACGCATTGATAGTGGAACTGGAACCATATTTGCCCAAAGACTGCAAGGCCAGTTTTCCATCACCAAAGACACTTCCAAAAATGTTGTGTACTTAGAGGTGAAGAGTCTGACACAAGAAGACTCTGCAGTTTATTACTGTGCACGAGAGACACGGTGACACACTCGACTACCACGCTGTACACAAACTGAACAACACTGATCCCTGTATGAAAACCTGAAGCATGTCAGGGCTGTGAAAACACAATTCCCATTGGATGATCGCCAGCTGATAATGACATGTATTTCATTTAGAAAAACATGTGTGTTATTGCGTTGAGAGTCATGACTCACAGCAATACCTGCATTTTTGAAAGGATAACCCTGTACAACGTACATTAGAATCCAGTGAACACTTTGGTTTAATTACAGAATTATTTTTACTGAAATAACAGCTACTCATTTTGAGAGTTTTAGGAAATGTTTTTACAATAAATTAAATAATGGCAACACAATCATAGCTAAATCAACTATGGTGACTTTTATACATCCTTAGAGACTTTTTCTGCAGCCGAAGGACACTGTTGGGTTTTACTGTGTAACTGTAAGAAGTGCAAGGATACGAACCACCAACAAAAGCCAACAAATACTCAATAACCAAATTACTCAACCACTCGTTTTATGGGACCATGGCTAATTTTTTGGCATGGATAAAATACTTCAAAACAATAAGGGAACATGACGCTGAGTTTATTGTTGGTTGTCAAATACAAGGATAAGTGAATATAATTTGTTTTAAAAGACACATATGGATAAGTGCATACAGACAAATAATTGAGTCAATTAGATCAAACTACAAGTCCCTGGAAAAGCCCCTCCCTCCCCATGCTATCCTGATGCAAATTTCCGGTGTGTGCAGAGTACTTCTGTCTGACTGCTCTGTACTTTGTGTGGAGCATCAGAGGTCACATCTCCAGTCTCAGGATGATCAACACTCTCTCTCTTCTGCTGGTTGCTCTCTCTCTGCCCTGTGAGCTCTCCTGCTTATTGATGTTTTATCTTTTATCAGACAACTTCCACTGATGGTCAGTCAGTGATTCAGCCCTGTTTTGGTGTGTTAGTGATCATTTCTCTTTTGTATCTCATCAGGTTGTACAGGTCAGAGTATGGAGTCTATTCCTTCCTCTTCAGTAGTGAAGAGGCCTGGGGAGACTCTCAGTCTCTCCTGCAGGGGATCTGGCTTCACATTTAGTTGCTGTGTTATGATCTGGGTCAGACAACCTGCTGGAAAACCTCTGGAATTGATAGGGAGAGGCTACTCTGATTCCAGTAAGAACAAATATGCCAGCAGTGTGGAGGGACGTGTAGAAATCAGTAGAGATGATAGCAACAGCATGGTGCATCTGAGGCTGTCCAACTTAAAGCCAGAGGACTCTGCTGTGTATTACTGCGCTAGAGACACACACTGGTTAAAGGAAGCCCAGAGGCTTTACAAAAACCTCTAACTCTTTCATTTTCACAAGCACCAACAGGTGGCAGTAGAGGATAAAAAGACAGATGACAATAACAGTGAAAGTCTTGAAGCTTTCCTGCATCAATAATATCCCATTATTCATTTATTTAACAAAAGGTATCAATAATATATATATAAGTATGATGTTTCCAGTATGTGGATGGGCAGCCAATGGTTTGCAGAATGCATGATTACAACTTACTTAAGTTTAAAACACAAGTAACTGATAAATTACTTGAAATTAATCCTTATAATTTAAGGATATATAAGCATTCAATCATAGTATACAAAAAGGATATCTACACTCATTAAAAAAGACCTTGAGCTCAACATCATCAAAACACTGAAGGAAATATTGCCTCAATAAAACTGCTTCCATCAGAAAGCAGCTACCAAAGTTACATCAGACAATACATATACTATTTGTCTGAGATTTGATTAGAAATAAAAAGATCATTTTCATTTATTGTTTTAAAAAAATTAATGTTCTTTCATATGTCCAAACACAAATCCAAAAGGCAACTCTTGACAGGACAATCCGTCCCTCTTTTATAGCCTGTCAGTGTCCCTCTCTATGCAAAGTGAACTTCCTCACAGTCTGCTATAAAGACTTGATATCATGCTGTCAGCTGCAGCAGAAGAAGAGAAGCTCCATCAGGTCACCTTCAACACCAACCATGTTCTCTGTAGCTCTGCTGCTGCTGCTGGCTGCTGGATCCTGTGAGTCTCACTGAGGCAGAGACACTGACAGAACGCTCACACTGACTGCTCACTGTTATTAACCTCGCTCACTATTCAACATGTTTCCCTCCACAGGTGTGAAGTGTGAGCAGTTGATACAGCCAGCCTCTGTGACTGTGCAGCCAGGTCAACGTCTGATCATCACCTGTCAGGTCTCTTATTCTGTTAGCAGCTACTTCACAGCCTGGATCAGACAGCCTGCAGGGAAAGGACTGGAGTGGATAGGGAGCAAATACACTGGAGATTCATTCTACAAAGATTCACTGAAGAGCAAGTTCAGTATCGACTTAGACTCTTCCAGCAACACAGTGACTCTGAACGGACAGAGCATGCAGCCTGGAGACTCTGCTGTGTATTACTGTGCCAGAGACACACTGTGACACACACCATCAGTAGAGCTGAACAAAAACCCCTCAGAGCCTGAACACTTGTAACATGAAGCCACCAGAGGAGGAGCCCTCAGACCAGAAATGATCAAAACACCAGCTCACTGTTACATCATCAGTTTAAAGATTTAGAGGTTATAATCACTGATACATTACAGTATGTATTCCCAGAATAACAAGACATATATACAAATTTCAAATTGTTGAAAATTAAACTTTTCAAGTCGACCTTATGAAATAAAATCAGCTGAATTGGTTTCAGTAGATGAATTGCTCTAAATGTCAGATGTTTATTCCTGAATGTCTAACCCTAAAACTATCAATCAATACAAGCTACGATCAAAAACTTAAATTTCTTTGGATGTCACAATTTCTCATAAAACAAATGCATTAATTGCTGTATCGATCAGCTTTGATAAAAAGTATGGGATTCTGTTTGTCTATTTCAAACCTAGCCTGCTACGTGATTTACACGATCCATGATATGAAACTAAATCATAACATTTGAATACCCTTTTTCAATAAACAGCCGCAGAAATTCAAGTTGCATCGGAAGAAACTCAATTAAATAAGAACAGTAAATGTAACGAAGCAATATAAGGATAACATTGACATCAGGTTAAAATGTTCACAAAATCAACATTTAAAGCGATATTTTCTTAAAATAAATATTAGTGTTACAATAGGACAATGTTCAATCAGAAAGGAGGAGTCAATGCAAAACTCAGATATCTCCCCCTCTACTTATGTGACTGCAGACAGGAGGACAGGACAGAGGACACACAGTTTAACATGATGGACTATAGGACAGGACTGCTGCTGCTCACTGTCTGCTGGACAGGTCAACATCTTTACTGATCTTTATCTAACACAGCTTCTAATTGGTTCACCATTTTATTTCACCAGATGTGTTTTCATCCTCTTTACAGGTGTTGATGGTCAGACTCTGACAGAATCTGATTCAGTGACTAAAAGGCCTGGAGAATCTCACAGATTGACCTGCACAGGCTCTGGAGTTGACTTTGGTAGCTCTTGGATGGCTTGGATCAGACAGGCTCCTGGGAAAGGACTGGAGTGGGTTGCGATTATTGAATATGATAGTGATAGTATCTACTACTCTGAATAAGTGAAAGGCCGGTTCACCATCTCCAGAAACAACAACAGACAGCAGCTGTATCTGCAGATGAGCAGTCTGACGGCTGTAGATTCTGCTGTTTATTACTGTGCTCGACACACAGTGACTGAAGCTGATTGAGCAGCTGTACAAAAACCTACAGACCTCATCCTTATCTTAGAAAGATCCTTAAAATGAATTATATTCTTCAGTTATCTTTTGCTTTGGTTGTATATAATACAATGATGAAATTCAGCCTTGAGAGAGTTCATAAATTACCAGCAATTTAAATAAATTAAAAAACAATCTAGATTAATTGATTACTGCCAAACAAAATAGCCAAGGACAAAACAAAAAAAAGAATCCGCTGAGAACAATATCCAAATAGGAATAAAATAAACACTACATGAACACGTCTCAGCACCATGAATGCATATCATGGAGCAGCTGCTCTCATAAAGACACGAGATGGCAGTCAGTGTTGAGTTCCCCTCTCCTCTTTCAGTAAAATGAAACACTCAGATCTGCTGCTCTCACTGATCTTAACTCACACTCAGACCCTGGACTGAACTACAGGTTTATACTCTCTCCCTTTGAGAGGTTGCTTCATTATAACACACACCAAATATTTTAAGAGCTGGATCAGCAGTCACTGCAGATTCATGAGTTCATTTAGTTCTCCCTCAAACAGATTTCAGTATCTCAGGCATTTCTTCCTGTGTGTCTTGTTTGATAACGAATGGTTTCTATATAAAACAGCTAAACAGTTTAGGCAGATTGTTCATTTTATCAGAATTTAAATATTAATTTAAATATTCTTCATTTTCAGCACTGAGAGGAGGAGCCAATGCAAATATTAATCTTTTCCATCTTTATGTATCTCACTGCAAACTGAAGAGGAGAGCTCAAACCACCGCAGCACACACAACACATTTCCACTATGACTTTAGCTACATGTTTAATGTTTCTGATGCTTTCATGGATTTCTGGTGAGCACATACTCCTGCACTCTTCTTTTTCTTAGCTTTATGTTTGGCTCTGTTGTGATCAAACTGCTTTTCTCTCCAGGTGTTTGCAGTCAGACTCTGACTGAGTCTGAAGCGGTGGTAAAGCTCCCTGGACAGTCCCACAAACTGACCTGTACACAGTAGTCGAGTTGAGGGGGGATGGGGGGGGATGGCATCCCCCTTAGGTATTAAAATGGTCAAAACCATCCCCCTTGTCCCCCTTCCCATCCCCTGTTATTTGATCAATTAATGTGGAAATATTGCCAATGTTTAATTTTCAACATTCTACATTTTATATGTGCACGTCACGTGCCCCTCGTCCACATTATTTTAGCCGCTAAAATACTGTTGACGAGGGGCTCGTGCACATATCACGATCACGAAATTGATGTCAAGTCAGTCAGCGTCAACGATAGCAGCGCAGCCTGTGCAAGCATCATGGCCAGTAAGCGACAAGGACAGCTTGACCTGAGGGACTACTTCGGCTTTAAGAGGACAAAAAGTACCACTGAAGGTAAGTCAAGAATACTTTTGATATGTCACCAAATGTGTAATCTCTGGACAGAGGCGATAACAACAGAGTTATAGTTTGGGAGCTTACGTTTTTTTTCTTGTTAACTAGCCTAACGCCAGGCAGCTAGTACTAGCTGCTATAGTAACCAACGTCAGGTTAGACCTTTCTTATATTCACAAAGTTAATGTCAGATTTGATTTCTTTTTCACATGGAATATCTCGCAGGGTTTCCCACAGCTCTTTACTGCTTAGGCGGCCGCATAAGCAACACACTTAACTAGCCTAGAGATGTTCAGTCGGGGAAAAAAGTTAAATGTAATTTAGGATGAGGCAGAGCAAGCTAGTGTACAAGCAGAGACGACAGGGGCAGAAGAACACAGAGAAGAACAGGTGTCGTTGACGGTTCCTGAAACAGCCGGTGAAGTTCAGTTAAGGATGGTAGATAGTCCAAGTTTGGGATTCTTCAGTATGAAAACTGGTTCCGAAAGAACCCATTTGAATTAAGGTTCCTGGAGGATCTTTAGGCTGATTTTGTGTATCAATTCGATGATCATGTATCCACTAGTGATTTAAGCACTTTATTTGATAAGCTTTCCATTCATTTTAGTGAGATCATATAATATAAATTAAGTGTGAAAATTGCACCTTTAGTCACTGTGAGCGACCAAAATGTATTACTTAAAAAGCTTTAAATGTGATGCATGCCTCCGAATCGTGTGATAGCGGCTTCTGGTGGTTGAATGTCATCGCTCTTATTGTATATGAAAAAAAAACACAACTTGACAGTAGGCCTACTTCACTGTCTGCTCATCCTAACAAAACCATAATGCCGTTGTTTTCTTCATATAGAGGATAATCATGGCGAGGAAGCAGGAAGGAGAGCAGAGGAGCCTAGAGCTGGAGAAGGAACAGGTTTGATAATTCTAAATAGACACTTTTCTTTTTCGAAGAGGGGAAATGTATCTTACCAAGTGGGGTTTTAACATAGATTTTATGTTTTTGTGGTAGAAAAAAGAAGAGAGGAGGAGGCAGAAGCAGGGCGAGATAGTGTCGATGATTCTGACCAAAATAACCAGGGAGATAATGAGCAAGATATCCCTGAATGCTGGACATCTACCAAGTTCAGGGAGAAAAAAAAGTATTATCCATGGCTAATATGTCAAAGCAAAAAACTTGGCTGCCTAACCTGCCAGAAAATGAAAGTGGTTGGGCCAAATACAGGTGGGAGCAGCCAGTTGCATATTGCTGAGGAGTGGTCCAACGTTAAGGTTACAGCCTATGGTACAAACCGAGCAGCACAGCTGCAGTCTCTTCGTAAGAAAATACACAAGCATAAAATGTCAGACTATCACCAAGCAGCTGAGAAAACCATGGAAAAAGCAAAAGAAAAGACATTGGAAACATTGACTTCTGAAATGCAAAGGGATCACTTCTTAACTACTGATAGGGTATTTCGTACAGTTTACAAGATTGTGAAATCTGGAAGGCCTTTCACAGATCTACCGTCCGATATTGATCTGCAAGTCTTGAATGGACTAGACATGGGAAGAACTTTACATTCAGACTATTCCTGTGCAACAATCAGCCAACACATAGCAAATGAAATGCGAAAGAGAGTAGTTGGAAAGGTCCTTCAAAGTGGAACAAAACTTTCTGTTATGATAGATGAAGCTACAACTGACAGTAAAAAATCAGTATTGATCATTTATATTAGAGCGAGCTTAGGGATGAGTGAAGAGCCCCTAACATTCTTCTTGGATCTAGTTGAGCTTTCTGCTACCAATGCAGGTGAAATCTATCAAGCTCTAATGAAAAATCTGTCACATCATGGCTTCTCTGAAGCTATTCTGAGTGAACGCTTTGTTTGCTTTGCATCAGATGGAGCTTCTGTAATGCTTGGAAGTAAAGCAGGTGTTGCAACCAAAATCGTAGAAAAGTTTCCAAACGTAATGGTGTGGCACTGCATGAACCACCGTCTTGAGCTGAGTGTTGGAGATGCTGTTGAAGAAACTGTAGGGATGAATGACTTCCAGTTTTTCTTTGACAAAGTGTACAGTCTCTATCATGCATCGGCCAAAAACCGCCGTGAGCTCACTGAATGTTGTGAGGAACTTGCTTTACAGTGTCTGAACATAGGGAGAATTCTCAGCACTAGATGGGTGGCATCCAGTTACAGGACCATTAAAGCTGTATGGCAGCAGTACCCTGCAATCCACAAGCACTTTTCCAATGCCTCAGTTGATCCTAAAAGAAGTTCAACAGAGAAATGCATGTTCAGTGGTTTAATAGATCGCCTTTCTAATGTCACCTTTGTGCACAATCTTGGAATCATGTATGATGCTTTAGAAGAGTTGTCTGAATTCTCTCTCTCTCTTCAAGACAGAAACATGACGCTCCCCAAGGCTGTAGCAATACTCAGTCGGCAGGTCCGTGTGTTGAAGTCCATGGCAGAGCAGCCTGGACCAGCGGCAGAAGTGGCTCAGACTGCAATCGGTTTGAAGCTATTCAAAGGGGTGCCACTAACAAATAATTTAAGACACAGCAGAGAAATAAACCACCAAAATTGTTTTCATGCTTTGGCTGCTAAAATTGAGACAAGAATGGGATCACTGCCTGGAAAACAGAGAAGCAAAGAAGAGTACCAGAGCTTTCTTGACAATGTCAAAGTGCTGCAGCCATCAAACTGGCCAGATGTGTGTGGTGTTCGTTATGCCGAAAAGGAAATACAGGAACTCTGCTACTTTTTCAAGCTTGATGATGGCAGACAAATTCAGAGAGGAATGAGGGAATATGTTGATATGGTGAAACTCAAAACTGTTGATGAAATGACACCACAAGCACCAGAAGAGCTAAAGCCCCTCCTTCAAGCAGTGAACACACTGGTCATCTCCACAGCTGAGTTTGAGCGTGGGTTCAGTCAGATGAACATTTTAACCACAACTAGAAGCACGCTAGAGGTAAAAAGTATGTCAGCCTTGCTTTTCATCAAGTGTGTTGGCCCTCCACTACAAATGTTCAAACCAGAAGTTTATGTCAAGTCTTGGCTTCAAAGTCGTAGCTTGGCTAATGATCTGAGAGCAAGAGCCCGGAAAGTTGTCATTAAAAAACATGATTATGAAACTCTTTGGAAGATCCTATGAGATACTACAGTATAGGGGAGAATTGGGTTGGTAGCCATTGAATAAAACTGTTTATTTGTATTTGTATATCATATTATATGTATTATTTTCAGATTTTGTAAATAGTATATTTGTTTAATCCATGTTCTTGCACTTGAATTAAAATGGACTTGACTAGAGAGGATTCATGTTCAATGTTTTGTGAGGTTTTGTTTCAACATTTAATGGATGGATTCCCAGTAGATTTATAGGTATTGTGAGTGTGAAGTTGAAGTTGAAGTTGCACTTGCACCCAGTGGGAAAATGTGTCCTCTGCATTTACCCTAACTATGTAGGAGCAGTGGTAGCCATGGGACCAACTCTAATTCTGAGGTGCCTTGGTCAAGATCAATGACAGGAGTATCTGACACGTAATATATCCATAGCATGCAAGTAGTTTTACAGTAATAGAATATAATAATTATCTTTGTGCTTAAACACTAATCAAAAGGGTAAAAGGGTACAACGTTGGTCTCCCACCAAATGCGCTGTCATCAGATCAAATTAAGGGCCCTTAAGGAAGTCAGCACCAAACATATATCCAGTCTACTCAACTACCCTGAATTGCAGGTTAGTTTTTGTTTTTAATCTCCGGGGGGGGGGGCATGCAGATCCACCATCCCCCCTGGCTTTTTTTTACAACTTGACCACTGCCTGTACATATGCAGGAATATCAGATAGTGATGCTCTTATCAGCTGGATCAGACAAGCTGAAGGAAAAGGACTGGAGTGGGTTGCTCGTATCTCTGCTCCAAGTGGAAGCGGTAAATATTATTCAACGTCAGTCCAGAATCGCTTCACCATTTCCAGAGACAACAACGTGGACCAGGTGTATCTGCAGATGAACAGCCTGACGTCTGAAGACTCTGCTGTTTATTATTGTGCTCGACAGACACAGTGATACAGGAAGCCACAGAGCTGTACAAAAACCTCTGCATTGTCAGTGGCATTAACCAATAGAGAGTGCAAGTCATTTTCCACCTTAAATCAGGATATCTTATATAGAAGATGTAAATACTTCCCCATGCAATGCTTCTGTCACAAGAAGTCTTTAGTGTTTTAAAATAAAGTCAGAGACAAAGGTTACCCCAAAAGGGCGACACTGGTGGAAGTCCCCAGTGAAGCTACGCAAAAACTTGCAGACTGTTAATGTCCAAATGTGTTTGTCTTCCTCTGTGTTATATGGCTTTTAAAGAATACAACATAAATATGAGGACTTTGTTTGAAATATTTATCAAAATCATATTCTTTTGGAGACTGTTAAGCTAGGGGGTATTTTGTAAAATTCCTTACGCTTATTAAACATTTGAGTGACCAACATGACGTAGGGATCCCCAAATATTTTTTCACTGGCCTCTGCATGTATTAAATTGAAAACAAGATATTGAGATATTTATAGAATGACAGAGCCAATGAATTGGTGAACAGAGAGAAGAAGAGGGGATCCAAGACGCATCTCACTATCTTCTTTGGTTCTCTTTCTCTTCTTTTCTCTTATCAGGTTGTACAGGTCAGAGTATGGAGTCTGTTCCTTCCTCTTCAGTAGTGAAGAGGCCTGGGGAGACTCTCAGTCTCTCCTGCAGGGGATCTGGCTTCACATGTAGCTGCTGCAGCATGCACTGGGTCAGACAACCTGCTGGAAAAGCACTGGAATGGATGGGTCGTGTTTACAGCGATGCAAGTGGAACAGAATATGCCAGTAGATTACAAGAACGGATAGAAGTCACCAGAGATAATACCAACAGCATGGTGCATCTGAGGCTGTCCAACTTAAAGCCAGAGGACTCTGCTGTGTATTACTGCACCAAACACACACACTGGTTAAAGGAAGCACAGAGGCTTTACAAAAACCTCTTACTATTTATTATCACTAGTACCAACAGGTGGCACTAAATGATAAAAAGTCAGATGACAGTAAGGAGAAAAATACAGCTTTTCTAAACACACTGAAAGCAACAGCTGATGTGGAATTTCACTTCCCCTTTTTTAGATATACATTTTACTTCAGGCATTCTTACAACAATATTGTACCATTATTTTTATTTTGACAGAAAGTATCGAGAGTGGATTTCTGCATGATGTATCCAGTATGTGGGTTAGGGTTTTGCTGAACAGAATAAATGATTACATCTTATTTAAGTTTAAATAAAAGTTAGTGATAAGTCGCTTATTATCCTTATAGTTGTCCAAGTACAAGTCCAAAACACAGCTCGAGACAGGACAGTCCGTCCCTCTTTTATAGCCTGTCAGTGTCCCTCTCTATGCAAAGTGAACTTCCTCACAGTCTGCTATAAAGACTTGATATCATGCTGTCAGCTGCAGCAGAAGAAGAGAAGCTCCATCAGGTCACCTTCAACACCAACCATGTTCTCTGTAGCTCTGCTGCTGCTGCTGGCTGCTGGATCCTGTGAGTCTCATTGAGGCAGAGACACTGACAGAACGCTCAAACTGACTGCTCACTGTTATTAACCTCGCTCACTATTCAACATGTTTCCCTCCACAGGTGTGGAGTGTGAGCAGTTGATACAGCCAGCCTCTGTGACTGTGCAGCCAGGTCAACGTCTGACCATCACCTGTCAGGTCTCTTATTCTGTTAGCAGCTACTACACAGCCTGGATCAGACAGCCTGCAGGGAAAGGACTGGAGTGGATAGGAATGGCAGCTGCTGGATCCACCAAATACTATAAAGATTCACTGAAGAGCAAGTTCAGTATCGACTTAGACTCTTCCAGCAACACAGTGACTCTGAACGGACAGAGCATGCAGCCTGGAGACTCTGCTGTGTATTACTGTGCCAGATACACACTGTGACACACACCATCAGTAGAGCTGTACAAAAACCCCTCAGAGCCTGAACACTTGTAACATGAAGCCACCAGAGGAGGAGCCCTCAGACCAGAAATGATCTCAACACCAGCTCACTGTTACAGTCAAGAGGGAAAGAGTACTAAGATGTCATATAAATATTCTTAAGTTAATTCAACAGAAAGGGTTTTCACCAATTTAAACAATCTGACATTACAATCACTGATACTGTATATCATTGTAGGTATAACATCTAAAAGGGATAGTAAGACCATAAGTTCGTTTTTAAAGTGTCTGATAATATAGTAGATTCCTTTCTATAGCAGAATGGGATCCTCTAAAAGACAGTTCATATTAAATAATTATTCAATAACATAAAAGACAACTTTATCAGTGTCATAACTGGATTAGGAGAATAATTAATATTTTAGTCAGACTTCATGGTGATGTTATTTTGATAAAACTATAGAAAAGTTTGTTTTTAGAATCTAAATTGTGTTGCTCAACCTTTTCGATGTTATTAAAACCACACCTGAACATTTCCTCATCTTTTGGATAATTTACATGAACTTTAGTCAGCTGATTTCCAATCATCAGTATGTAAATGATCTGTGTGTGTTGCTTCATAAACCAGAAAAGTGTGTGTGTGTGTGGGTGTGTGTGTGTGTGTGTGTGTGGTGTGTGTGTGTGTGTGTGTGTGTGTGTGTGTGTGTGTGTGTGTGTGTGTGTGTGTGTGTGTGTGTGTGTGTGTGTGTGTGTGTGTGTGTGTATGTGTGTGTGTGTGTGTGTGTGTGTGTGTGTGTGTGTGTGTCTGTGTTTCTGTGTTTCTGTGTGTGTGTGTGTATGTGTGTGTGTGTGTGTGTGTGTGTGTGTGTGTGTGTGTGTGTGTGTGTGTGTGTGTGTGTGTGTGTGTGTGTGTGTGTATGTGTGTGTGTGTGTGTGTGTGTGTGTGTGTGTGTGTCTGTGTTTCTGTGTTTCTGTGTGTGTGTGTGTATGTGTGTGTGTGTGTGTGTGTGTGTGTGTGTGTGTGTGTGTGTGTGTGTGTGTGTGTGTGTGTGTGTGTGTGTGTGTGTGTGTTTGTGCCACAAAGCAATGCGATCCTATACACTTCTGGGTTTTCTCACAAATTAAAAAAGCACTTGGATGTATCCACATCAGATTTCTATGTGTTTCCCATTAATCACCAGATAGTCCCTCATTATTTCTTATTATTTTATTTGAAATAACATATGTCATATTTATAAATACAAGCCCCAAATTACATTAAATATGAAAAGAGAAACAAGCTGAACAACAATATTTGATCAGACACAGAGCTTGGCTGGGTGACTAGATTATTAGAAAGGTGAAATGTGAGAGGAGAATAAAGCACATTTCCTAAACACTACTTTATATTGGGCTCTCGTCTTTCAATCAGAAGGTTGTGGGTTCGATCCCAGTCAACATGTCGATGTGTCCTTGGGCAAGGTACTTAACCCTGAGTTACTTCCGATGGCATGGCCAACGGTGTGTGAGTGTGTATGAATGTTAGTTCCTAGAGTAAGGTACACTGCTCTGTGTGAATGGGTGAATAACATGTAGTATGTAAAGTGCTTTGAGGGGTTGTAAAGACTGGATAAAGCGCTATATAAGTACAGTTACCATTTACTATCAGAACTAAACTGCAGATTATTTATATTATAGTACATCTGCTTCCATTATGCTCAAACTGATATATGCGAAACAGAGCATTGATACCAACATTAATTATGTAATATATATATAATTTGTTTCGATAAATGTGATTATGTAACTGCAATACAATTATTCTACACAACTTAAAACTAGTTAAGAGAAAAGTCAGCTGAGATGGAGAGTTGATATTTTTTACAAACCCTGAAAGGAGGAGTCAATGCAAAACTCAGACATCTCCCCCTCTACTTATGTGACTGCAGAGAGGAGGACAGAGGACAGAGGACAGAGGACACACAGTTTAGCATGATGGACTATAGGACAGGACTGCTGCTGCTCACTGTCTGCTGGGCAGGTCAACATCTTTACTGATCTGTATCTAACACAGCTTCTAATTGTGTCAACAGTTTATTTCACTAGATGTGTTTTTATCCTCTTTACATGTGTTGATGGTCAGACTCTGACAGAATCTGATTCAGTGACTAAAAGGCCTGGAGAATCTCACAGATTGACCTGTACAGCCTCTGGATTCACATTCAGTGACTACGGTATGCATTGGGTCAGACAGGCTCCTGGAAAAGGACTGGAGTGGATCGCTTTAATCTACTATGATGGTAGCAAACAGTTCTACTCTGAGTCAGTGAAAGGCCGGTTCACCATCTCCAGAGAGAACAACAGACAGCAGGTGTATCTGCAGATGAGCAGTCTGACGGCTGTAGACTCTGCTGTTTATTACTGTGCTCGAGACACACAGTGACTGAAGCTGGTTGAGCAGCTGTACAAAAACCTACAGTATCCATCCGTAGACCAGGAAAGACCCTCAAAATCAGTTATATTATTCAGTTATCTTTTGCTTTTGTTGTTTTGAATAAAAGTAGGAGATTCAGACTTGAGAAAGATCATCAATTACCAGCAATGTTTAATTAACACATTGTTGGAACAATATTATCCATGTGTTGATCGCTGGAACACAAAATAGCCAAGTAGAAAAAAACAAAAAGTCTCCTGAAATCAATGTCCAGAAAAGGAATAAAATCAACAATACATGAACACCTTTCAGACACATATTGCATATATATGTGAGTCAAATCATGCAGCTGTTGCTCTAATAAACGGTACTAGAGTTCCCCTCTCCTCTGTCAGTAAAAGGAAAGACTCAGATCTGCTGCTCTCACTGATCTTAACTCACACTCAGACCCTGGACTGAACTACAGGTTTATACTCTCACCCTTTGAGAGGTTGCTTCATTAAAACACACACCAAATATTTTAAGAGCTGGATCAGCAGTCACTGCAGATTCATGAGTTCATTTAGTTCTCCCTCAAACAGATTTCAGTATCTCAGGCATTTCTTCCTGTGTGTCTTGTTTGATAATGAATGGTTTCTATATAAAACAGCTAAACAGTTTAGGCAGATTGTTCATTTTATCAGAATATAAATATGAATTTAAATATTCTTAATTTTCAGCACTGAGAGGAGGAGCCAATGCAAATCTTCATCTCTTCCATCTTTATTTATCTCACTGCAAACTGAAGAGTTCAGCTCAAACCACTGCAGCACACACAACACATTTCCACTATGACTTTAGCTACATGTTTAATGTTTCTGATGCTTTCATGGATTTCTGGTGAGCACATACTCCTGCACTCTTCTTTTTCTTAGCTTTATGTTTGGCTCTGTTGTGATCAAACTGCTTTTCTCTCCAGGTGTTTGCAGTCAGACTCTGACTGAGTCTGAAGCAGTGGTAAAGCTCCCTGGACAGTCCCACAAACTGACCTGTACATATGCAGGAATATCAGATAGTGATGCTGCTATCAGCTGGATCAGACAAGCTGAAGGAAAAGGACTGGAGTGGGTTGCCTTCATTTCTGCTCCGAGTGGAACGAAGATATATTATTCTACGCCAGTCAAGAATCGCTTCACCATTTCCCGAGACAACAACGTGGACCAGGTGTATCTGCAGATGAACAGCCTGACGTCTGAAGACTCTGCTGTTTATTATTGTGCTCGAAAGACACAGTGATACAGGAAGCCACAGAGCTGTACAAAAACCTCTGCATTGACAGTGGCATGAACCAATAGAGAGTGCAAGTCATTTTCCACCTTAAATCAGGATATCTTGTATACACAAGATGTAAATACTTCCCCACACAATGCTTTTGTCACAAGACGTCTTTCGTGTTTTAAAAAAAAAGTCAGTGTCAAAGGTTACCCCAAAAAGGCAACACTGGTGGAAGTCCCCAGTGAAGCTATGCAAAAACCTTGCAGACTGTTAATGTCCAAATGTGTTTGTCTTCCTCTGTGTTATATGGCTTTTAAAGAATACAACATAAATATGAGGACTTTATTTGAAATATTAACCAAAATCATATTCTTGTGGAGACTTTTAAGCTAGGGGGTATTTTGTATAATTCCTTAGGCTTATTAAACATTTGAGTGATCAACATGACGTAGATATCCCCAAATATTTTTTCACTGGCCTCTGCATGTATTATATTGAAAACAAGATATTGAGATATTTATAAAATGACAGAGCCAATGAATTGATGAATAGAGAGAAGAAGAGGGGACCCGGGATGCACCCCTGAGGGACCTCATTGAGGAGGGTCAGACACACATCCTCTCAAAGTTACCCTGTAGGTTCAGTCTTTGAATAATCTAAGATGGGTGTCACCAGCCTGGTTCAGATCTCACTAATAAACACATCAGAAACACTGAGTGGGCCGATTAATGATTGAGATTATGTTGATTTGTGTTTCCACAGGTATGAACAGTATTGATCTGATCCAGCCCGACTCAATGGTTTGAATTAATTATATCAGTCCCTGCATGAGCCCCTCCCTCCCCATGCTATCCTGATGCAAATCTCCAGTGAGTACTTCTGTCTGACTGCTCTGTACTTTGTGTGGAGCATCAGAGGTCACATCTCCAGTCTCAGGATGATCAACACTCTCTCTCTTCTGCTGGTTGCTCTCTCTCTACCCTGTGAGCTCTCCTGCTTCTTGATGTTTTATCTTTTATCAGACAACATTCACTGATGGTCAGTCAGTGATACCAGAACATTTTCAAAATATCTCAGTATCTTCTTTGGTTCTCTTTCTCTTCTTTTCTCTTATCAGGTTGTACAGGTCAGAGTATGGAGTCAATTCCAAAAGACAACTCTTAACAGTCAGTCCGTCCCTCTTTTATAGCCTGTCAGTGTCCCTCTCTATGCAAAGTGAACTTCCTCACAGTCTGCTATAAAGACTTGATATCATGCTGTCAGCTGCAGCAGAAGAAGAGAAGCTCCATCAGGTCACCTTCAACACCAACCATGTTCTCTGTAGCTCTGCTGCTGCTGCTGGCTGCTGGATCCTGTGAGTCTCACTGAGGCAGAGACACTGACAGAACGCTCACACTGACTGCTCTCTGTTATTAACCTCGCTCACTATTCAACATGTTTCCCTCCACAGGTGTGAAGTGTGAGCAGTTGATACAGCCAGCCTCTGTGACTGTGCAGCCAGGTCAACGTCTGACCATCACCTGTCAGGTCTCTTATTCTGTTAGCAGCTACTTCACAGCCTGGATCAGACAGCCTGCAGGGAAAGGAATGGAGTGGATAGGATGGAAATACACTGGAGGCTCAAATTACAAAGATTCACTGAAGAGCAAGTTCAGTATTGAGGTAGACTGTTCCAGCAACACAGTGACTCTGAACGGACAGAGCGTGCAGCCTGGAGACTCTGCTGTGTATTACTGTGCCAGAGACACACTGTGACACACACCATCAGTAGAGCTGAACAAAAACCCCTCAGAGCCTGAACACTTGTAACATGAAGCCACCAGAGGAGGAGCCCTCAGACCAGAAATGATCTCAACACCAGCTCACTGTTACATCATCAGTTTAAACATTTAGAGGTTATAATCACTGATACATTACTGTATGTATTCCCAGAACAAACAATGCATGACTCTTCTTTAAATTGTTAAACATCAGCCTTTTCAAGTAACAAGTATTATACATTTTTCAGTAATTGAATGTTTTGCTCTAAATTTAAGTTTCTTTACAACCAATATCAGCTCTAAGAATATTGTTCACACTATTTATTAACAAATACTAAACAGTACATCTACGACCAAAACACAACAAAAAATAGTTGGATGTCAGAGTTTCTTTCCAAAAAAGAAATGCATGCCTTTCTGTTATTTATTTGACACAAAACGTCATTTTTGATTAAAAATATAAATGTTAAAGACATGAGATGTAGATAAAACCTGAAAAGTGATTTATTTACTAAATTAACTGAAAACATTTTTGAATGACAATAATGTTAATACCTTTATTTTAATCAACAGTAAATAAAATCCATTATTTGTTTGTTTCATCTGACAAATGTGAATAACATACACATATTTAAATGTTACAAAATGACTTACAGCCCAATAACATATTTTTACCAAATTAAATTTGTAGAGATAATGTTATCAACATAAAATACTCTTAAAAGAGGACAATGTTCAATCAGAAAGGAGGAGTCAATGCAAAACTCAGATATCTCCCCTCTACTTATGTGACTGCAGAGAGGAGGACAGAGGACAGAGGACACACAGTTTAACATGATGGACTATAGGACAGGACTGCTGCTGCTCACTGTCTGCTGGGCAGGTCAACATCTTTACTGATCTGTATCTAACACAGCTTCTAATTGTTTCAACAGTTTATTTCACCAGATGTGTTTTTATCCTCTTTACAGGTGTTGATGGTCAGACTCTAACAGAATCTGAACCACTGACTAAAAGGCCTGGAGAATCTCACAGATTGAGCTGTACAGCCTCTGGATTCACATTCAGTAGCTACCATATGAACTGGGTCAGATAGGCTCCTGGAAAAGGACTGGAGTGGATCGCTTTTAATGGCAATGGCGGTAGCACCAATTACTACTCTGAGTCAGTGAAAGGCCGGTTCACCATCTCCAGAGACAACAGCAGACAGCAGCTGTATTTGCAGATGAGCAGTCTG
Source organism: Notothenia rossii (assembly GCF_949606895.1). NCBI lineage: Eukaryota > Metazoa > Chordata > Actinopteri > Perciformes > Nototheniidae > Notothenia > Notothenia rossii. The sequence continues at coordinate 11,259,643 of NC_136906.1, forward strand.
ACGGCTGTAGACTCTGCTGTTTATTACTGTGCTCGAGAGACACAGTGACTGAAGCTGGTTGAGCAGCTGTACAAAAACCCCTCATTATTACCACAGTTTTCTCACACTGTTAATGTGAGATTTGGAGTCTTTCAATATCATGACACAACAGTAGTTACACCAAACACTGTAAAAAATATTTCTTAACAGATATCTGAATGTAGAAATGAAATCACTAAATATATTTATCATGTTTATTGCAGAACAGAGCCTTATCAAAATGTCTCTTTAGAGAAGACAGCAACTGAACCATAAAAAGCATTTATGTGCTAACATTTAGAAAATGGTCTAATCTGAGATCCTCCGTCTTTTAACTTATTTAGTTTTGCATTTTTCATGCACTGCAGGAATGTGTTTTTGCACATTGTCAAATAGGTTTCAGTTCCTTAGTAGTTTATGTCCTCTTAAGGCTCCAAGTTTCTCTGTATCTGTCCTCAAATTGCCACTATTTGAATACTGAAACCTCTTAAAGTAAAAAAAGAAACAAAACCCAGGTCTTCATCCAGCTGCAGCAAACACAAGTAAACATTTAGACTATCATGCTTTCCTTCATTGCAGTTACAAAATAAAAAAAATAAAAAAATAATTCAATCAACTTCTGAATTAGTTTCGAACTGTTACAACTAAAACAATGATTAGAAGGTTTGTATATGACGCATAGGAGTTATAGTCAAATTAAAGAAAAAAAATCTGCTGGAGCCTTAGTTGTAAAAATATAATTATAGTATTTTAATTTCATCAAAAGTTCATTTTTGTCAACAATTGCCTTAAATAACTATTTGCTGTTAGTTTAAATGATGTTTAATGCTGTTTGTATAGTCTTGAATTTGACTTTTAAAGCAGAACGTGAAGTAGGAGGAGCTAATCGTAAAATGGATTCTCAAAGGGATCAAGTTTACTTCATATTTAAAGAGGGACTCAAGCTTTTGAAAACACAATAAACTGTGTGAACATGGCTCAGGGAAAGCTAACACTCTTGGTGGTTGCTCTGTTTGTTTTGTCTGTCGCTGAAGGTCAGACCATAACTGAGTCTGAACCAGCAGTCAGGAAACCCGGAGAATCTCACAGACTCACCTGCACAACATCTGGATTCAACTTTGGAGGCTCACGATGGAACTGGATCAGACAGGCTCCTGAGAAAGGACTGGAGTGGATCGCTTTTATACACACAGCTAGTACTCCGATCTATTACTCCCAGTCGGTCCAGGGTAGATTCACTATCTCCAGAGATGACTCCAGCAGTAAAGTGTATCTGCAGATGAACAGTCTGAAGGCCGAGGACACAGCAGTGTATTACTGTGCCAGAGAGACACAGTGAGAGACAGTAACAGGAGAGTCGTACAACAACTACTTCCTCTGTTCAATCCCACCACTTGAACATTAAATAGATCCTTAACTACATTTATTGCATTGCTCATATTTTTTAAAGGCGTCCCTTTTTCACTATTCAATTATCTAAGGATATAACATAACTAATGATGTAGGTACATTAAAAACTCTTCAAATTCTTCTCATGAAAAAGGACAAAAATAAAACCATCTAGAGCAAAAACAGAATGAACTGTCATTAGTAAACCACTCAAATAAAAAGATCATTAGTGGTTTTGTTTTAAAAATGTTTTAAGGACAATAATAGCAATGTCACTCTGTCTGTGACACTTATAACACTGATTTGAAAAACATACAGAAAAAATGAATTCCCTGCCCTTAATAAAGTATTTAAATATACATTTCAGGAGTGCTGTTTTGTTTAGTAATGGATATTGAATATGGAATAAAGGTTTTGACAAGACCTGGTGTAGAAATGATCAAAACTAATTTAATAATCGGTTTTTGCAAAAACAAAGTATACAAAGTTGATTGTAGACTCTTGAAACACTGAGGTGATTGTATTCTTGTAATAGTAACAATTTCATTTCATTTCATGGTTTACTTGAATCGGGACAGTGCACATTGATGAACACTTTAAAACAAAAATAATGCTTACAAGTGTAAATTAGCCGGATTTTAGCTTTGAGCTCATTTCCATCCGTAGTCCCGACACATACAACATATAAGAACATGACATTTATATACATAGCAAAAATAAATGCATGATATGCAGGAAGAGCAAGAGCAGCATGCAAGCATTTACCACATGGCAGTACAATCTAGCAGCAACGGCATATAAAGTGCAAGAGGAGAAACCCCTGTATAAAAGTGGGTGATTGCACGTCTGTTTGTTTCTCAACCATTCTTTAAGTTGACCTTTAAAACTATTGAGAGTGGGACAATCCTGTATCTCAGTTGGAAGGCTATTCCAGAAAGAGCTGCCTTTAATGGAGAGGACATTTTGTCCAAAAGTTGTCCGTCTACGGTGGACTTCACAGTCTCCTCTGGTTTCTGACCTAGTGCAGCGTCCAGTGTGTTTTTTGGGAATGAATTCCCCTAAGGGAGGGAGGGGGGCCAGTCCATCCAAACATTTATAAAAAAAACACAAACTTTTAAAAGACTTAAAATGCTCAAAAATCAAGAAATTGTGTTTTTCAAGGATGGTACAGTGGTGGTATGCATTTAGCTTTCTGTCAAACACCTTGATAGCTCTCTTGTACTGTTGTTCTATGGGTTTCAGGTTTGTGGCAAAAGCAAACGACCAGTTTGTCAAACAGTATTCAATGTGGGATAGAACAACCCAGTCTCACGGCATGTCGTGTTATAGTCACAACATTTCCTCTATTGATTCGTGTTCACCAACACCATTTCCCCCTTTTTTTCGTGTCACACAGAACAATTTTAAAAGCAATGTATTTCTATTGGTAGTGTGTTTCGTCTTTTTGTCCGGTCGGGTCTTGGAAGACCGGAAGCCGTGTGGTTCATAAAAACATGTTCTTTATATATACAGTACAGTCTATGGTTCTCACTCAATATCAAGCCACGATTATTGTTTTTAATTCGCATTTTTTAATGACAATAATGTGAATACCTTTATTTTATTCAACAGTAAATAAAATCCATTATTTGTTTGTTTCATCTGAAAAATCTGAATACCATAACAATCATACAATGTTCCAAAGTGACTTACAGCCCAAAAGGAAATGTTTACCAATTTAAATGGTAAGAGATAATGTTTTTAACATAAAATGATGTTAAAAGAGGACGATGTTCAATCAGAAAGGAGGAGTCAATGCAAAACTCAGATATCTCCTCCTCTACTTATGTGACTGCAGAGAGGAGGACAGAGGACAGAGGACACACAGTTTAACATGATGGACTATAGGACAGGACTGCTGCTGCTCACTGTCTGCTGGGCAGGTCAATATTTTCACAAATAATTATTTGACATAGATCCTATTTGTGTGCCAACTAAATTCATGTGACTTTCTTCTTCATTTTTACAATTCTTTATTTTGTTTTATGTGCATCTTATACAATGTTACATTCATGTTACTTTTTATCCTCTTGACAGGTGTTGGGGGTCAGACTCTGACAGAATCTGAACCAGTGACTAAAAGGCCTGGAGAATCTCACAGATTGACCTGTAAAACCTCTGGACTGTCATTCAGTGGCAACTACATGGCCTGGGTCAGACAGGCTCCTGGAAAAGGACTGGAGTGGATCGCTTCTATGCACCCTACTAGCAGTAGCGGCATCTACTACTCTGAGTCAGTGAAAGGCCGGTTCACCATCTCCAGAGACAACAACAGAGAGCAGCTGTATCTGCAGATGAACAGTCTGACGGCTGTAGACTCTGCTGTTTATTACTGTGCTCGATACACAGTGACTGAAGCTGGTTGAGCAGCTGTACAAAAACCCCTCATTATTACCACACTTTTCTCACACTGTTAGATTTGGAGTCTTTCCAGTATCATGAAACAACCTTAGTGACACCAAACAATATAGCATTTCACTCAGGAGAGACATGATGTATGGAATACATGTTTATTATCGGGTCACATTATATAGATGAACATAATGATGACAGTTTATATCAACTGAATGAAATGGTGTTTGGCGATTAGGCCCAGGTTTTGTAGGATGTCATTCGGGAAGGGAAGAACCGTTTCCGATGAACCCCCCCGGGTCTAGACACTGGTGGTGGTGATAAGTGGTTAGGTCCGGTTGGAAGGGAGACGGTTGAGCTTGGCCCTGAGTTGGAAGCAGGAGGCGAAGGGGTGGAGGAGGGTTGCGCGTTGACACCTGAAAGACAGCTGATGGGAAAGGGGAGAGCATATATAGAGGGATTACCAGGTGCGATGATTAGGCTTGTGAATGAGGGACGTGATAGGCTTGCTGAGAAGTGGCGCTCCCTATCATTAGTGAAGGGAGCGAGTATTGCCATGACGTGCAATACGAGTGATAGGTCTTCCTGCCTGAACTTGCGCTGAGCTTCATATGACATATAGCTGAATGTAGAAATCATATCACTAAATAGAGTTATCATGTTTATTGCAGAACAGACTCTTATCAAAATGTCTCTTTAGAGAAGACAGCAGCTGAACCATAAAAAGCATTTATGTGCTAACATTTAGAAAATGGTCTAATCTGTGATCCTACGTCTTTTAACTTATTTAGTTTGCATTTTTCATGCACTGCAGGAATGTGTTTTTGCACATTGTCAAATAGGTTTCAGTTCCTTAGTAGTTTATGTCCTCTTAAGGCTCCAAGTTTCTCTGTATCTGTTCTCAAATTGCCACTATTTGAATACTGAAACCTCTTAAAGTAAGAAAAGAAACAAAATCCAGGTCTTCATCCAGCTGCAGCAAACACAAGTAAACATTTAGACCATCATGCTTTCCTTCATTGCAGTTACAAAATAAGAAAACATAATTCAATCAATTTCTGAATTAGTTTAAAGTTTTATGTTACTCATATGACTTATAGTCAAATTAAATTAAATAATCAACTTTTCGTTTTTTTCGTTGAAAAATAATAATTATAGTATTTTTATTTAATCAATAGTTCATTTTTGTCAACAATTGCCTTAATTACCTATTTGCTGTTTGTTTAAATGATGTGTAATGCTGTTTGTATAGCCATGAATTGGACTTTTAAAGCAGAATGTGAAGTAGGAGGAGCTAATCGTCAAAACAATTCTCAAAGGGATCAAGTTTGCTTCATATTTAAAGAGGGATTCAAGCTTTTGAAAACACAAGAAACTGTGTGAACATGGCTCAGGGAAAGCTAACACTCTTGGTGGTTGCTCTGTTTGTTTGGTCTGTCGCTGAAGGTCAGACCATAACTGAGTCTGAACCAGCAGTCAGGAAACCCAGAGAATCTCACAGACTCACCTGCACAACATCTGGATTCAACTTTGGAGGCTCACGATGGAACTCTGTAGTTTCGGTCTTTGAAGAAAGACGTGAGCAGGGAGAATGCACAGCCTGAGACTCCAATGGTTATTGGAGGGTGTGAAGAGAGATCTCGTGGGTTACTATACAGAGCATGCAGCCTGGAGACTCTGCTGTGTATTACTGTGCCAGAGACACACTGTGACACACACCATCAGTAGAGCTGAACAAAAACCCCTCAGAGCCTGAACACTTGTAACATGAAGCCACCAGAGGAGGAGCCCTCAGACCAGAAATGATCTCAACACCAGCTCACTGTTACATCATCAGTTTAAACATCTAGAGGTTATAATCACTGATACATTACTTTATGTATTCCCAAAATACAAGACAAATACAAATGACAAATTGTCGAACATTACATTTTTGAAGTAGACCTTATAAAAATAAAATCAGCTGAATTGGTTTCAGTAGATGAATTGCTCTAAATGTTAGATGTATAACAGGATCTATTCCCCTAAAAATATCAATCAGTACAAGCTACGAGCCAAAACTGAACATTTTTTGCCTCTCACAATTGCAACAAATGCATTAATTGATGTACCGATTATAGTGACACAATACGTCAGCTTTGATAAAAAGTAAGGGATGCTGTTTGTCTATTTCAAACATAGCCTGCAAAGTTATATACATGCTACATGATATGAAACTAAATCATAACAATTTTAAAGCCTATTTTCAATAAACAGCAGCAGAAATTCAAGTTGCATCGGAAGAAACTGAAATAAATAAGAAATGTAAATGTAACGAAGCAATATAAGGATAACATTGATATCAGGTTAACATTTTTGACAAAATCAACATTTAAAGAGATATTTTTTAAAGATAAATATTATGGTTAATAGAGGACAATGTTCAATCAAAAAGGAGGAGTCAATGCTCAGTCAAAACTCAGACATCTCCCCCTCTACTTATGTGACTGCAGAGAGGAGGACAGAGGACAGAGGACACACAGTTTAACATGATGGACTATAGGACAGGACTGCTGCTGCTCACTGTCTGCTGGGCAGGTCAACATCTTTACTGATCTTTATCTAACACAGCTTCTAATTGGTTCAACTGTTTATTTCACCAGATGTGTTTATATCCTCTCTACAGGTGTTGATGGTCAGACTCTGACAGAATCTGATCCAGTGACTAAAAGGCCTGGAGAATCTCACAGATTGACCTGTACAGCCTCTGGAGTTGACTTTGAAAGCTATTGGATGGCTTGGATCAGACAGGCTCCTGGGAAAGGACTGGAGTGGGTTGCGATTATTGAATATGATAGTGATAGTATCTACTACTCTGAGTCAGTGAAAGGCCGGTTCACCATCTCCAGAGACAACAACAGACAGCAGCTGTATCTGCAGATGAGCAGTCTGACAGCTGTAGACTCTGCTGTTTATTACTGTGCTCGAGACACACAGTGACTGAAGCTGATTGAGCAGCTGTACAAAAACCTACAGACCTCATCCTTATCATGATAGACCCTTAAAATGAATTATATTCTTCAGTTATCTTTTGCTTTGGTTGTATATAATACAATTATGAAATTCAGCCTTGAGAGAGTTCATAAATTACCAGCAATTTAAATAAATTAAAAAACAATCTATATTAATTGATCACTCCCAAACCAAATAGCCAAGGACAAAACAAAAAAAAGAATCCGCTGAGATCAATGTCCAAATAGGAATAAAATCAACACTACATGAACACGTTTCAGCACCATGAATGCATATCATGGAGCAGCTGCTCTCACAAAGACACTAGATGGCAATCAGTGTTGAGTTCCCCTCTCCTCTGTGAGTAAAAGGAAACACTCAGATCTGCTGCTCTCACTGATCTTAAATCACACTCAGACCCTGGACTGAAGTACAGGTTTATACTCTCTCCCTTTGAGAAGTTGCTTCATTAAAACACACAACAAACATTTTAAGATCTGGATCAGCAGTCACTGCAGATTCATGAGTTCATTTAGTTCTCCCTCAAACAGATTTCAGTATCTCAGCATTTCTTCCTGTGTGTCTTGTTTGATAACGAATGGTTTCTATATAAAACAGCTAAACGGTTTAGGCAGATTGTTCATTTCATCAGAATTTAAATATTAATTTAAATATTCTTCATTTTCAGCACTGAGAGGAGGAGCCAATGCAAATCTTCATCTCTTCCATCTTTATTTATCTCACTGCAAACTGAAGAGGAGAGCTCAAACCACTGCAGAACACACAACACATTTCCACTATGACTTTAGCTACATGTTTAATGTTTCTGATGCTTTCATGGATTTCTGGTGAGCACATACTCCTGCACTCTTCTTTTTCTTAGCTTTATGTTTGGCTCTGTTGTGATCAAACTGCTTTTCTCTCCAGGTGTTTGCAGTCAGACTCTGACTGAGTCTGAAGCGGTGGTAAAGCTCCCTGGACAGTCCCACAAACTGACCTGTACATATGCAGGAATATCAGATAGTGATGCTGCTATCAGCTGGATCAGACAAGCTGAAGGAAAAGGACTGGAGTGGGTTGCCTTAATTTCTGCTCCGAGTGGAAATAATAAATATTATTCCACGTCAGTCCAGAATCCCTTCACCATTTCCAGAGACAACAACGTGGACCAGGTGTATCTGCAGATGAACAGCCTGACGTCTGAAGACTCTGCTGTTTATTATTGTGCTCGACAGACACAGTGATACAGGAAGCCACAGAGCTGTACAAAAACCTCTGCATTGTCAGTGGCATTAACCAATAGAGAGTGCAAGTCATTTTCCACCTTAAATCAGGATATCTTATATAGAAGATGTAAATACTTCCCCATGCAGTGCTTCTGTCACAAGAAGTCTTTAGTGTTTTAAAATAAAGTCAGATACAAAGGTTACCCCAAAAGGGCAACACTGGTGGAAGTCCCCAGTGAAGCTATGTAAAATCCTTGCAGACTGTTAATGTCCAAATGTGTTTGTCTTCCTCTGTGTTATATGGCTTTTAAAGAATACAACATAAATATGAGGACTTTGTTTGAAATATTTATCAAAATCATATTCTTTTGGAGACTGTTAAGCTAGGGGGTATTTTGTATAATTCCGTACGCTTATTAAACATTTGAGTGACCAACTCAAAGGGATCCCCAAATATTTTTTCACTGGCCTCTGCATGTATTAAATTGAAAACAAGATATTGAGATATTTATAGAATGACAGAGCCAATGAATTGGTGAACAGAGAGAAGAAGAGGGGACCCAGGACGCATCTCACTATCTTCTTTGGTTCTCTTAATCTTTCTTTTAATCTCATCAGGTTGTACAGGTGATAGTATGGAGTCTATTCCTTCCTCTTCAGTAGTGAAGAGGCCTGGGGAGACTCTCAGTCTCTCCTGCAGGGGATCTGGCTTCACATTTAGCTGCTGCAGCATGCACTGGATCAGACAACCTGCTGGAAAAGCACTGGAATGGATGGGTCGTGTTTACAGCGATGCAAGTGGAACAGAATATGCCAGTAGATTACAAGAACTGATAGAAGTCACCAGAGATAAAACCAACAGCATGGTGCATCTGAGGCTGTCCAACTTGAAGCCAGAGGACTCTGCTGTGTATTACTGCACCAAACACACACACTGGTTAAGGGAAGCACAGAGGCTTTACAAAACCTCTAACTATTTATTATCACTAGTACCAACAGGTGGCAGTAAATGATAAAAAGTCAGATGACAATAAGGAGAAAAATACAGCTTTTCTAAACACACTATGAAAGCAACAGCTGATGTGGAATTTCACTTCCCCTTTTTTAGATATACATTTTACTTCAGGCATTCTTACAACAATATTGTCCCATTATTTTTATTTTATTTTTAATGAAAGTATTGAGAATGGATTTCTGCATGATGTATCCAGTATGTGGGTTAGGGTTTTGTTGAGCAGAATAAATGATCACATCTTATTTAAGTTTAAATAAAAGTTAGTGATAAGTAACTTAAAATGTATCCTCATAATTGTCGAACCAAAAATCCAAAAGACAACTCTTGACAGGACAGTCCGTCCCTCTTTTATAGCCTGTCAGTGTCCCTCTCTATGCAAAGTGAACTTCCTCACAGTCTGCTATAAAGACTTGATATCATGCTGTCAGCTGCAGTAGAAGAAGAGAAGCTCCATCAGGTCACCTTCAACACCAACCATGTTCTCTGTGGCTCTGCTGCTGCTGCTGGCTGCTGGATCCTGTGAGTCTCACTGAGGCAGAGACACTGACAGAACGCTCACACTGACTGCTCACTGTTATTAACCTCGCTCAATATTCAACATGTTTCCCTCCACAGGTGTGAAGTGTGAGCAGTTGATACAGCCATCCTCTGTGAATGTGCAGCCAGGTCAACGTCTGACCATCACCTGTCAGGTCTCTTATTCTCTTAGCAGCTACCTCACAGCCTGGATCAGACAGCCTGCAGGGAAAGGACTGGAGTGGATAGGAATGAAATACACAGGAGGTTCATACTATAAAGATTCACTGAAGAGCAAGTTCAGTATTGACTTAGACTCTTCCAGCAAAACAGTGACTCTGAACGGACAGAGCATGCAGCCTGGAGACTCTGCTGTGTATTACTGTGCCAGAGACACACTGTGACACACACCATCAGTAGAGCTGAACAAAAACCCCTCAGAGCCTAAACACTTGTAACATGAAGCCACCAGAGGAGGAGCCCTCAGACCAGAAATGATCTCAACACCAGCTCACTGTTACAGTCAAGAGGGAAAGAGTACTAAGATGTCATAGAAATATTCTTAAGTTAATTCAACAGGAAGGGTTTTCACCAATTTAAACAATCTGACATTACAATCACTGATACTGTATATCATTGTAGGTATAACATCTAAAAGGGATAGTCAGACCATGAGTTTGTTTTAAAAGTGTCTGATAATATAATATATCCTTTCTATAGTAGAATCATGATATCCTCTAAAGAACAAGTTCAGCAGAGACTCTTCTGCTGGAACAGTGAATCTAACAGGACAGAGTGTGCAGCCTGCAGACACAGCTGTGTATTACTGTGTACGTCTGCCCACAGTGACACAAACCACCAGCAGACCTGCACAAATACTCAGCAACCATGTGACTCAGCCACACAGAGTATACATGTGAACAATGATACACACCTCACTCTCTGATAAGTTCATTACAAAATGTATTTAAATGTCTGTGTAATATTATTTCACTTCCACTGCAGCTAAGATCAGTATAGAAGAGACTGAGAGAAGCTTCATTTTGCACAAATGCAAAACACATATGACCAATTGAATTCATACTAAATTAGTTGTGTGCCTTGTGGTGCCTGTTAAATATAGAACTTATTTGTTGTGTTTCTTTGTTTTCATGGCATAGGTCTACGGCCTTGGGTATTGCTGCTATCTCTCTTAAGGAAGAGCAGCTTGAGCGCATTGTTGTTGCCAGTCTATGACAGAGCACAAGCTGACATGAGATAGTTTACTGTTCAGGGACGTAGGTTCCCTGGTGCACGTTCTTTTCTATGGACGAGAGCTCAAGTTAGATTCAGGGTCCATAATGTTTAGTCTCACTGATAAAGAATGTTGATTATTACACTCCGAACTAGTTAAAACCTCGAGCTACAGAAGGAGTTCTTCAGAATTGGTTTGGCAACCGCTGTGTCAACTCGTGACACACCACCTGTCTTGTCAACTCTCCGGCCGTAACTTCAAATAAACCATCAGTGTTTGACATCAAAGCTCCAACTCTCCTCGTGTCTCTCTGAGTCCTGACTCTCCGTTGCTTCAGAAGTTTCCCTTCCAGTAGAGATACTCTGCTTATGGAAATGTTGATGTCACATGTTCCTTTTTGAATCTGTAGAGGGAGGTCGATGCAAACTCTTCCTCTCTTTAAAACACACCATCAGCGACTTGTTGCAGAACACCAGAGAAGTGTTATATGTTTCTGAAACACTCCGATCAGAAAGCACTGACAGTGTCTCTCAAATAATGGAAAGGACAATTATCTGGAGTTTATTATTTTTAGTTACTATTCATGGTGAGAAAATCTATTCTGATTTACTTCTTTTTTTTATTTCTTTGGTAAAATGTTGGATAATGAGCAAACATGATTTACTTACAGGAGTCTGGAGTGAGATCAAACTGGAGCAGTCCTCCTCTCAGGTGCAAAGACCTGGAGGGACAGTGAAGATGTCATGTATCACATCTGGTTTTAAAATGACAGATTATTTTATTCACTGGATCAGACAGAGGCCAGGACAAGCTCTGGAGTGGGTTGGGAGGATGGACGCAGGTTCAAACTCTGCTATCTATGGCAGCTCCTTTCAAAGCCGCTTCACCATGACTGAAGATGTTCCCAGCAGCACTCAGTACCTCGAGGTCAGCAGCCTGGCAGCAGGAGACTCTGCTGTTTACTTCTGTGCTCGACACACAGTGACTAAAGACAGTGGAGCAGCTGCACAAAAACCTCCACTAACCACAAAGCAATGTGATCCTACACTTCTGGGTTTTCTCACACATTGCAAAAACACTTGGATGTATCCACATCAGATTTCTATGTGTTTCCCATGAATCACCAGATAGTCCCTCATGATATCTTATTATTTTATTTTAAATAACATATGTCATATTTATCAAATCAAGCCACAAATTACATTGAATATTTCCTAAACACTACTATTTATTGGGTGACGGTGATTGCGAGGGAGTGCTCTCGTATTTCAATCAGAAGGTTGTGTGTTCGATCCCAACCTGTGCAGTCAATATGTCGATGTATCCTTGGGCAAGATACTTCACCCTGAGTTACTCCCGATGGCATGGCCAACGGTGTTTGAGTGTGTATTAATGTTAGTTCCTAGAGTAAGGTACACTGCTCTGTGTGAATGGGTGAATGACATGCAGTATGTAAAGTGCTCTGAGGGGTCGTAAAGACTGGATAAAGCGCTATATAAGTACAGTTACCATTTACTATCAGAACTAAATTGTAAATTATTTATATTATAGTAAATGCACTTCCATAATGCTCAAACTGACATTATGCGAAACAGAGCATTGATACCAACATGAATTATGTAATATATATATATATATATATATATACACAGTGACTCTGAACGGACACACTGTGACACACAACATCAGTTGAGCTGAACAAAAACCCCTCAGAGCCTGAACACTTGTAACATGAAGCCACCAGAGGAGGAGCCTTCAGACCAGAAATGATCTCAACACCAGCTCACTGTTATATCATCAGGTTAAACATTTAGAGGTTATAATCACTGACACATTACTGTATTTATTCCCAAGACAAATTCAAATGACAAATTGTCGAACATTAAACTTTTCAAGTATGCCTATTAAAATAAAATCAGCTGAATTGGTTTCAGTAGATGAATTGCTTTAAATGTTAGAAGTGTAGCAGGATGTATTCCCCACACAAATATCAATTAGTACAAGCTACGAGACAACACTTACATTTCTTTGTATGTCAGGGAGGCGTGTGGCGCAGTCGATAGCGCCTTGGTGTTGGGATCAGGGCGTCGCAGGTTCAAACCCCACTGCAGTCAGCATGTCGTTGTGTCCCTGGGCAAGACACTTCACCCCAAGAGCCCACAGTATTGAGTATGTAAGTCACTTTGGATAAAAGCGTCTAATAAGTAACATGTAATGTGATGTCACAATTTCTCATGAAACAAATGCATTCATTGCTGCACCGATAGAAGTGACACACACCGTCAGCTTTAATAAAAAAAAATTTCAAAGACATGGGATGCTGCATGTCTATTTCAAACCTAGCCTTCAAAGTGATATACAAAACTTAATCATAACAATTGTAATGCCTTTTTTCAATAAACAGCAGCAGTAATTCTAGTTGCATCGGAAGAAACTGAATAAAATAATAAATGTAAATGTAACGAAGCAATATAAGGATAACATTGATATCAGACAAGACAACGTTCAATCAAAAAGGAGGAGTCAATGCAAAACTCAGATATCTCCCCTCTACTTATGTGACTGCAGAGAGGAGGACAGAGGACAGAGGACACACAGTTTAACATGATGGACTATAGGACAGGACTGCTGCTGCTCACTGTCTGCTGGGCAGGTCAACATCTTTACTGATCTTTATCTAACACAGCTTTTAATTGTGTCAACAGCTTATTTCACCAGATGTGTTTTTATCCTCTTGACAGGTGTTGATGGTCAGACTCTGACAGAATCTGATCCAGTGACTAAAAGGCCTGGAGAATCTCACAGATTGACCTGTACAGCCTCTGGATTCACATTCAGTGGCTACTGGATGAACTGGGTCAGACAGGCTCCTGGGAAAGGACTGGAGTGGGTTGCGATTATTGAAGGTGATAGTGATCGTATCTACTACTCTGAGTCAGTGAAAGGCCGGTTCACCATCTCCAGAGACAACAGCAGACAGCAACTGTATCTGCAGATGAGCAGTCTGACGGCTGTAGACTCTGCTGTTTATTACTGTGCTCGAGACACACAGTGACTGAAGCTGGTTGAGCAGCTGTACAAAAACCTACAGACCTCATCCTTGTCATGATAGACCCTTAAAATGAATTATATTCTTCAGTTATCTTTTGCTTTGGTTGTATATAATACATTTATGAAATTCAGCCTTGAGAGAGTTCATAAATTACCAGCAATTTAAATAAATTAAAAAACAATCTATATTAATTGATCACTGCCAAACAAAATAGCCAAGGACAAAACAAAAAGAAAGAATCCGCTGAGATCAATGTCCAAATAGGAATAAAATCAACACTACATGAACACGTTTCAGCACCATGAATGCATATCATGGAGCAGCTGCTCTCATAAAGACACGAGATGGCAGTCAGTGTAGAGTTCCCCTCTCCTCTGTCAGTAAAAGGAAAGACTCAGATCTGCTGCTCTCACTGATCTTAACTCACACTCAGACCCTGGACTGAACTACAGGTTTATACTCTCTCCCTTTGAGAGGTTGCTTCATTATAACACACAACAAACATTTTAAGAGCTGGATCAGCAGTCACTGCAGATTCATGAGTTCATTTAGTTCTCCCTCAAACAGATTTCAGTATCTCAGGCATTTCTTCCTGTGTGTCTTGTTTGATAATGAATGGTTTCTATATAAAACAGCTAAACGGTTTAGGCAGATTGTTCATTTTATCAGAATTTAAATATTAATTTAAATATTCTTCATTTTCAGCACTGAGAGGAGGAGCCAATGCAAATCTTCATCTCTTCCATCTTTATGTATCTCACTGCAAACTGAAGAGTTCAGCTCAAACCACTGCAGCACACACAACACATTTCCACTATGACTTTAGCTACATGTTTAATGTTTCTGATGCTTTCATGGATTTCTGGTGAGCACATACTCCTGCACTCTTCTTTTTCTTAGCTTTATGTTTGGCTCTGTTGTGATCAAACTGCTTTTCTCTCCAGGTGTTTGCAGTCAGACTCTGACTGAGTCTGAAGCGGTGGTAAAGCTCCCTGGACAGTCCCACAAACTGACCTGTACATATGCAGGAATATCAGATAGTAATGCTCTTATCAGCTGGATCAGACAAGCTGAAGGAAAAGGACTGGAGTGGGTTGCCTTCATTACTGCTCCGAGTGGAACTAATAAATATTATTCCACGTCAGTCCAGAATCGCTTCACCATCTCCAGAGACAACAACGTTGACCAGGTGTATCTGCAGATGAACAGCCTGACGTCTGAAGACTCTGCTGTTTATTATTGTGCTCGACAGACACAGTGATACAGGAAGCCACAGAGCTGTACAAAAACCTCTGCATTGTCAGTGGCATTAACCAATAGAGAGTGCAAGTCATTTTCCACCTTAAATCAGGATATCTTATATAGAAGATGTAAATACTTCCCCATGCAATGCTTCTGTCACAAGAAGTCTTTAGTGTTTTAAAATAAAGTCAGAGACAAAGGTTACCCCAAAAGGGCGACACTGGTGGAAGTCCCCAGTGAAGCTACGCAAAAACTTGCAGACTGTTAATGTCCAAATGTGTTTGTCTTCCTCTGTGTTATATGGCTTTTAAAGAATACAACATAAATATGAGGAATTTGTTTGAAATATTTATCAAAATCATATTCTTTTGGAGACTGTTAAGCTAGGGGGTATTTTGTAAAATTCCTTACGCTTATTAAACATTTGAGTGACCAACATGACGTAGGGATCCCCAAATATTTTTTCACTGGCCTCCGCATGTATTAAATTGAAAACAAGATATTGAGATATTTATAGAATGACAGAGCCAATGAATTGGTGAACAGAGAGAAGAAGAGGGGATCCAAGACGCATCTCACTATCTTCTTTGGTTCTCTTTCTCTTCTTTTCTCTTTCCAGGTTGTACAGGTCAGAGTATGGAGTCTGTTCCTTCCTCTTCAGTAGTGAAGAGGCCTGGGGAGACTCTCAGTCTCTCCTGCAGGGGATCTGGCTTCACATGTAGCTGCTGCAGCATGCACTGGGTCAGACAACCTGCTGGAAAAGCACTGGAATGGATGGGTCGTGTTTACAGCGATGCAAGTGGAACAGAATATGCCAGTAGATTCCAAAAACGGATAGAAGTCACCAGAGATAAAACCAACAGCATGGTGCATCTTAGGCTGTCCAACTTAAAGCCAGAGGACTCTGCTCTGTATTACTGCGCCAAACACACACACTGGTTAAAGGAAGCCCAGAGGCTTTACAAAAACCTCTAACTATTTATTATCACTAGTACCAACAGGTGGCAGTAAATGATAAAAAGTCAGATGACAGTAAGGAGAAAAAGACAGCTTTTCTAAACACACTATGAAAGCAACAGCTGATGTGGAATTTCACTTCCCCTTTTTTAGATATACATTTTACTTCAGGCATTCTTGCAACAATATTGTCTCATTATTTCATTTTTAACATAAAGCATCGAGGATAGACTTATGCTTGATGTATCCAGTATTTTTGTTAGGGTTTTGCTGAGCAGAATAAATTATTACATCTTATTTACGTTTAAATAAAAGTTAGTGATAAGTAACTTAAAATGTATCCTCATAATTGTCCAACCACAAATCCAAAAGGCAACTCCGTCCCTCTTTTATAGTCTGTCAGTGTCCCTCTCTATGCAAAGTGAACTTCCTCACAGTCTGCTATAAAGACTTGATATCATGCTGTCAGCTGCAGCAGAAGAAGAGAAGCTCCATCAGGTCACCTTCAACACCAACCATGTTCTCTGTAGCTCTGCTGCTGCTGCTGGCTGCTGGATCCTGTGAGTCTCACTGAGGCAGAGACACTGACAGAACGCTCACACTGACTGCTCACTGTTATTAACCTCGCTCACTATTCAACATGTTTCCCTCCACAGGTGTGAAGTGTGAGCAGTTGATACAGCCAGCCTCTGTGACTGTGCAGCCAGGTCAACGTCTGACCATCACCTGTCAGGTCTCTTATTCTGTTAGCAGCTACTACACAGCCTGGATCAGACAGCCTGCAGGGAAAGGACTGGAGTGGATAGGGAGCAAATACACTGGAGCTTCATTCTATAAAGATTCACTGAAGAGCAAGTTCAGTATCGACTTAGACTCTTCCAGCAACACAGTGACTCTGAACGGACAGAGCATGCAGCCTGGAGACTCTGCTGTGTATTTCTGTGCCAGAGACACACTGTGACACACACCATCAGTAGAGCTGAACAAAAACCCCTCAGAGCCTGAACACTTGTAACATGAAGCCACCAGAGGAGGAGCCCTCAGACCAGAAATGAGCTCAACACCAGCTCACTGTTACATCACCAGTTTAAACATTTAGAGGTTATAGTCACTGATACATTACTGTATGTATTCCCAGAATAAAACATGAATAACACATATAGTTCACACTATTTATTCACAAATACTAAACAGCACATCTAAGAGCCAAAACACAACAACAAATTGATGGATGTCAGAGTTTCTTTCCAAAAACAAATGGGTAAATATTTGACAAAAAACATAATTTTTGATTAAAAATAAAATGTTAAAGAGCCTCGCCTTTATGTAGATAAAACATGTAAAGTGATTTGTTTAATAAATGAACTCAAATCATTTTATAATGACAATAATATAAATAACTTTATTTTAATCAACATGAATTAAAATCCATTATTTGTTTGTTTCATCTGAAAAATCTGAATTACATAACAATATTAAAATGTTACAAAGTGACTTACAGCCAAATAAGAAATGTTTACCAATTTATAATTATAAGAGATAATGTTTTTAACATAACATACTGTTAAAAGAGGACAATGTTCAATCAGAAAGGAGGAGTCAATGCAAAACCCAGATATCTCCTCCTCTACTTATGTGACTGGAGAGAGGAGGACAGAGGACAGAGGACACACAGTTTAACATGATGGACTATAGGACAGGACTGCTGCTGCTCACTGTCTGCTGGGCAGGTCAACATCTTTACTGATCTGTATCTAACACAGCTTCTAATTGTGTCAACAGCTTATTTCACCAGATGTGTTTTCATCCTCTCTACAGGTGTTGATGGTCAGACTCTGACAGAATCTGATCCAGTGACTAAAAGGCCTGGAGAATCTCACAGATTGACCTGTACAGCCTCTGGATTCACATTCAGTAGCTCCTACATGGCCTGGATCAGACAGGCTCCTGGGAAAGGACTGGAGTGGATCGCTTATATCTACCCTAGCAGTAGCAGCATCTACTACTCTGAGTCAGTGAAAGGCCGGTTCACCATCTCCAGAAACAACAACAGACAGCAGGTGTATCTGCAGATGAGCAGTCTGACGGCTGTTGACTCTGCTGTTTATTACTGTGCTCGACACACAGTGACTGAAGCTGGTTGAGCAGCTGTACAAAAACCCCTCATTATTACCACACTTTTCTCACACTATTAATGTGAGATTTGGAGTCTTTCAATATCATGACACAACGGTCGTTACACCAAACACTGTACGGTTAGAAAAATATTTATTAACATATAGCTTAATGTAGAAATGAAATCACTAAATAGATTTATCATGTTTATTGCAGAACGGACTCATATTAAAATGTCTCTTTAGAGAAGACAGCAGCTGAACCATAAAAAGCATTTATGTGCTAACATTTAAAAATAGTCTAATCTGAGATCCTACGTCTTTTTACTTATTTAGTTTGCATTTTTCATGCACTGCAGAAATGTGTTTTTGTACATTATCAAATAGGTTTCAGTTCCTTAGTAGTTCATGTCCTCTTAAGGCTCCAAGTTTCTCTGTATCTGTCCTCAAATTGCCACTATTTGAATACTGAAACGTTTAAAGTAAAAAAAAGAAACAAAACCCAGGTCTTCCTCCAGCTGCAGCAAACACAAGTAAACATTTAGACCATCATGCTTTCCTTCATTGCAGTTACAAAATAAGAATAAATAAAAACATATCGTTCAACCAATTTATGAATTAGATTTGAATTGTTACAACTAAAACAATGATTAGAAGTAAAGCTTTTATGTTAGTCATATGAGTCATAGTCAAATTAAAGAAAAAAATAAACCAACTGGATCTTTTGTTGAAAAATAATAATTATAGTATTTGATTTTAATCAACAGTTCATTTTTGTCAACAATTGCCTTAAATAACTATTTGCTGTTAGTTTAAATGATGTTTAATTCTTTTTGTATAGCTTGGAATTTGACTTTTAAAGCAGAATGAGAAGTAGGAGGAGCTAATCGTCAAATTAATTTTCAAAGGGATCAAGTTTACTTCATATTTAAAGAGGGATTCAAGCTTTTGAAAACACAAGAAACTGTGTGAACATGGCTCAGGGAAAGCTAACACTCTTGGTGGTTGCTCTGTTTGTTTGGTCTGTCGCTGAAGGTCAGACCATAACTGAGTCTGAACCAGCAGTCAGGAAACCCGGAGAATCTCACAGACTCACCTGCACAACATCTGGATTCAACTTTGGAGGCTCACGATGGAACTGGATCAGACAGGCTCCTGGGAAAGGACTGGAGTGGATCGCTTTTATACACACTCAGAGTACTCCGATCTCTTACTCCCAGTCGGTCCAGGGCAGATTCACTATCTCCAGAGATGACTCCAGCAGTAAAGTGTATCTGCAGATGAACAGTCTGAAGGCCGAGGACACAGCAGTGTATTACTGTGCCAGAGAGACACAGTGAGAGACAGTAACAGGAGAGTCGTACAAAAACTACTTCCTCTGTTCAATCCCACCACTTGAACATTAAATAGATCCTTAACTACATTTATTGCAATGCTCATATTTTTTAAAAGGCGTCCCTTTTTCACTATTAAATTATCTAATGATTTAACGTTGATTGTAGGTACATCAAAAACTCTTCAAATTCTTCTCATGAGAAAAGGACAAAAATAAAACCATCTATAGCAAAAACAGAATGAACTGTCATTAGTAAACCACTCAAATAAAAAGATCATTAGTGGTTTTGTTTTACATATACTTTAAGGACAATAATAGCAATGTCACTCTGTCTGTGACACTTATAACACTGATTTGAAAAACATAGAAAAAATGAATTTTTGTGAATGAATTCCCCTAAGGGAGGGAGGGGGGGGGGGGGCAGTCCATGTAAACATTTATAAAAAAAAACACAAACTTTGAAAAGACTGAAAATGGTCAAAAATCAAGAAATTGTGTTTTTCAAGGATGGTACAGTGGTGGTATGTATTTAGCTTTCTGTCAAACACCTTGATAGCTCTCTTGTACTGTTGTTCTATGGGTTTCAGGTTTGTGGCAAAAGCAAACGACCAGTTTGTCAAACAGTATTCAATGTGGGATAGAACAACCCAGTCTCACGGCATGTCGTGTTATAGTCACAACATTTCATCTATTGATTCGTGTTCACCAACACCATTTCACCCTTTTTTTCGTGTCACACAGAACGATTTTAAAAGCAATGTATTTCGAGTGGTAGTGTGTTTCGTCTTTTTGTCCGGTCGGGTCTTGGAAGACCGGAAGCCGTGTGGTTCATAAAAACATGTTCTTTATATATACAGTACAGTCTATGGTTCTTACTCAATATCAAGCCACGATTATTGTTTTTAATTAGCATTTTTTAATGACAATAATGTGAATACCTTTATTTTATTCAACAGTAAATAAAATCCATTATTTGTTTGTTTCATCTGAAAAATCTGAATAACATAACAATCATACAATGTTCCAAAGTGACTTACATCCCAAAAGGAAATGTTTACCAATTTAAATGGTAAGAGATAATGTTTTTAACATAAAATGATGTTAAAAGAGGACGATGTTCAATCAGAAAGGAGGAGTCAATGCAAAACTCAGATATCTCCCCCTCTACTTATGTGACTGCAGAGAGGAGGACAGAGGACAGAGGACACACAGTTTAACATGATGGACTATAGGACAGGACTGCTGCTGCTCACTGTCTGCTGGGCAGGTCAATATTTTAACCAATAATTATTTGACATAGATCTTATTTGTGTGCCAACTAAACTCATGTTACTTTCTTCTTCATTTTTACAATTCTTTATTTTGTTTTATGTGCATCTTATACAATGTTACATTCATGTTACTTTTTATCCTCTTGACAGGTGTTGGGGGTCAGACTCTGACAGAATCTGAACCAGTGACTAAAAGGCCTGGAGAATCTCACAGATTGACCTGTAAAACCTCTGGACTGTCATTCAGTAGCTACGGCATGGCCTGGGTCAGACAGGCTCCTGGGAAAGGACTGGAGTGGATCGCTGCTATGCACCCTACTAGCAGTAGCTACATCTTCTACTCTGAGTCAGTGAAAGGCCGGTTCACCATCTCCAGAGACAACAGCAGAGAGCAGCTGTATCTGCAGATGAACAGTCTGACGGCTGTAGACTCTGCTGTTTATTACTGTGCTCGATACACAGTGACTGAAGCTGGTTGAGCAGCTGTACAAAAACCTACAGACCTCATCCTTCATGTGCCGAAAGAACACAAAGAGAGTTATACGTTGACTAAATCTTTCCTTGTTGTAGTTTTTATGAAAATGAAAAAAACAGTTGCTTCTGAGCCAAGTTATAAAACACA
Organism: Notothenia rossii; assembly: GCF_949606895.1. NCBI lineage: Eukaryota > Metazoa > Chordata > Actinopteri > Perciformes > Nototheniidae > Notothenia > Notothenia rossii. Next base: position 11,281,017 of record NC_136906.1, read on the forward strand.
ATAATAAATAAAAATATATTTTTTATTTATAAAAAATAATTTCCTCATAAAACAGCCAAGGACAGGAAAAATATTTATATATGTATTTTTCATGTATGGGCAAAAATAAACAGTCAATGTAGAAATGTCAGTCACATTACTCACACAACTACCAACAGGTGGCAGTAGAGGATACAAAGACAGGTGACAATAACGGGAATATGACAATGTCTCTAAACGTATACATTGAAATTCTTGAGGCTTTCCTTCAACAATAATGTCCCATTATTAATTTCTTAACAGAAGGTATCAATAATATATTTATGCATGATGTTTCCAGTATGTGGATGGGCAACCAATGTTGTGCAAAGCAGAATAAATGATTACATCTTATTTAGGTTTGGATAAAAGGAACTGACAAATAACTTGAAATTCAACCTTATAATTTAAGGATATAAGCATTCAACCATAGTATACACAAAATAAATCTATATCTTATTTATTCAGGGGATGTGCTGTGTTTCTGTTTGAGGAGGAGTAGGAGTCAATGCAAACTCTGACCTCTTCCATCTCTACATATGTGTTGCAGAGTGAAGGACAGACACTAAATCACTGACATACACTCTGTAGACTGGACAGAGACAACTGGCTTTCACAATGATCAGACCTGATTATCTGGTGGTTTTTCTCATCCTGTCAATTTACTCTGCAGGTAACAACAAAACCTGTTTTTCTGACAGAGCTCCTGGTACAAAGACAATATGGCTGCTTTACAGAAACTAATGAGCTGTTTACATGTCTGTAGGTACTGAGGGTCAAACACTGACTGAGTCTGAACCAGGGGTTAAAAAGCCTGGAGAGTCCCACAGACTGACCTGCACATATTCAGGGTTTAGTAGTAATATTGATACTGCTTGGATCGGACAGGCTGCTGGAAAAGGACTGGAGTGGGTTGCTACGATCAGTGATAGCAGTAGCAGCATCTACTACTCTGATTCAGTGAAAAGCCGGTTCACCATCTCCAGAGACAACAACATACAGCAGGTGTATCTGCAGATGAGCAGTCTGACGGCTGTAGACTCTGCTGTTTATTACTGTGCTCGAGAGACAGTGACACAGGAAGGAGAAATGCCGCACAAAAACTCAACAACTACACAACGCTTATATACAGATTACTTCTACCTATTACTCTCAGTCGGTCCAGGGTAGATTCACTATCTCCAGAGATGACTCCAGCAGTAAAGTGTATCTGCAGATGAACAGTCTGAAGGCCGAGGACACAGCAGTGTATTACTGTGCCAGAGAGACACAGTGAGAGACAGTAACAGGAGAGTCGTACAAAAACTACTTCCTCTATTTACCACCACCCATAAGAGCATTCACTTTATATTGAAATACTGAATATTGACATTCTATTTTATATCATTTGACACAATGTTTAATTCAGTTGCAAGCTAAACAAATATATTGAATAAAAACAGAAAAATACGTAACATTTTTTCTTTTGTGCCTCCAACAACATGTATCACAGATAATATAAAATGTCCCATTTGAAACAACGTAGCTGTTTATCTGATTCAGTATGGTTAAACTGTGCCCATGTATCTCTAGAAGTACATTAATTAAAGCACACTTTGATTACATTAAACATTAAACAAATCTATTTGATTTGCCGATTGAACACAAATCATCATTATATCATAAACATTAACATCAGGAGAGTTTTATCTGTTTGAATTTGAAACATTACTGCAACATAACCACAACCAAATGAAGCAAATTCTATATTTAACACTGGAGACAAACAACTGATTCCAGTCTGCTAACTGCCAAACTTTAATCCACCGTAAACACATTGGAGAAGTTGATTCAATAAAAAAATATATATTAACAATGTTTCCCTTAAAGAAGCAGCTCTGATAATCCAATCTCTAACCCAAATTCAATCAAATACACCTGAGATTAATCGTTAGTTAATTTTATTGAGTTTATTGTCGTATTTGATGTAGGCCTAGGTGTCCCTCTTGCAATCAAAATCATTCTACTTTAGTCAATTGAACATGAAGTCTATTTTTTTCGCTTTATAAATGGCTTTGCAAAATTATACTGAAAAACAAACACACACTTAGTTATAGGAGGAGTCAATGCAAACTCAGATATCTCTCCCTCTACTTATGTGACTGCAGAGAGGAGGACAGAGGACAGAGGACACACAGTTTAACATGATGGACTATCGGACAGGACTGCTGCTGCTCACTGTCTGCTGGGCAGGTCAACATCTTTACTGATCTTTATCTAACAAAGCTTCTAATTGTGTCAACAGTTTATTTCACCAGATGTGTTTTTATCCTCTTGACAGGTATGATGGTCAGACTCTGACAGAATCTGATTCAGTGACTAAAAGGCCTGGAGAATCTCACAGATTGACCTGTACAGGCTCTGGATTCACATTCAGTGGCTACTACATGCACTGGGTCAGACAGGCTCCTGGGAAAGGACTGGAGTGGATCGCTCTCGACAATGGCGGCAGCACCAAGTACTACTCTGAGTCAGTGAAAGGCCGGTTCACCATCTCCAGAGACAACAACAGACAGCAGGTGTATCTGCAGATGAGCAGTCTGACGGCTGTAGACTCTGCTGTTTATTACTGTGCTCGACACACAGTGACTGAAGCTGGTTGAGCAGCTGTACAAAAACCTACAGTATCCATCCGTAGACCAGGAAAGACCCTCAAAATCAGTTATATTATTCATTTATCTTTGCTTTTATTGTTTTTAATAAAAGTAGGAGATTCAGACTTGAGAAAGATCATCAATTACCAGCAATGTTTAATTAACACATTGTTGGAACAATATTATCCATGTGTTGATCGCTGGAACACAAAATAGCCAAGAAGAAAAAAACAAAAAGTCTCCTGAAATCAATGTCCAGAAAAGGAATACAATCAACAATACATGAACACATTTCCGCCACATAATGCATATATATGTGAGTCAAATCATGCAGCTGTTGCTCTAATAAATGGTACTAGAGTTCCCCTCTCCTCTGTCAGTAAAAGGAAAGACTCAGATCTGCTGCTCTCACTGATCTTAACTCACACTCAGACCCTGCTCTGAACTACAGGTTTATACTCTCTCCCTTTGAGAGGTTGCTTCATTATAACACACAACAAACATTTAAAGAGCTGGATCAGCAGTCACTGCAGATTCATGAGTTCATTTAGTTCTCCCTCAAACAGATTTCAGTATCTCAGGCATTTCTTCCTGTGTGTCTTGGTTGATAACAAATTGTTTCTAAATAAAACAGCTAAACAGTTTAGGCAGATTGTTCATTTTATCAGAATTTAAATATTATCAACATTTTAAACTGTTATTTATTCATTTCAATATTCTTAATGTTCAGCACTGAGAGGAGGAGCCAATGCAAATCTCCATCTCTTCCATCTTTTTGTATCTCACTGCAAACTGAAGAGTTCAGCTCAAACCACTGCAGCACACACAACACATTTCCACTATGACTTTAGCTACATGTTTAATGTTTCTGATGCTTTCATGGATTTCTGGTGAGCACATACTCCTGCACTCTTCTTTTTCTTAGCTTTATGTTTGGCTCTGTTGTGATCAAACTGCTTTTCTCTCCAGGTGTTTGCAGTCAGACTCTGACTGAGTCTGAAGCGGTGGTAAAGCTCCCTGGACAGTCCCACAAACTGACCTGTACATATGCAGGAATATCAGATAGTGATGCTGATATCAGCTGGATCAGACAAGCTGAAGGAAAAGGACTGGAGTGGGTTGCCTTCATTTCTGCTCCAAGTGGAAGAACTATATATTATTCCACGTCAGTCCAGAATCGCTTCACCATTTTCCGAGACAACAACGTGGACCAGGTGTATCTGCAGATGAACAGCCTGACGTCTGAAGACTCTGCAGTTTATCATTGTGTTCGACAGACACAGTGATACAGGAAGCCACAGAGCTGTATAAAAACCACTGCAGTTGTCAGTGGCATTAACCAATAGAGAGTGCAAGTCATTTTCCAGCTTCAATCAGGATATCTTATATACACAAGATGTGAATACTTCCCCACACAATGATTCCGTCAGTGTCAAAGGTTACCACTAGAGGGCGACACTGGTGGAAGTCCCCAGTGAAGCTATGCAAAAACCTTGAAGATTTCGTTTTTAACAATGTCTAACGGGGTACAGCAGAACATTTAAAATATCATGGCAGAAAGAGCCAGGAGGAATTATGTCACTAATTCCACTAAGAAAAGAAAAACTCCAAATGTAGATTATTTTGTGTTTTTTACTCCGTACTTGTGTTTGAAATCGACTTCAGTGAGATTGTTAATGTCCAAATGTGTTTTTATTCCTCTGTGTTAAAAGAAAACATAAATATGATGAATTTATTTGAAATATTAATATCAATACCATTATTTTGAGACTGTAGGCCTATAGCTAGTGGGTATTTTTTTATAATACCGTAGGCTCCTTAAACATTTGAGGGATCAAAAGGACGTAGAGATCCCCAAATTTCTTTTCTCAGGCCTCTGCATGTGATAACTACATATTATATTGAACACAACAAAATATCTAAATATATCCTGTGAGCAGGGCAGTACACAGTCTGAGACTCCAATAGTTCTTGGAGGGTGTGAAGAAGGATCTTGTGGGTTACCATGAAAAACACAGCAGAAAGATCCAGAAGGATGATGACAGAGGAGAGCGATGCAGATGCTGTTCTAACAGTGCGCAGTTCTGAATTGACTGAGGAGGACAATCTCAGTTGAGTGCAACCAGCAACTGATCAAAATCTCAACAAGTCAAGACTTTGTGCTCTGCTTCTGACAACCACAGAACAAGCTTCAGTTCAACATCATCGAGACACTGAAAGAAACATTGTCTTAATAAAACTGCTTCATTCAGATTATAGCTTCACAAAATATAGTCAAAGCAGAATTTAAATATTTTGTTCATCTGAGTGTAAATGTGAGTCTGTTTGCCTGATATGTCTGTTAGAAGCTTTGTGAAAAATACAACAATGAACTTTCAGTTATTGTTTTAAAAGAATATCATTTCTTTCACATGTCCAACAACAAATCCACATTTGGACTGTTCGAGACAGGACAGTCCGTCCCTCTTTTATAGCCTGTCAGTGTCCCTCTCTATGCAAAGTGAACTTCCTCACAGTCTGCTATAAAGACTTGATATCATGCTGTCAGCTGCAGCAGAAGAAGAGAAGCTCCATCAGGTCACCTTCAACACCAACCATGTTCTCTGTAGTTCTGCTGCTGCTGCTGGCTGCTGGATCCTGTGAGTCTCACTGAGGCAGAGACACTGACAGAACGCTCACACTGACTGCTCACTGTTATTAACCTCGCTCACTATTCAACATGTTTCCCTACACAGGTGTGAAGTGTGAGCAGTTGATACAGCCAGCCTCTTTGACTGTGCAGCCAGGTCAACGTCTGACCATCACCTGTCAGGTCTCTTATTCTGTTAGCAGCTACTACACAGCCTGGATCAGACAGCCTGCAGGAAAAGGACTGGAGTGGATAGGAATGAAATACACCGGAGCTTCATTCTATAAAGATTCACTGAAGAGCAAGTTCAGCATCGACTTAGACTCTTCCAGCAACACAGTGACTCTGAACGGACAGAGCATGCAGCCTGGAGACTCTGCTGTGTATTACTGTGCCAGAGACACACTGTGACACACACCATCAGTAGAGCTGAACAAAAACCCCTCAGAGCCTGAACACTTGTAACATGAAGCCACCAGAGGAGGAGCCCTCAGACCAGAAATGATCTCAACACCAGCTCACTGTTACAGTCAAGAGGGAAAGAGTACTAAGATGTCATAGAAATATTCTTAACTTAATTCAACAGAAAGGGTTTTCACCAATTTAAACAATCTCACATTACAATCACTGATACTGTATATCATTGTAGGTATAACATCTAAAAGGTATAGTAAGACCATAAGTTAGTTTTCAAAGTGTCTGATAATATAGTTGATTCCTTTCTATGGTAGAATGAAATTCTCTAAAAGACAGTTCCTATTAAATAATTAATTAATAACATATGTAAAAGACAACTTTATCAGTGTCATAACTGGATTAGGAGAAGAATGAATAGTTTTTATCCGACTTAATATTTTTATAAAACTATAGAAAAGTTTGTTTTTATCATCTAAATCGTGTTTCTCAACCTTTTTTATGCTCAACAACTTTATTAATCCCGCAAGGTGCAATTGGTTATGAGCAGCAGCTTGTGTCAAGTACACAGGCAGGAACATACAGGAAGAAAACACACAGATACACCCGGGAGCACAGATGTGGATCATTCCAATTTACACAAAAAATAGTTCATAGCATCACAATAATACATGAATAAATAATCAAGTTAAAAGTCTTTCAAGAATTAAAAAGTTTGAGTGCAGAGGGATGATTGATTTTGAAAAGCGATTAGTCTTTAGAGCAGGTAGAGCATATCTTCGCCCTGATGGCAACAGATGAAATTCATGTGAAAGAACAGGACCTGGAGAGGCCAGAATGCTCTCTGCTTTCCTCAGAATCTGTTGGTTTCAGAAGGAGTTTAAGTCTCTCTGTTTCATGCCGATCACCTTAGAGCAGGTTTTAACAATGCTGTTCAGGCTGTTCCTGTCTTTCAGTGTAAGGCTATGGAACCAGCAGATAAAAGAAAAACAAATAAGGCTCTCAATGAATGCTTGGTAAAAACAACAAAGAATGAAAGACCTGACAGAGAAAGTGTTCAGTTTGCGAAGAAGGTGCATTCTCTATTGACCCCGCTTCACAATACACTCAGTATTCAAATCAAATGTGAGGTGGTCATCGAAAATGGTGGCCAAGTATTTGTATGATGTGACAATTTCTACCTTGTCATTGTGTATGATGCACTCCATAGGAACATCCTTGTGACGTCTATTATCAATGATCAATTCCTGGGCTATGTGATTAAAAACCACACCTGAACATTTCCTCATCTTTTGGATATTTTACATGAACTTTAGTCAGCTGATTTCCAATCATCAGTATGTAAATGATCTGTGTGTGTTGCCTCATAAACCAGCGAAGTGTGTGTGTGTGTGTCAGAGAGAGGACAGAAGAGCTCACATCAGTTCAGCTTCAACATCAACATGTTCTCTGCAGCTCTGATACTGCTGCTGGCAGCTGGATCCTGTGAGGAGCTTTCAGTGGATTCTCACTAATAAACACATCAGAAACACTGAGTGGTCAGATGAATGATGGAGATAATGTTGCTTTGTGTTTCCACAGGTGTGAACAGTATTGATCTCATCCAGCCAGACTCAATGGTTGTGCAGCCTGGACAGCCTTTGACCATCACCTGTCAGGTCTCTGGTTATTCTCTGACTGATAGCAGCTATGCAACAGGTTGGATCAGACAGTGTGAAGGAAAACCAATGGACTGGATTTCATACATGTGGGGTGGAGGTACCCTTCATCAAAAACAATGCTCTGAAGAACAAGTTTAGCTTCAGCAGAGACTCTTCTGCTGGAACAGTGACTCTAACAGGACAGAGTGTGCAGCCTGCAGACACAGCTGTGTATTACTGTGTACGTCAGCCCACAGTGACACAAACCACCAGCAGACCTGCACAAATACTCAGCAACCATGTGACTCAACCACTCAGAGTATACATGTGAACAATGATACACATCTTACTATCTGATAAGTTCATTACAAAATGTATTTAAATGTCTGGGAAATATTATTTCACTTCCACTGCAGCCAAGATCAGTATAGAAGAGACTGAGAGAAGCTTCATTTTGCACAAATACAAAACACATATGATACGTTTACATTTTTACTAAATGATTATTGCATTGCTTAGAAAATACAGAACATATTTTTTCTGTTGAGCTGAACAAAAACCCCTCAGAGCCTGAACACTTGTAACATGAAGCCACCAGAGGAGGAGCCCTCAGACCAGAAATGATCTCAACACCAGCTCACTGTTACATCATCAGTTTAAACATTTAGAGGTTATAATCACTGATACATTACTGTATGTATTCCCAAGACAAATTCAAATGACAAATTGTCGAACATTAAACTTTTCAAGTATGCCTATTAAAATAAAATCAGCTGAATTGGTTTCAGTAGATGAATTGCTTTAAATGTTAGAAGTGTAGCAGGATGTATTCCCCACACAAATATCAATTAGTACAAGCTACGAGCCAAAACTTAATTTTTTTTGGATGTCATGGAGGCGTGTGGCGCAGTGGATAGAGCCTTGGTGTTGGGATCAGGGCGTCACAGGTTCAAACCCCACTGCAGTCAGCATGTCATTGTGTCCCTGGGCAAGACACTTCACCCCAAATTGCTCCTGTGGGATTGCCCACAGTATTGAGTATGTAAGTCACTTTGGATAAAAGTGTCTAATAAGTAACATGTAATGTGATGTCACAATTTCTCATGAAACAAATGCATTAATTGCTGCACCAATAGAAGTGACACACAACGTCAGCTTTAATTAAAAAATAATTAAAAGACATGGGATGCTGCATGTCTATTTCAAACCTAGCCTTCAAAGTGATATACAAAACTTAATCATAACAATTGTAATGCCTTTTTTCAATAAACAGCAGCAGTAATTCTAGTTGCATCGGAAGAAACTGAATAAAATAAGAAATGTAAATGTAATGAAGCAAAATAAGGATAACATTGATATCAGACAAGACAACGTTCAATCTGAAAGGAGGAGTCAATGCAAAACTCAGATGTCTCCCCCTCTACTTATGTGACTGCAGAGAGGAGGACAGAGGACAGAGGACACACAGTTTAACATGATGGACTATAGGACAGGACTGCTGCTGCTCACTGTCTGCTGGGCAGGTCAACATCTTTACTGATCTGTATCTAACACAGATTTTAATTGTGTCAACAGTTTATTTCACCAGATGTGTTTTTATCCTCTCTACAGGTGTTGATGGTCAGACTCTGACAGAATCTGATTCAGTGACTAAAAGGCCTGGAGAATCTCACAGATTGACCTGTACAGCCTCTGGATTCACATTCAGTAGCTACTACATGGCCTGGGTCAGACAGGCTCCTGGAAAAGGACTGGAGTGGATCGCTTTGGTCCATCCTGATGGCAGTAGCAGCGTCTACTACTCTGAGTCAGTGAAAGGCCGGTTCACCATCTCCAGAGACAACAACAGACAGCAGCTGTATCTGCAGATGAGCAGTCTGACGGCTGTAGACTCTGCTGTTTATTACTGTGCTCGATACACAGTGACTGAAGCTGGTTGAGCAGCTGTACAAAAACCTACAGTCTTCATCCGTACTTTGTTGATAGACTACAAGGAGAATTATACGTTGACTAAATCATTAATTGTTGTCGTTTTTATGAAAATGAAAAAAACGGTTGCTTCTGAGCCAAGTTAAAAAACACAATAATAAAAATAAATATGTATTTAAAATAATAATTTCCTCATAAAACAGCCAAGGACAGAAATAACATCTTCTACCCTAAATGTATGTTTCATGTATGGGCAAAAAGAAAAACTAAATGTAGACATTTCTGTCACATTACTCACATTCAGTTGGAAGTGCAGCAGCCTCAAGTGTTAATCTCACGTCTAAAATAAATTCATGATAAACAGAAGGAAGAATGGCTGTTTGTTCTTGTGATTGTGCAGTGTGGTGTAAGCTGGATAAATAAATCATTCTGCAATAAGACAAACTTTCCCTTTCTGGGAGAAAATCTATGTCTTCCTGAGTGACATGTTGCTGCAGTAATCCCCCTCACTGAGGTGACCTATCATTTTCAAATGAAAGTATGAGACTGACAGTGCAGCTTGTTTTGTATACATTAAATCACCCACCACACTGTTAGTCTGTCAGAAATGCAAATACCAGCAAGTAAAAAAGACTAAACAACATCTTATTATTGGGTCTGTTATGGAGCTTCTCTCATATTTCAGCACTCCTCCTTCTCTCACAAATTAAGTATTTATGTATCAACACTGCGATCCCCTCAAAAAACGCAAATCCCAACACACTGATGGATAATCCCCACCCATTCTGCATGCACAATATATATCCTTCATACGGCCTCTGTTGTTGCAGACTCTGACAAGTTCCCACCATGACATTGGTACAAAGCGTGGTCCTCCTGGCTCTGGTTTCAGGTGAGTGAAGTCGGTCCAGCAGAGGAGGAGAAGAGGTGCTGGTTCCCCGTCATCTAAACTCTGTGTCTCTTTCAGCGGCTCAGGGCCAGTCCCTCACCTCCTCAGAGCCGGTGGTCAGCAGAGCAGGAGAACCAGTCTCTCTGTCCTGTAAGGTGGAAGGACTTCCTCTGGCTTGGCTGCACTGGATCAGGCAGAAACCAGGGAAAGGACTGGAGTGGATCGGACGCATTGATAGTGGAACTGGAACCATATTTGCCCAAAGACTGCAAGGCCAGTTTTCCATCACCAAAGACACTTCCAAAAATGTTGTGTACTTTGAGGTGAAGAGTCTGACACAAGAAGACTCTGCAGTTTATTACTGTGCACGAGAGACACAGTGACACACGAGACTACCACGCTGTACACAAACTGAACAACACTGATCCCTGTATGAAAACCACTGAAGCATGTCAGGGCTGTGAAAGCACAATTCCCATTGGATGATCGCCAGCTGATAATGACATGTATTTCATTTAGAAAAACATGTGTGTTATTGCGTTGAGAGTCATGACTCACAGCAATGCCTGCATTTTTTAAAGGATAAGTGTACAACATACATTTTAATCCAGTGAACACTTTGGTTTAAAAAGTTCTGTATCAGAAATAATTATGTTCTTACTGAAATAACATCTAATCATTTTGAGAATTTTAGGATATTTTTTTACCACAAATGAAATAATGGCAACACAATCATAGCTAAATCAACTATGGTGACTCTTCTACATCCTTAGAGACTTTTCTGCAGCCTGAAGAGGACACGGTTGGGTTTTACTGTGTAACTTTAAGAAGTACAAGGATACGAACCACCAACAAAGCCAACAAATACTCAATAACCAATTAAAATTTTATGGAATCATGGGTCATTTTTTGGCATGGATAAAATACTTCAAAACAATAAGGGAACATTACTCTGAGTTTATTGTCAGATGTCAAATAGAAGGATAAGTGAATATAAAAAAATGCCGATAATTGAGTCAATTAGATCAAACTACAAGTCCCTGCAAAAGCCCCTCCCTCCCCATGCTATCCTGATGCAAATCTCCAGTGTGTGCAGAGTACTTCTGTCTGACTGCTCTGTACTTTGTGTGGAGCATCAGAGGTCACATCTCCAGTCTCAGGATGATCAACACTCTCTCTCTTCTGCTGGTTGCTCTCTCTCTGCCCTGTGAGCTCTCCTGCTTCTTGATGTTTTATCTTTTATCAGACAACATCCACTGATGGTCAGTCAGTGATTCAGCCCTGTGTTTGGTGTGTTAGTGATCATTTCTCTTTTGTATCTCATCAGGTCGGGTACAGAATATGGAGTCTATTCCTTCCTCTTCAGTAGTGAAGAGGCCTGGGGAGACTCTCAGTCTCTCCTGCAGGGGATCTGGCTTCACATTTAGTTGCTGTGTTATGATCTGGGTCAGACAACCTGCTGGAAAAGCACTGGACTGGATCGGGAGCGGCTTCTCTTCGGCTAGTAAAAACAAATATGCCAGCAGTGTGGAGGGACGTGTAGAAATCTGTAGAGATGATAGCAACAGCATGGTGCATCTGAGGCTGTCCAACTTAAAGCCAGAGGACTCTGCTGTGTATTACTGCGCCAGAGACACACACTGGTTAAAGGAAGCCCAGAGGCTTTACAAAAACCTCTAACTATTTATTATCACTAGTACCAACAGGTGGCAGTAAATGATAAAAAGTCAGATGACAATAAGGAGAAAAATACAGCTTTTCTAAACACACTATGAAAGCAACAGCTGATGTGGAATTTCACTTCCCCTTTTTTAGATATACATTTTACTTCCGGCATTCTTGCAAAAATATTGTCCCATTATTTTTATTTTTAACAGAAAGTATCGAGAATGGATTTCTGCATGATGTATCCAGTATGTGGGTTAGGGTTTTGCTGAGCAGAATAAATGATTACATCTTATTTAAGTTTAAATAAAAGATAGTGATAAGTAACTTAAAATGTATCCTTATAATTGTCTAACCACAAATCCAAAAGGCAACTCTTGAATGGACAGTCCGTCCCTCTTTTATAGCCTGTCAGTGTCCCTCTCTATGCAAAGTGAACTTCCTCACAGTCTGCTATAAAGACTTGATATCATGCTGTCAGCTGCAGCAGAAGAAGAGAAGCTCCATCAGGTCACCTTCAACACCAACCATGTTCTCTGTAGCTCTGCTGCTGCTGCTGGCTGCTGGATCCTGTGAGTCTCACTGAGGCAGAGACACTGACAGAACGCTCACACTGACTGCTCTCTGTTATTAACCTCGCTCACTATTCAACATGTTTCCCTCCACAGGTGTGAAGTGTGAGCAGTTGATACAGCCAGCCTCTGTGACTGTGCAGCCAGGTCAACGTCTGACCATCACATGTCAGGTCTCTTATTCTCTTAGCAGCTACCTCACAGCCTGGATCAGACAGCCTGCAGGGAAAGGACTGGAGTGGATAGGATGGAAATACACTGGAGATTCATACTACAAAGATTCACTGAAGAGCAAGTTCAGTATTGACTTAGACTCTTCCAGCAAAACAGTGACTCTGAACGGACAGAGCATGCAGCCTGGAGACTCTGCTGTGTATTACTGTGCCAGAGACACACTGTGACACACACCATCAGTAGAGCTGTACAAAAACCCCTCAGAGCCTGAACACTTGTAACATGAAGCCACCAGAGGAGGAGCCCTCAGACCAGAAATGATCTCAACACCAGCTCACTGTTACATCACCAGTTTAAACATTTAGAGGTTATAGTCACTGATACATTACTGTATGTATTCCCAGAATAAAAAAATGAATAACTCTTCTCTAAATTGTTAAACATCAGCCTTTTCAAGTATCCAGTATTACATATTTTCAGTAATTTTTTGCTCTAAATTTACGAGACAAAACACAACAAAAAATTGTTGGATGTCAGATTTTCTTTTTTCTAAAACAAATGCATGCATTTCTGTTCTTTATTAGATACAAAATGTCATTTTTGATTAAAAATATAAATGTTGCGATGTAGATAAAAAGTGATAAAAAGTGATTTATTTACTAAATGAACTCAAAGCATTTTTGAATGACAATAATGTTAATACCTTTATTTCAATCAACAGTAAATAAAATCCATTATTTGTTTGTTTTCTTCTGACAAATCTGAATTACCTACAAATATTTAAATGTTACAAAGTGACTTATAGCCCACTAAGAAATGTTTACCAATTTAAAATGTAAGATATAATGTTTTTAACATAAAATACTGTTAAAAGAGGACAATGTTCAATCAGAAAGGAGGAGTCAATGCAAAACTCAGATATATCCTCCTCTACTTATGTGACTGCAGAGAGGAGGACAGAGGACAGAGGACACACAGTTGAACATGATGGACTATAGGACAGGACTGCTGCTGCTCACTCTCTGCTGGGCAGGTCAACATCTTTACTGATCTGTATCTAACACAGCTTCTAATTGTGTCACCAGCTTATTTCACCAGATGTGTTTTTATCCTCTTGACAGGTGTTGATGGTCAGACTCTGACAGAATCTGATTCAGTGACTAAAAGGCCTGGAGAATCTCACAGATTGACCTGTACAGCCTCTGGATTCACATTCAGTAGCTACTACATGGCCTGGGTCAGACAGGCTCCTGGGAAAGGACTGGAGTGGATCGCTTATATACAGAGTACTTCTACCTATTACTCTCAGTCGGTCCAGGGTAGATTCACTATCTCCAGAGATGACTCCAGCAGTAAAGTGTATCTGCAGATGAACAGTCTGAAGGCCGAGGACACAGCAGTGTATTACTGTGCCAGAGACACACAGTGAGAGACAGTAACAGAAGCGTCGTACAAAAACTACTTCCTCTATTTACCACCACCCATGAGAGCATTCACTTTATATTGAAATACTGAGTAACTGAATATTGACGTCCTATTTCATCTCATTTGACGCAATGTTTAATTCAGTTGCAACTTAAATACATACAGTGAATTCAAACAGATAATTTATACGTTTTGAAGGAAATATGTATTTTTGTGTCTTTTGTGCCTCCAACAAAATGTATCATAGATAATATAAAAATGTCCCATTTCAAACAACGCAGCTGTTTATCTGATTCAGTATGGTTAAACTGTGCCCATGTATCTCTAGAAGTACATTAATGAATGCTCACTTTGATTACATTAATACACATCTTTTTACTTTGCTGATTGTACACCAATCATCATTATATCATAAACATTATCATCAGGGAAGCTTTATCTGTTTGAAGTGAGTATTTTGACCATATCATAATTTGTATGCATATTTTGTAACCCCAAGCTGTATAAACTTGAATGCGTATTGGATTTAAGCATATATATACATATATATATATATATGAATCTATATATATCTATATATCTATATATCTATATATCTATATATATTATATGTATCTATATATATATCTCCGTTATTTAACCAGGTAAAAGTCTCATTGAGATTAAAATCAGGTGATGTCTAAAGAGGGAGGGTGTGGCCTATATCACGGTGTGAACAATTGGAAGCCATTTCCTTTGTCTCGTGCAAAATGGGTCAAAAAAGAGATTTAACTTACTCTGAAAAGTCAAAACTGTAAAAAGTATTTCAGAGGAATGCAGCACTCTTGAGATTGCTAAGATATTTGGGAGTAATCACAGAACCTTCAAACGTTTGGTGCAAATGGTCAACGGGGTCAGAAGAAACGTATTGAGAACGCAAAAGAACTGCCAAAGATTTGCGAAGAATCAAACGTGAAGCTACCAGGAAGCCCTAATCCTCGAGTGCTGTCATATTCAAGAACTGAAACCTACCCGGAGTGTCCAGAAGTACAAGATGTTCAGTGCTCAGAGACAATAAAGGTTAGGAAGGCTGAAACCCGACCACAACTGACCAAGACACATAAGATAAAATGTCAAGACTGGACCAAGAAATATCTAAACACAGATTTTCCAAAGGTTTCATGGACTGATGAGATGAGAGTGACTCTTGACGGACCAGATAGATGGTCCGTGGCTGGATCAGTAACGGGCCCAGAGCTCCACTTTGATGCCAGTAAGGTGGAGGAGGGGTTCTGGTATGGGCTGGTATTATTACAAAGTATTATAAAGTCAACTCCCAAATATACTGTCAGTTTTTAGACATTTTTTTCAAGCAGTGGTACAGGAAAAATCTGCATCTTTCAAGAAGACCATGATTTCTATGCAGGACAAATGCTGTTTGTTTCATTGTTCTCTCTTTAACAGATAAAAATAAACAAGTAAGATGGGAGCATTTTAGTTGTTTTATTTAGTTTAGACTACCCCTCAATCTATAAAGCAAGGAGAGGGTTTCCTCATACTTTACATCAAGTCTACTTGTTGGCGCTTTATCAATGGCCTTGCAAAATTAATCTGAAAAAGACACACACACTTAGTTATAGGAGGAGTCAATGCAAAACTCAGATATCTCCCCCTCTACTTATGTGACTGCAGAGAGGAGGACAGAGGACAGAGGACACACAGTTTAACATGATGGACTATAGGACAGGACTGCTGCTGCTCACTGTCTGCTGGGCAGGTCAACATCTTTACTGATCTGTATCTAACACAGCTTCTAATTGTGTCAACAGTTTATTTCACCAGATGTGTTTTTATCCTCTCTACAGGTGTTGATGGTCAGACTCTGACAGAATCTGATTCAGTGACTAAAAGGCCTGGAGAATCTCACAGATTGACCTGTACAGCCTCTGGATTCACATTCAGTGGCTACTGGATGGCCTGGGTCAGACAGGCTCCTGGGAAAGGACTGGAGTGGATCGCTTATATCAGCAATGGTGGTGGCACCCAGTACTATTCTGAGTCAGTGAAAGGCCGGTTCACCATCTCCAGAAACGACAACAGAGAGCAGCTGTATCTGCAGATGAGCAGTCTGACGGCTGTAGACTCTGCTGTTTATTACTGTGCTCGAGAGACACAGTGACTGAAGCTGGTTGAGCAGCTGTACAAAAACCTACAGACCTCATCCTTGATGTGTTGATACAAAGAGAATTATACTTTGACTAAATCTTTTGTTGTTATAGTTTTATGAAAAGGGAAACAAGAGTTGCTACTGAGCCAAGTTATAAAACACATTAATAACAAATGTCTTAAAAAATGTTATTTCCTAATAAAACAGCCAAGGACAGAATAATCATCTTCTATATGTATGTTTCATGTATGGGCAAAACGAAAAACTAAATGTAGACATTTCTGTCACATTACTCACATTCAGTTGGAAGTGCAGCAGCCTCAAGTGTTAATCTCACGTCTAAAAGAAATTCATGATACACAGAAGGAAGAATGGCTGTTTGTTCTTGTGATTGTGCAGTGTGGTGTAAGCTGGATAAATAAATCATTCTGCAATAAGACAAACTTTCACTTTCTGGGAGAAAATCTATGTCTTCCTGAGTGACATTTTGCTGTCATAGCAGTGCAGCTTGTTTTGTATACATTAAATCACCCACCAGACACTGTTAGGCCGTATCTCATTTCTGAGATTTGCACTTCGAGGACCGAAGATCGAGCGTTGAGCGTCGAGGAGGCTCTCTGGAGGAGCTATAATCGAGGATACACTGATGGGTCCTCCACGGCTCCTTCGCTCGCATCTCCTGTGGAGGGACTAAGACACGAGGATAGGAGTCGAGGATAGGAGTCTCTCAGAAAAGCACATACCAACACTCAAAATAAATAGGAAGACTAAACAACATCTTATTATTTGCACTGTTATGGTTATGGACCTTCTCTCAGAGTTGAGCACTCCTCCTTCTCTCAGAGTTGAGCACTCCTCCTTCTCTCAGAGTTGAGCACATACTTCATGTATCAACACTGCAACCCCCCCCCCCGCCCCCAACAAATGCAAATCCCAACACACTGATGGATAATCCCCACCCATTCTGCATGCACAATATATATCCTTCATACAGCCTCTGTTGTTGCAGACTCTGACAAGTTCCCACCATGACATTAGTACAAAGCGTGGTCCTCCTGGCTCTGGTTTCAGGTGAGTGAAGTCGGTCCAGCAGAAGAGGAGAAGAGCTGCTGGTTCCCCGTCATCTAAACTCTGTGTCTCTTTCAGCGGCTCAGGGCCAGTCCCTCACCTCCTCAGAGCCGGTGGTCAGCAGAGCAGGAGAACCAGTCTCTCTGTCCTGTAAGGTGGAAGGACTTCCTCTGGCTTGGCTGCACTGGATCAGGCAGAAACCAGGGAAAGGACTGGAGTGGATCGGACGCATTGATAGTGGAACTGGAACCATATTTGCCCAAAGACTGCAAGGCCAGTTTTCCATCATCAAAGACACTTCCAAAAATGTTGTGTACTTTGAGGTGAAGAGTCTGACACAAGAAGACTCTGCAGTTTATTACTGTGCACGAGAGACACAGTGACACACTAGACTACCACGCTGTACACAAACTGAACAACACTGATCCCTGTATGAAAACCACTGAAGCATGTCAGGGCTGTGAAAACACAATTCCCATTGGATGATCACCAGCTGATAATGACATGTATTTCATTTAGAAAAACATGTGTGTTATTGCGTTGAGAGTCATGACTCACAGCAATGCCTGCATTTTTGAAAGGATAACCCTGTACAACATACATTTTAATCCAGTGAACACTTTGGTTTAAAAAGTTCTGTATCAGACATAATGATGTTCTTACTGAAATAACATCTAATCATTTTGAGAGTTTTAGGATATTTTTTTACAATAAATCAAATAATGGCAACACAATCATAGCTAAATCAACTATGGTGACTCTTCTACATCCTTAGAGACTTTTCTGCAGCCTGAAGAGGACACTGTTGGCTTTTACCGTTTAACTTTAAGAAGTACAAGGATACGAACCACCAACAAAGCCAACAAATACTCAATAACCAATTTACATTTTATGGAACCATGGGTCATTTTTTGGCATGGATAAAATACTTCAAGACAAAAAGGGAACATTACTCTGAGTTTATTGTCAGATGTCAAATAGAAGGATAAGTGAGTATAAAAAAAGACCGATAATTGAGTCAATTAGATCAAACTAGAAGTCCCTGCATGAGCCCCTCCCTCCCCATGCTATCCTGATGCAAATCTCCAGTGTGTGCAGAGTACTTCTGTCTGACTGCTCTGTACTTTGTGTGGAGCATCAGAGGTCACATCTCCAGTCTCAGGATGATCAACACTCTCTCTCTTCTGCTGGTTGCTCTCTCTCTGCCCTGTGAGCTCTCCTGCTTCTTGATGTTTTATCTTTTATCAGACAACTTCCACTGATGGTCAGTCAGTGATACCAGAACATTTTCAAAATATCTCACTATCTTCTTTGGTTCTCTTTCTCTTTCTTTTTATCTCATTAGGTTGTACAGGTCAGAGTATGGAGTCTATTCCTTCCTCTTCAGTAGTGAAGAGGCCTGGGGAGACTCTCAGTCTCTCCTGCAGGGGATCTGGCTTCACATTTAGTTGCTGTGTTATGATCTGGGTCAGACAACCTGCTGGAAAAGCACTGGAGTTGATCGGGAGCGGCTTCTCTTCGGCTAGTAAAAACAAATATGCCAGCAGTGTGGAGGGACGTGTAGAAGTCAGTAGAGATGATAGCAACAGCATGGTGCATCTGAGGCTGTCCAACTTAAAGCCAGAGGACTCTGCTGTGTATTACTGCGCTAGAGACACACACTGGTTAAAGGAAGCCCAGAGGCTATACAAAAACCTCTAACTATTTATTATCACTAGTACCAACAGGTGGCAGTAAATGATAAAAAGTCAGATGACAGTAAGGAGAAAAATACAGCTTTTCTAAACACACTATGAAAGCAACAGCTGATGTGGAATTTCACTTCCCCTTTTTTAGATATACATTTTACTTCAGGCATTCTTACAACAATATTGTACCATTATTTTTATTTTGACAGAAAGTATCGAGAGTGGATTTCTGCATGATGTATCCAGTATGTGGGTTAGGGTTTTGCTGAGCAGAATAAATGATTACATCTTATTTACGTTTAAATAAAAGTTAGTGATAAGTCGCTTATTATCCTTATAGTTGTCCAAGTTCAAGTCCAAAACACAGCTCGAGACAAGACAGTCCATCCCTCTTTTATAGCCTGTCAGTGTCCCTCCCTATGCAAAGTGAACTTCCTCACAGTCTGCTATAAAGACTTGATATCATGCTGTCAGCTGCAGCAGAAGAAGAGAAGCTCCATCAGGTCACCTTCAACACCAACCATGTTCTCTATAGCTCTGCTGCTGCTGCTGGCTGCTGGATCCTGTGAGTCTCACTGAGGCAGAGACACTGACAGAACGCTCACACTGACTGCTCACTGTTATTAACCTCGCTCACTATTCAACATGTTTCCCTCCACAGGTGTGAAGTGTGAGCAGTTGATACAGCCAGCCTCTGTGACTCTGCAGCCAGGTCAACGTCTGACCATCACCTGTCAGGTCTCTTATTCTGTTAGCAGCTACTACACAGCCTGGATCAGACAGCCTGCAGGGAAAGGACTGGAGTGGATAGGGAGAAAATACACTGGAGATTCATACTATAAAGATTCACTGAAGAGCAAGTTCAGTATCGACTTAGACTCTTCCAGCAACACAGTGACTCTGAACGGACAGAGCATGCAGCCTGGAGACTCTGCTGTGTATTACTGTGCCAGAGACACACTGTGACACACACCATCAGTAGAGCTGAACAAAAACCCCTCAGAGCCTGAACACTTGTAACATGAAGCCACCAGAGGAGGAGCCCTCAGACCAGAAATGATCAAAACACCAGCTCACTGTTACATCATCAGTTTAAAGATTTAGAGGTTATAATCACTGATACATTACTGTATGTATTCCCAGAATACATATATACAAATTTCAAATTGTTGAAAATTAAACTTTTCAAGTCGACCTTATGAAATAAAATCAGCTGAATTGGTTTCAGTAGATGAATTGCTCTAAATGTCAGATGTTTATTCCTGAATGTCTAACCCTAAAACTATCAATCAGTACAAGCTACGATCAAAAACTTAAATTTCTTTGGATGTCACAATTTCTCATAAAACAAATGCATTAATTGCTGTATCGATTATAGTGACATACAATGTCAGCTTTGATAAAAAGTATGGGATTCTGTTTGTCTATTTCAAACCTAGCCTGCTACGTGATTTACACGATCCATGATATGAAACTAAATCATAACATTTCAATACCCTTTTTCAATAAACAGCCGCAGAAATTCAAGTTGCATCGGAAGAAACTCAATTAAATAAGAACAGTAAATGTAACGAAGCAATATAAGGATAACATTGATATCAGGTTAAAATGTTCACAAAATCAACATTTAAAGCGATATTTTCTTAAAATAAATATTAGTGTTACAATAGGACAACATTCAATCAGAAAGGAGGAGTCAATGCAAAACTCAGATATCTCCTCCTCTACTTATGTGACTGCAGAGAGGAGGACAGAGGACAGAGGACACACAGTTTAACATGATGGACTATAGGACAGGACTGCTGCTGCTCACTGTCTGCTGGGCAGGTCAACATCTTTACTGATCTTTATCTAACACAGCTTCTAATTGTGTCAACAGTTTATTTCACCAGATGTGTTTTTAACCTCTTGACAGGTGTTGATGGTCAGACTCTGACAGAATCTGATTCAGTGACTAAAAGGCCTGGAGAATCTCACAGATTGACCTGCACAGGCTCTGGAGTTGACTTTGGTAGCTCTTGGATGGCTTGGATCAGACAGGCTCCTGGGAAAGGACTGGAGTGGGTTGCGACTATTGAATATGATAGTGATCGTATCTACTACTCTGAATAAGTGAAAGGCCGGTTCACCATCTCCAGAAACAACAACATACAGCAGCTGTATCTGCAGATGAGCAGTCTGACGGCTGTAGATTCTGCTGTTTATTACTGTGCTCGACACACAGTGACTGAAGCTGGTTGAGCAGCTGTACAAAAACCTACAGACCTCATCCTTATCTCGATATACCCTTACAATGAATTATATTCTTCAGTTATCTTTTGCTTTGGTTGTATATAATACAATTATGAAATTCAGCCTTGAGAGAGTTCATAAATTACCAGCAATTTAAATACATTAAAAAACGATCTAGATGAATTGATCACTGCCACACAAAATAGCCAAGGACAAAACAAAAAAAAGAATCCGCTGAGAACAATATCCAAATAGGAATAAAATAAACACTACATGAACACGTCTCAGCACCATCAATGCATATCATGGAGCAGCTGCTCTCATAAAGACACTAGATGGCAGTCAGTGTTGAGTTCCCCTCTCCTCTGTCAGTAAAAGGAAACACTCAGATCTGCTGCTCTCACTGATCTTAAATCACAATTAGACCCTGGACTGAACTACAGGTTTATATTCTCACCCTTTGAGAGGTTGCTTCATTAAAACACACAACAAACATTTAAAGAGCTGGATCAGCAGTCAATAAAGATTCATGAGTTCATTTAGTTCTCCCTCAAACAGATTTCAGTATCTCAGGCATTTCTTCCTGTGTGTCTTGTTTGATAACGAATGGTTTCTATATAAAACAGCTAAACAGTTTAGGCAGATTGTTCCTTTTATCCGAATTTAAATATTAATTTAAATATTCTTAATTTTCAGCACTGAGAGGAGGAGCCAATGCAAATCTTCATCTCTTCCATCTTTATTTATCTCACTGCAAACTGAAGAGGAGAGCTCAAACCACTGCAGCACACACAACATATTTCCACTATGACTTTAGCTACATGTTTAATGTTTCTGATGCTTTCATGGATTTCTGGTGAGCACATACTCCTGCACTCTTCTTTTTCTTAGCTTTATGTTTGGCTCTGTTGTGATCAAACTGCTTTTCTCTCCAGGTGTTTGCAGTCAGACTCTGACTGAGTCTGAAGCGGTGGTAAAGCTCCCTGGACAGTCCCACAAACTGACCTGTACATATGCAGGAATATCAGATAGTGATGCTGCTATCAGCTGGATCAGACAAGCTGAAGGAAAAGGACTGGAGTGGGTTGCCTTCATTTCTGCTCCGAGTGGAAGTACTATATATTATTCTATGCCAGTCAAGAATCGCTTCACCATCTCCCGAAACAACAACGTGGACCAGGTGTATCTGCAGATGAACAGCCTGACGTCTGAAGACTCTGCTGTTTATTATTGTGCTCAACAGACACAGTGATACAGGAAGCCACAGAGCTGTACAAAAACCTCTGCATTGTCAGTGGCATTAACCAATAGAGAGTGCAAGTCATTTTCCACCTTAAATCAGGATATCTTATATAGAAGATGTGAATACTTCCCCATGCAATGCTTCTGTAACAAGAAGTCTTTAGTGTTTTAAAATAAAGTCAGAGACAAAGGTTACCCCAAAAAGGCAACACTGGTGGAAGTCCCCAGTGAAGCTATGTAAAATCCTTGCAGACTGTTAATGTCCAAATGTGTTTGTCTTCCTCTGTGTTATATGGCTTTTAAAGAATATGACATAAATATGAGGACTTTGTTTGAAATATTTATCAAAATCATATTCTTTTGGAGACTGTTAAGCTAGGGGGTATTTTGTATAATTCCGTACGCTTATTAAACATTTGAGTGATCAACATGACGTAGGGATCCCCAAATATTTTTTCACTGGCCTCTGCATGTATTAAATTGAAAACAAGATATTGAGATATTTATAGAATGACAGAGCCAATGAATTGGTGAACAGAGAGAAGAAGAGGGGACCCAGGACGCATCTCACTATCTTCTTTGGTTCTCTTTCTCTTCTTTTCTCTTATCAGGTTGTACAGGTCAGAGTATGGAGTCTATTCCTTCCTCTTCAGTGGTGAAGAGGCCTGGGGAGACTCTCAGTCTCTCCTGCAGGGGATCTGGCTTCACATGTAGCTGCTGCAGCATGCACTGGGTCAGACAACCTGCTGGAAAAGCACTGGAATGGATGGGTCGTGTTTACAGCGATGCAAGTGGAACAGAATATGCCAGTAGATTACAAGAACGGATAGAAGTCACCAGAGATAAAACCAACAGCATGGTGCATCTGAGGCTGTCCAACTTGAAGCCAGAGGACTCTGCTGTGTATTACTGCGCCAAACACACACACACACTGGTTAAAGGAAGCACAGAGGCTTTACAAAAACCTCTAACTATTTATTATCACTAGTACCAACAGGTGGCAGTAAATGATAAAAAGTCAGATGACAGTAAGGAGAAAAATACAGCTTTTCTAAACACACTATGAAAGCAACAGCTGATGTGGAATTTCACTTCCCCTTTTTTAGATATACATTTTACTTCAGGCATTCTTGCAACAATATTGTCCCATTATTTTTATTTTATTTTTACTGAAAGTATTGAGAATGGATTTCTGCATGATGTATCCAGTATGTGGGTTAGGGTTTTGCTGAACAGAATAAATGATCACAACTTATTAAGTTTAAATAAAAGTTAGTGATAAGTAACTTAAAATGTATCCTTATAATTGTCTTACCACAAATCCAAAAGACAACTCTTGACAGGACAGTCCGTCCCTCTTTTATAGCCTGTCAGTGTCCCTCTCTATGCAAAGTGAACTTCCTCACAGTCTGCTATAAAGACTTGATATCATGCTGTCAGCTGCAGCAGAAGAAGAGAAGCTCCATCAGGTCACCTTCAACACCAACCATGTTCTCTGTAGCTCTGCTGCTGCTGCTGGCTGCTGGATCCTGTGAGTCTCACTGAGGCAGAGACACTGACAGAACGCTCACACTGACTGCTCTCTGTTATTAACCTCGCTCACTATTCAACATGTTTCCCTCCACAGGTGTGAAGTGTGAGCAGTTGATACAGCCAGCCTCTGTGACTGTGCAGCCAGGTCAACGTCTGACCATCACCTGTCAGGTCTCTTATTCTCTTAGCAGCCACTACACAGCCTGGATCAGACAGCCTGCAGGGAAAGGACTGGAGTGGATAGGAATGAAATACACAGGAGGTTCTTACTATAAAGATTCACTGAAGAGCAAGTTCAGTATTGACTTAGACTCTTCCAGCAACACAGTGACTTTGAACGGACAGACCGTGCAGCCTGGAGACTCTGCTGTGTATTACTGTGCCAGAGACACACTGTGACACACACCATCAGTAGAGCTGAACAAAAACCCCTCAGAGCCTGAACACTTGTAACATGAAGCCACCAGAGGAGGAGCCCTCAGACCAGAAATGATCTCAACACCAGCTCACTGTTACAGTCAAGAGGGAAAGAGTACTAAGATGTCATAGAAATATTCTTAATTCAACAGGAAGGGTTTTCACCAATTTAAACAATCTGACATTACAATCACTGATACTGTATATCATTGTAGGTATAACATCTAAAAGGGATAGTCAGACCATGAGTTTGTTTTAAAAGTGTCTGATAATATAATATATCCTTTCTATAGTAGAATCATGATATCCTCTAAAGAACAAGTTCAGCAGAGACTCTTCTGCTGGAACAGTGAATCTAACAGGACAGAGTGTGCAGCCTGCAGACACAGCTGTGTATTACTGTGTACGTCTGCCCACAGTGACACAAACCACCAGCAGAGCTGCACAAATACTCAGCAACCATGTGACTCAGCCACACAGAGTATACATGTGAACAATGATACACACCTCACTCTCTGATAAGTTCATTACAAAATGTATTTAAATGTCTGTGTAATATTATTTCACTTCCACTGCAGCTAAGATCAGTATAGAAGAGACTGAGAGAAGCTTCATTTTGCACAAATGCAAAACACATATGACCAATTGAATTCATACTAAATTAGTTGTGTGCCTTGTGGTGCCTGTTAAATATAGAACACATTTTCTGTGTTTCTGTTTAGATCTACTGGAATAGAAAATAACACTAGCTCTACCACTGAAGAAACAGGATGTCATTGCAGAACATAAACAAACTAATTTCCTCTTTTCTTGTTTTCATGAATCCAGAAATAAGTTGACAGGAAATGTAAGTGAATGTGAAATGTAAATGCAGCCGTCGTAGAGATACTCTGCTTATGGAAATGTTGATGTCACATGTTCCTTTTTGAATCTGTAGAGGGAGGTCGATGCAAACTCTTCCTCTCTTTAAAACACACCATCAGCGACTTGTTGCAGAACACCAGAGAAGTGTTATATGTTTCTGAAACACTCAGATCAGAAAGCACTGACAGTGTCTCTCAAATAATGGAAAGGACAATTATCTGGAGTTTATTATTTTTAGTTTCTATTCATGGTGAGAAAATCAATTCTGATTTAGTTATTTTTTTTATTTCTTTGGTAAAATGTTGGATAATGAGCAAACATGATTTACTTACAGGAGTCTGGAGTGAGATCAAACTGGAGCAGTCCTCCTCTCAGGTGCAAAGACCTGGAGGGACAGTGAAGATGTCATGTATCATATCTGGTTATGACATGACAAGCAATAATATTCACTGGGTCAGACAGAGGCCAGGACAAGCTCTGGAGTGGGTTGGGAGGATGAACACAGGTTCAAACTCTGCTATCTATGGCAGCTCCTTTCAAAGCCGCTTCACCATGACTGAAGATGTTCCCAGCAGCACTCAGTACCTCGAGGTCAGCAGCCTGGCAGCAGGAGACTCTGCTGTTTACTTCTGTGCTCGTGACACACAGTGACTAAAGACAGTGGAGCAGCTGCACAAAAACCTCCACTAACCACAAAGCAATGTGATCCTACACTTCTGGGTTTTCTCACACATTGCAAAAACACTTAGATGTATCCACATCAGATTTCTATGTATTTCCCATTAATCACCAGATAGTCCCTCATGATATCTTATTATTTTATTTTAAATAACATATGTTATATTTATCAAAATCAAACCACAAATTACATAGAATCTGAAAAGAGAAAGAAGCAGAAAAACAATATTTGATCAGACAGAGAGCTTGGCTGGGTGACGAGATTATTAGAAAGGTGAAATGTGAGACTATAATGAAGCACATTTCCTAAACACTACTTTATATTGGTGATCAGAACAAAATTGTAGATTATTTATATTATAGTAAATGTGCTTCCATTATGATCAAAGTGACTTGTGTGAAACAGAGCATTGATACCAACATGAATGATCTAATACATATATAATTTGTTTAGGTAAATGTGATAAAGATAAATTATGATTTCACATGTTTGAATAATTTGTATATAAACTTGTCAAAAGTCGGAGCAAACATTATCATCTGTGTATTATTAGAATACTTTTGTTTTTGATGTTACCGCAATACTGATAGACATTCTACAAAACGTGAAACTAGTTCAGAGAAAAGTCTAAACAGCTGAGATGGAGAGTTGATATTTTTTACAAATCCTGTGAGGAGGAGTCAATGCAAAACTCAGATATCTCCTCCTCTACTTATGTGACTGCAGAGAGGAGGACAGAGGACAGAGGACACAAAGTTAACATGATGGACTATAGGACAGGACTGCTGCTGCTCACTGTCTGCTGGGCAGGTCAACCTCTTTACTGATCTGTATCTAACACAGATTTTAATTGTGTCAACAGTTTATTTCACCAGATGTGTTTTATCCTCTTGACAGGTGTTGATGGTCAGACTCTGACAGAATCTGATCCAGTGACTAAAAGGCCTGGAGAATCTCACAGATTGACCTGTACAGCCTCTGGATTCACATTCAGTAGCTACTACATGGCCTGGGTCAGACAGGCTCCTGGAAAAGGACTGGAGTGGATCGCTTTAATCTACTATGATGGTAGCAAACAGTTCTACTCTGAGTCAGTGAAAGGCCGGTTCACCATCTCCAGAGACAACAACATACAGCAGCTGTATCTGCAGATGAGCAGTCTGACGGCTGTAGACTCTGCTGTTTATTACTGTGCTCGAGACACAGTGACTGAAGCTGGTTGAGCAGCTGTACAAAAACCTACAGTCCTCATCCTTGTCTTAGATAGACCCTCAAAATCAGTTATATTATTCATTTATCTTTTGCTTTTGTTGTTTTTAATAAAAGTAGGAGATTCAGACTTGAGAAAGATCATCAATTACCAGCAATGTTTAATTAACACATTGTTGGAATAATATTATCCATGTGTTGATCGCTGGAACACAAAATAGCCAAGTAGAAAAAAAAAAAAAGTCTCCTGAAATCAATGTCCAGAAAAGGAATAAAATCAACAATACATGAACACATTTCAGCCACATAATGCATATATATGGGAGTCAAATCATGTAGCAGCTGCTCTAATAAAAGGTACTAGAGTTCCCCTCTCCTCTGTCAGTAAAAGGAAACACTCAGATCTGCTGCTCTCACTGATCTTAACTCACACTCAGACCCTGGACTGAACTACAGGTTTATATTCTCACTCTTTGAGAGGTTGCTTCATTAAAACACACAACAAACATTTTAAGAGCTGGATCAGCAGTCACTGCAGATTCATGAGTTCATTTAGTTCTCCCTCAAACAGATTTCAGTATCTCAGGCATTTCTTCCTGTGTGTCTTGTTTGATAACAAATGGTTTCTATATAAAACAGCTAAACAGTTTAGGCAGATTGTTCATTTTATCAGAATTTAAATATTATCAACATTTTAAACTGTTATTTATTCATTTCAATATTCTTAATGTTCAGCACTGAGAGGAGGAGCCAATGCAAATCTTCATCTCTTCCATCTTTATGTATCTCACTGCAAACTGAAGAGGAGAGCTCAAACCACTGCAGCACACACAACACATTTCCACTATGACTTTAGCTACATGTTTAATGTTTCTGATGCTTTCATGGATTTCTGGTGAGCACATACTCCTGCACTCTTCTTTTTCTTAGCTTTATGTTTGGCTCTGTTGTGATCAAACTGCTTTTCTCTCCAGGTGTTTGCAGTCAGACTCTGACTGAGTCTGAAGCGGTGGTAAAGCTCCCTGGACAGTCCCACAAACTGACCTGTACATATGCAGGAATATCAGATAGTGATGCTGATATCAGCTGGATCAGACAAGCTGAAGGAAAAGGACTGGAGTGGGTTGCCTTCATTTCTGCTCCAAGTGGAAGAACTATATATTATTCCACGTCAGTCCAGAATCGCTTCACCATTTCCAGAGACAACAACGTGGACCAGGTGTATCTGCAGATGAACAGCCTGACGTCTGAAGACTCTGCAGTTTATTATTGTGTTAGACAGACACAGTGATACAGGAAGCCACAGAGCTGTACAAAAACCACTGCAGTTGTCAGTGGCATTAACCAATAGAGAGTGCAAGTCATTTTGCAGCTTCAATCAGGATATCTTATATACACAAGATGTGAATACTTCCCCACACAATGATTCCGTCAGTGTCAAAGGTTACCACTAGAGGGCGACACTGGTGGAAGTCCCCAGTGAAGCTATGCAAAAACCTTGAAGATTTAGTTTTTAACAATGTCTAACGGGGTACAGCAGCAAGTTTAAAATATCATGGCAGTAGAAGCCAGGAGGAATTATGTCACTAATTCCACTAAGAAAAGAAAAACTCCAAATGTAGAGTATTTTGTGTTTTTTACTTCCTACTTGTGTTTGAATCCGACTTTAGTGAGAATGTTAATGTCCGAATGTGTTTTTATTCCTCTGTGTTATAAGAAAAAATGGATATGATGATTTTGTTTGAAATATTAATCCCAATAGGTACCATTATTTTTGAGACTGTAGGCCTATAGCTAGGGGGTATTTTTTTATAATACCGTAGGCTCCTTAAAAATTTGAGGGATCAAAATGACGTAGAGATCCCCAAATGTGTTTTCTCAGGCCTCTGCATGTGATAACTACATATTATATTGAACACAACAAAATATCTAAATATATCATGTGAGCAGGGCAGTACACAGTCTGAGACTCCAATAGTTCTTGGAGGGTGTGAAGAAGGATCTTGCGGGTTACCATGAAAAACACAGCAGAAAGATCCAGAAGGATGATGACAGAGGAGAGCGATGCAGATGCTGTTCTAACAGTGCGCAGTTCTGAATTGACTGAGGAGGACAATCTCAGTTGAGTGCAACCAGCAACTGATCAAAATCTCAACAAGTCAAAACTTTGTGCTCTGCTTCTCACAACAACAGAACAAGCTTCAGTTCAACATCATCAAGACACTGAAAGAAACATTGCCTTAATAAAACTGTTACATTCAGATTGTGTGGTGTCTCGTCAATTGTGTTTGTTTTATGTCTGTCATTCCTAGTCAGGTTTCTATGTAGAGTCAGGTTTTCATGTTACTTCACGTCTTGTCTGTCTATTTATGTCTGTCATCTCTAGTCAAGTCCACATGTTTCATGTCATGTCTCGTTTTCCCATTTCCTGTTTTATTTTGTACTTACCTCTTGTCTTTCTGTTGCTTCCTCCCTTTGTGTGTTTTCCCGCCATCGTCAGCGTCTGCCCCGCCCCTGATTGTTTCCACCTGTTCCCACTTACCTCATGTTTAAATAGTGCTTGTCTCTCCCTTTGTCTTGTGCCAGTTTGTCTTGTTTCAGTCTGCGTCACATGTTCAGAGACCCAGCGTCAGGGCCGTGGGAAGTAGGGGTGCTGAGGGTGCTGCAGCACCCCCTGGTGGAGGACAGGCGATATGCACTTCCACAAGATTAAATACAAATATAATACAAAAAAAAACGAATTTTCAGCCTTGATGTAACAACATTCATAATTAAGTAAAGATAACACCCTTTTCACCCCGGTTAGAGTGAGCGATAGAGAGAGAGAGATAGAGAGAGGGGGTGCACCGGTACCGGTGGGGATTGTTGTTAGCTTTTGCTGCGCTAACGGACATAAGAAGCTGTTTCTACAATAATGTAGAGTGTTTAGATAGTTCACTTTAGTCTAAGTTGTCTCAGTGGGTCTCAAACGGTTTGGTCAAAATGTATGTAAACAAATATTTCCAAGGCACACCTTTATAATTATTAGGATGAATAAAAACAGGTTTGAAATCATTCCAATAGGACAGTAAACCAAAAATATTGTTTAAATCTGGAGAGATAAAAAAATATGCATAAATAAATGTTAAAATTAGATATAAATGAACCACAAAAATAAAATAAGTTTTAACATTTATTTTGTATTGGCTATGGTAGGTTATTGGAAATGTTCACATACTTATTTGATTAATAAAATGCAAACCGATCTTTTTCATGTGGGTGTTTAGAGTTGTAACCCCTAGATCAGTCTCTAGTAATTGGGTGCTCAAAGTGCACCAGATTGAAGCATTTTACTTTAAAATGATAAAAGAAATCTTCCTGGGGGGGACACCCGGGACCCCCCTAGAGGATGTGACGACTACCCCCCAATTAAAACATGTTCATACAATACTAAATAGATTTGAAGCCTTTTTATATAAGCTGTCCACCATGTCAATACGTTTCTCTGTTTGTAGTGTATTGGTCTTTTGTAGAGGTTTTTCCATTGCTAGCTAAAATATTGCCTAGGGCAGCAAATTAGTCAGAACCGGCCCTGGTGTCATCCCCACAGCACCCCCCATTTGAAACTTGTTCCCACGGCTATGCCCAGCGTGATACCAGAGAGGACAGTTACCAGAGAGGACAGTTACCAGAGAGGAGAGTTTTTGTTTGAAATCAAGAGTTTTGTTTTGTCCTCGCAAGAGTGATCTTTTGTTTAAACTTTGTTTTATTTTTCTCATTAAAAAATGAGTCGTTGCATTTGAGTCCAGTATTTAGTTCCCCGTTCTAGAAGATTGTAGCTTCACAAAATATAGTCAAAGCAGAATTTAAATATTCTGATAATCTGAGTGTAAATGTGAGTCTGTTTGCCTGATATGTCTGTTAGAAGCTTTGTGAAGAATACAACAATGAACTTTCATTTATTGTTTTAAAAAGAATATAATTTCTTTCACATGTCCAACAACAAATCCACATTTGGACTGTTCGAGACAGGACAGTCCGTCCCTCTTTTATAGCTTGTCAGTGTCCCTCTCTATGCAAAGTGAGCTTCCTCACAGTCTGCTATAAAGACTTGATATCATGCTGTCAGCTGCAGCAGAAGAAGAGAAGCTCCATCAGGTCACCTTCAACACCAACTATGTTCTCTGTAGCTCTGCTGCTGCAGCTCCTGAGTAACAAAAAGAACACGGTCAAAAGACTTTTCCGTTTCCCCGTCTATCACCCACAGCTGTGTCCTATCAATCTACCAGGCATAGCCATGCACGTGATACTGACGCACATAACAAATAATAAGTGAGCCTTAAATTAATACATTTTAAACCATAATGTGACTCACAAAAATAGCCGATAATTTACAGTATAATCTAAATTATATTATTATTAAGCCCAACATTTAGACAATAATAACAAAAGGAAAAATGGCTCTAACACACCGTGACACACACCATCAGTAGAGCTGAAGAAAAACCCCTCAGAGCCTGAACACTTGTAACATGAAGCCACCAGAGGAGGAGCCCTCAGACCAGAAATGATCTCAACACCAGCTCACTGTTACATCATCAGTTTAAACATTTAGAGGTTATAATCACTGATACATTACTGTATGTATTCCCAGAATAAAAAAATGAATGGCACTTCTTTAAATTGTTAAACATCAGCCTTTTCAAGTATCCATAATTATATATTTTCAGTAATAGAATTTTGTCCTCTAAATTTAAGTTTCTTTACAGCCAATTTCGGCTCTAATAATATTGTTCACATTATTTATTAACAAATACTAAACAGTAAATCTACAAGCCAAAACACAACAACAAATGGTTGGATGTCAGAGTTTCTTTCCAAAAATAAATGCATGCATTTCTACGGAGCCCTGGAGGGTTCAGAGAGAGAAAAATAAATGAAACGTGGCCACGTTTTACTTTCTCGTAAAACCGTAAAAGGCACAGCTCTTTGCAGCTGGTGCTGCTCTTCTCAGATTCTGCTGAGTTACACGTTACTGCATCCAGTGCCCTGTACGACGAAGCCAGTTCAACAGACCCTGGATATGTTTGATTTACCCGGCTTAACTACCCTAAAACACGATGTCGCTAAGCGAAGCTGGTTATCAATTTAGTAAATCAACCAGGGTTTCTCTGACGGGCTGAGAGCGCGTTCACGCGAAAGGGACGGGGTTAGCAACATTTGATCAATCACAAACATGGAGACGCGTGCTGACAGCGCAGCGTCATACTTCATGAATGAATAGTGTAAATAGCAAATCCTTCTTCGTAGTACAGGTCACCAGGGCCGTGGGAAGTAGGGGTGCTGAGGGTGCTGCACAACCCCCTGGTGGAGGACAGGGGATCTGCACTTCCACAAGATATAATACAAAAAAAAACGAATTTTCAGCCTTGATGTAACAACATTCATAATTAAGTAAAGATAACACCCTTTTTTCAACCCGGTTACATTTTCCATTTGCCCTGTATGATGGGCTCTGTAGTGATGAAAGGGAGGGATGTTGGCTTAGCAGGCGCCCGCAACTCACAGCCAAAGTGAGAGAGATAGAGAGAGGGGATACCGCAGGGATACGTTATCTCAGTGAGTCTATCTCAGTGAGTCTCAAACGTTTTGATCACAATTTATGTAAAAAAATATTTCCAACGCACACCTTTATAATTATTAGGATAAATAAAAACAGGTTTGAAATCATTCCAATGTATACTATAGGACAGTAAACCAAAAATATCGTTTAAAACTGGAGAGATTTAAAAATATGCATAAATAAATAAATGTTAACTGGTAAAATAAGATATGAATGAACAACACAAATAAAATAAGTTACATTTATTTGTTATTGGCTATGGTAGGTTATTGGAAATGTTCACATACTTATTTGATTAATAAAATGCAAACTGATCTGTTGTACCCTCTAGATCAGTCTAGTAATTGGGCGCTCAAAGTGCACCAGATTGAAGCATTTTACTTTAAAATTTAAAAAAAATCTTCCCGGGGGGTCTAGAGGATGTGAAGTCCACCCCTCCAATTAAAACATGTTATAATACTAAATAAATTTGAAGCCTTGTTATATAAGCTGTCCATCATGTCAATATGTTTCTCTTTTTGTAGTGTATTGGTCTTTTGCAGAGGTTTTTCATTGCCAGCTAAAATCTTGCCTATAGGGCAGCACATTGGTCAGAACCAGCCCTGGTGTCATCCCCACAGCACCCCCCATTTGAAACATGTTCCCACGGCTATGCAGGTCACGTAACGCTTTTAACGAGTTAATAAAGCGTGGCCTCGTTGTATTTAAAGCGTGGCCTTGTTGTATTTATTGATAACAAATATAAATGTTGCGATGTAGATAAAACCTGTAAAGTGATTTATTTACTAAATTAACTCAAAGCATTTTTTTAATGACAATAATGTTAATACTTTTATTTTAATCAACAGTAAATAAAATCCATTGTGTGTTTGTTTTCTTCTGACAAATCTGAATTACATAACAATATGTAAATGTTAAAAAGTGACTTACAGCCCAATAAGAAATGTTTAACATTTTAAAATGGTAAGAGATAATGTTATTAACATAAAATACTGTTAAAAGAGGACAATGTTCAATCAGAAAGGAGGAGTCAATGCAAAACTCAGATATATCCTCCTCTACTTATGTGACTGCAGAGAGGAGGACAGAGGACAGAGGACGCACAGTTAACATGATGGACTATAGGACAGGACTGCTGCTGCTCACTGTCTGCTGGGCAGGTCAACCTCTTTACTGATCTGTATCTAACACAGATTTTAATTGTGTCAACAGTTTATTTCACCAGATGTGTTTGTATCCTCTTGACAGGTGTTGATGGTCAGACTCTGACAGAATCTGATTCAGTGACTAAAAGGCCTGGAGAATCTCACAGATTGACCTGTACAGCCTCTGGATTCACATTCAGTAGCTACGGCATGCACTGGGTCCGACAGGCTCCTGGGAAAGGACTGGAGTGGATCGCTTTTATATACATAGGCAGTTCTCTGATCTCTTACTCCGAGTCGGTCCAGGGTAGATTCACTATCTCCAGAGATGACTCCAGCAGTAAAGTGTATCTGCAGATGAACAGTCTGAAGGCCGAGGACACAGCAGTGTATTACTGTGCCCGACACACACAGTGCGAGACAGTAACAGGAGAGTCATACAAAAACTACTTCCTCTATTTACCACCACCCATGAGAGCATTCACTTTATATTGAAATACTGAGTAACTGAATATTGACATCCTATTTTATCTCATTTGAGGCAATGTTTAATTCAGTTGCAACCTAAAGAAATATAGTGAATTCTAACAGATAATTTGTATGTTTTGAAGGAAATATGTTTTTTTGTGTTTTTTGTGCCTCCAACAAAATATATCAAAGATAATATAAAAATGTCACATTTCAAACAACGCAGCTGTTTATCTGTTTCAGTTTGGTTAAACTGTGCCCATGTATCTCTAGAAGTACATTAAAGAAAGCACACTTTGATTACATTAAACAGTAAAAAACATCTATTTGATTTGCCGATTGAACACAAATTATCATTATATCATAAACATTATCATCAGGAACATTTCATCTGTTTGAATTTGAAACATTACTTTACAGTAACATAACCACAACCAAATGAAGCAAATTCTATATTTAACACTGGAGTCAAAAAACTGATTCCAGTCTGCTAACTGGCAAACTTTAATCCACCGTAAACACATTTAGTTAGGGAAAGTTAGGTATTTTTTTGGCCATATCGTGAAATAATTTATTACCAATAGCTTTTTTTACCATATGTCCCTATAGGTGTCTAGTAACATCTCCCAATTTATCCACAGCCAAATCCTCTGGGAATCGCCTTGAGAGCCAATCAAAGTTGGGGTGCCCAGAGGGCCTGGGTAAAAATAGTGAAAACATTTTTTCTACCAAAAGTGACTTTTGAGATGTCTAACTATGGTTTTTTAGGGGTGCTGAATCTATCCCAGCCATTAGTTTTGAGTCAAAATGACTCCTTAACCCTGAAATATTGATCTGTCAAATTTAACCTATGGATTTGGGGTGAAAAATGTATTCTACACATTGAATAATCCACTCTGAATTTAAAAGACACTACAGTAATGACATCTGCTAGGTACGTGCTCAGTATAATTACTTCTCTGCACGTGGAGAATATCAAGGTAGAGGTATTTTGCAGCTGCTTTTATTCAAAGCGTGCAGATTGAACCCAGGCCTCCCGTATACCAGTCGAAGACACTAACCACTGCTCCAACACGCCCACAACAAAGTTACTTTCTGACATGGTAAGTAAATAATTTTGCTTTCTAAAGTTTAGTTGGCTATACATTTATTTATAGGCCCATGCATCATTTTTATCTCTTAGTTACAGCCTAAAATGAATGTTGCTAGCTAGCATCCAGCTTAAGTTAGCTAACATTAGGCTAATATCAAATCTAGTACCTTAGCTAAATAAACCATTATAAATAGTCTCTGTGTCATTGATCAACATTAATTGTGTTGTAAATTGTGTCATTTTATAGTGGGCTCACTATATGATTCAAAGTGAGATTATTGTTCATAGTTACACATAATCTATTAATGTGGCTGTGTGGACCCATTCTGCATGATATGTTTGATAAGTCTTGCCTTTGCCTTGCCTTGCCTAGTAAACAAAAAGAAAAAGTAATTGTTCACCGAGCTGTCTTGTCTTTTTAGGACAGTATGGAAGTTGATACCACAAATTGTCATGGTTTGAGGTGCTTCATCTGTGGTGGTCCTGGGACTGAAATGCAAAAACTCTCAAAAGTCACTCACAAAGGTTATCAGCAGCTATTATCTTATTCTGAGATCGTAGATGATGCAATGCTGATCAACAGACTACATGAGGACTGGAATGATGGAGATGACCCCAAGCTGAAGTACCATTTGGATTGTAGAACCGAGTTGTACCATCGTTCGAGAAGTGTATCCATTGCGAAACGTTCAGGTTTTCTTTTTCATTATGTCAATGTTGTTGCCACTTTCTGTCAATCATTCCGTTCAACTCATCATTTCAATCCAATACATTTTGTGGCATGAATAAAAGCTCACGAAATTGTCTTTCATCCATCCAAAGGACAAGATGCTCAAGACCAACGATCAGACAGGATGAAAAGACGCAGCGTACTGTCTGGGCCAAGTACTTCAAGTGCTGGTAGCTCCACATTCCAAACCCCATCAGCACACCTGGTCTACCGTGATGTTTGTATCCTCTGCAATAAGAGCATCAATGTTGAAATGCTTGTAAAATACCCTAGTAAGTTGCCTGTCTTCTACATTCTCATGAATGAGTTTGAAAGGTCTTTCTTTTTTTTCAAATTAAAACTCTCTTTAGTAAATCATATATGTGGCTATAACCCAGACACAGCCCGGAAGTTGTATCGTGCACCTGACAATCGCTTCCAGGACAGACTGAAAAGGAATTTGTTGGAGACAGCTGTGAGACGAGGAGATGCCTGGGGAGTTGAAGTTGCTGGTCGCCTGTCTGGAATAATAGATTTGGTAGCTGAAGAGGCACTGTATCATCTTCGGTGCAGGTCCCAGTTCGAGAACCCAGTTACAAACTCTGGGGTAATATATTTTTTTCAAGACCAGAAGTCCCAGACTCTGTAGACAAGGTTCTGAAGCCAATCATTTCAATTAAAAGTTGTTTTTCCCCCACAGGTCGGACGGCCTACAGATGAGGAGAGGCAGTTGCTGTTTGAGAAACTGTGCAAATGGATGGATGAAGAAGTGGAGCATGGTGTAACAAGTCTCGCTGAGATCCACATGAAGATGGAAGAACTTGACCCCACGGAGGACAAAAGTCTCACATATGGACGGATGTATCTTAAAAAAAAGCTTCAGGAACATTATGAGGAGTCTCTCTGTTTCACATTAGATGAGGGAGGAAGATTCATTGTGTGGCTAAAAGACACTACAGAGGCAATCCTCCGAGACTACCATCAGCAGGTCATCAACCCCTCACAAACCATGGATGATTCTGCACTTAAAGACCTCATAATTTCCACTGCCATTCATCTGATCTGTGGAGACTTGGCAAGAGTTTCACTCGACACAAAGCAGTATCCCTCAGTAGACAGCATGACCAATACACAGAGCCAACTTGCTCTGATTCCTGACAGCCTCAAGCAGTTGCTGAAGGCAATTGTAAAAACTGACGAAAAGGCGGCAATGTGGGGACAGAACCTGCTGAAAGCATACCGCCCTCGATCAGGAGTTATGCCCTCCCAACTTGGACTTACAATTCAGCTTGACCACATGTTTGGATCAAAGTGGTTGATTGACCGTATTCATCACTTAGGATACTCTGAATCATATGTTGAGCTCCATCACTACAAGTATTGTTACTTGAACGTGAAAAATGGATGTGGTAGCATGGACCAGGATACCATAATCACAGATGAAGATGGTATAGATGTTGTGGAGCATGAGGAAGCAGAGGTCGATGCAGTCCTATCTGCAGAACAGCCAGAGGAGCAAGAGGAGAGTGGTTCTGGAATGCATGAAGAGAATCAGCAAACATTTGCCCTCTTTGTTCCTGCCGATAGCACTGTTCATCAATGTGTTGGTGATAATATAGATCTCAACATTGCCTCACTACAAGGAAACACAGCATTCCATGCAATGGGCATGATCAGAGTAACTTCTCCTGCTCCAGCAACAAGACAACATGAGCTTCACACAACCATACCAAGGAGGAACATGGCAGTTGAGGAAAAGGTAGCAACTCTCAAAGCAACAGAGGTGAAAATACTGTCCTTTGTACCAAAAAACAAAGCAGGATTGGCAGACATCCGTTTGGTTCCCATAGCTGATCTCCACCAAGACCCTCCGGTTTTGAAGTCAGGGGACATTGGTTGGATGGCAGGATGGGCTATCAAGAATTACAACGCCACATTTGAACATCCGAACTGGAATGGCTTCATGAAATCCATACATCAAACTGAATGCAGGAAAAAGTCCCTCATTGAGTTTCTTCCAATCATTGAGGGTGACCCAAACGAGTACAGAACCATCTACACTACTCTAATGGAGTGCCTACGCAGCGGTCAGTCTCCTGCTGTCATCACATTTGACATGCCAATATGGCTGAAAGCAACTCAGATAGTTCTCCAGTCTGACTTGTCCATCATCACTAGACTAGGAGGGTTTCATCTCCTGAAAAGCTTCCTGGGCTCTATTGGGGTTATTATGGCAGACTCAGGGCTGCAAGAGCTGATACAGCTAGTTTACCCAGGCAGCAACACTGCAGAACACATTCTCTCAGGCAGGGCTTATGCTAAGGCCATCCGGTTCCACCTTCTTGCATCAGCGGCAATTACCAAGTTTTTGCTGAAAGATGTTGCGTTCAGCGAGCAGGACTATGAAGACATGGAGAACTTCATCAGGACTGCAAAAGAAATGAAAAGAGGTAATTTGACCTTTCCCTAATCTGTGTCTCAAACTATCTCGGAGTATGCCGAATTATATTTTCTCATTATGTAGTAATACAATTAAAACTGTCTATCTCTAACAGGTTCCATGGACACACCAAGGATAGTCACTGTGTTCAAGGAGAGGATGGAGGAGAGGTTGAAGACTTTGTCTAAGGCTGGAAGAACACCTGCACTCTGGGTCTGGTACTATGGCAGAATCGATCTAATCAAGGTATTTATCAGGAGTGAGCGTGTCCCAGACCACACAGGTCACCTCAGCTGCATCATTGGAATGCTGAACACCTTTGCAGCAGCAGGGCACCATCAGTACGCAAAGGGAGCAAGGCTCTATGTACAACTAATGCAGCAGCGACAGGACTGTCCCATGTTCCAGGAAACTCTGTCCAAGTTTACTGTGTATGGCAACCATGTAGTCCGGTTCTCAGACCATGAGTGGTCAGGCACATGGACTGACATCACAATAGAAACCACACTCATGCGTGAGGCCAAATCCTCAGGTGGTTTAAGCAGAGGGCGGTTCCGGAACAAATCTGCTCACAAGTGTTGGGTTCAGACTCTCAACCACTTCTCATTCATTCACCAGGAGCTTGAAGGAGTAATGAACAAACGTAGGGTACCTATCCACACAGACATCACAAAAGCCCAGATGGAGAAAGACAATGACTCTGTTAATGCCATAGTTGGATGGTTGGAGGAAGTCAACCCCTTTGATTCCATACGGGACAGTAAGACCCTGGTATCTTTCTCGACGGGGTTCAGCAGCACTCCTGGGGACTCAGTCAATGCTGATCAGGCAGAGGAGGTTGGCAGAGCCATACAGGCCAAGATGGATGGGAAAACTGTTCTGGATGCAATGGAAACCAAGCACAAGGTCAAGTCATTGGCAAGCCTCAGATCTGCTCCTAAAATCAATGGAGAGAAGCTAATCACTGACTCACTCAAGCTCTTCAACCGCCTCATCATCATTAGTGAGCGTGAAGTCAAGACCAAAGAAGCTTTGCGCTTTGAGTTGACGCCAACACCAATGTCTCTATTTGACAAGAATCAGAAGTTGCGAAAGCCAGACAAGGCTGCCCTAGCAAAGTTCCTGAAGGCTTTTGTGGAGCCTGTTGAAAAACTAACCTGCACAAGCCTGGTGGTTGATGGCGGTTGGCTCCTGCACAGCGTCAAATGGGAGGCTAACCTCACGTGGAAGGACATCACTGAGAGCTACCTCCGGTTTGTGATGTCCATGGGTAGCCAGCACGTCCGGATCACTGTGGTCTTTGATGGATATGGTAGCTCCACCAAGGACCATGACCACCTGAGACGAACCAAGAATGCATGCTGTGACATTCAGATTCGTCCAGACTTAAAAAACATCATTCCGCGGGAAAGGTTTCTTGACAACAAGAACAACAAGGCTCAGCTCATTCTGCTCCTTGCTGAGACCTTCCAAAGAGCTAGGATCAGTGTTCAACTATGCTCTGATGATGCTGACACCTCCATCGTGTCTGCAGCACTAAATGAGGCAATAGAGTCTTCTGTTGAGGTGAGGGCTGAGGACACAGACGTCCTGGTTATGCTGGTCCATCATAGGGCAAACCACCCGGTCTTCCTCACGACAGCTAAAGATACATCTTATGATGTCAGAAAGATTCGAGAGGCACTCCCGGAGAGGTACTGTAAATACCTTATATTCCTACATAGCTTCTCTGGCTGTGATACTGTATCAGCAATTTCTGGGTTTAGCAAACCAACGTTGCTCAGCAAGCTCTGCCAGACTGACAAATCAGAGCGGGCCATGGATGTGTTCTGTGACATCAGAGCCAAGAAAAGTGACATCATCGAAGCTGGCTGCGAACTGTTCAAGAACATATTCCGTGGTAATCCATCTGGAGATTTGGAAGATTTAAGATTTGATATCTTCAGCAAGCGGGCGGCAGCTGGGAGCATCAAGCCTGAGAAACTGCCTCCAACTACAGGAGCTGCAGCACAGCACTCACTGCGGGCATATCTCCAGACCAGAGATTGGCTAATGCTACAAAGTCCATCTTTGGATGTCCTTGAGTATGGATGGAAACAAGGAAAACATGGTTATGAACCAGTCCCTACAACAGATCCCATGGCACCAGATTACCTTCTGAAGTTAGTCTGCTGCAACTGCGCAGGTGACTGTGGCACTCTCAGGTGCTGCTGTAAAAAGCAAGGAGTCAAATGTATTTCTGCTTGTGGGAACTGTCATGGTAACTCTTGCCAGAACATCAACCAGCCAGATGATAATAATAGTGAGGGAGATGCAGGGGAGTTTGATGAGGTTTGTTAAAATGTCAACTAATAACGCTAGTTTTGATTTGCAATTGTTCAATAAAACCACTTTTTATGGATTGTTTATGGAGTTGGAGTCATTTTTACTCAAAACCAATGACTGGGACAGATTCAGCACCCCTAAAAACCCCTAGTTAGACATCTCAAAAGTCACTTTTGGTAGAAACATTTTTTTCACTATTTTTACCCACGCCCTATGGGCACCCTAACTTTGATTGGCTCTCAAGGCAATTCCCAGAGGATTTGGCTGTGGATAAATCGGGAGGTGTTACTAGACACCTATAGGAACATATGGTAAAAAAAGCTATTGGTAATAAATTATTTCACGATATGGCTAAAAAAATACCTAACTTTCCCTAACTAATTGGAGAATTTGATTAAATTAATGTGTGTTGTAAATTCCTCTGTAGAACTACCGTTAGCTACAGCCATAATTTTGTGATACAACCACATGTGTGTATGTTCTTTGGTGTTGATTCAACGTATAATGTGTGTAAATATTCTTCCGCATATTTATGTGCTTCTTGTATTGTGTTTATTTCCTAGTTTCACCCTTTCTTCATGATTGAAAGCGATTAAACGACATCTACATGTACGGTCTCTAGTCCTTGATGGTGAAAGGTGTTTAGATGACATTCAAAGTGCACAAGAGATACGTGCACATTGGACGACACATATAGCCTTGAATTTGATTTTTAAAACAGAATGTGAAGTAGGAGGAGCTAATGGTCAAACGAATTCTCAAAGGGATCAAGTTTGCTTCATATTTAAAGAGGGACTCAAGCTTTTGAAAACACAAGAAACTGTGTGAACATGGCTCAGGGAAAGCTAACATTCTTGGTGGTTGCTCTGTTTGTTTGGTCTGTCGCTGAAGGTCAGACCATAACTGAGTCTGAACCAGCAGTCAGGAAACCCGGAGAATCTCACAGACTCACCTGCACAACATCTGGATTCAACTTTGGAGGCTCACGATGGAACTGGATCAGACAGGCTCCTGGGAAAGGACTGGAGTGGATCGCTTTTATACACACAAATAGTAATCCCATCTATTACTCTGAGTCCGTCAAGGGTAGATTCACTATCTCCAGAGATGACTCCAGCAGTAAAGTGTATCTGCAGATGAACAGTCTGAAATCCGAGGACACAGCAGTGTATTACTGTGCCAGAGAGACACAGTGAGAGACATTAACAGGAGAGTCGTACAAAAACTACTTCCTCTATTTACCACTACCTAGGGAATATTAACTTTCTTCAGTATCTCTTTTAGAAATACTGACTAACTAAATGCTGACGTCCTATTTTATCTAATTTGACAGAATGTTTAATTCAGTTGCAACCTAAACAAATATAGAGAATTCAAACATGAAATATTTTCTTTTCAAAAAGAAACATGTACTTTTGTGTCTTGCCTCCAACACAACTACAGATAACTTTAAAATGGTTAAGGTTTAAACAATGCCGCTGAGAATATGTTCAAGTACATTTTAAACTGTACCCGCATCTCTCCTGAAGTATATGAATGACATTTAAAATAAACATCCATTTGATTTACTGATTGTACACCAATCCTCATAATATCATTATCATCATCAAAAGGAAGTTGTATGGAGTTGACTTTGGTAGCCCTAGGATGGAATGGGTCAGACAGGCTGCTGGAAAAGGACTGGAGTGGATCGCTACCATAAGCGACAACAGTAGCTCGGTATACTCTCAGTCAGTTCTGGGCCAGTTTACCATCTCCAGAGACAACAACATACAGCAATTCTATCTGCAGATGAGCCGTCGGAAGTCTGAAGACTCTGCTGTTTATTACTGTGCTCGAGAAACACAGTGACACAGAAAGGAAAAATGATGTACAAAAACTCAACAAGTCAAAACTTTGGTTTCTGCTTCTCACAACCACCAAAAGCTTGAGCTCAACATCATCAAGACACTGAGAGAAACATCGCCTGGATAAAACTGCTTCTATCAGTTAGCAGCTACAGATAGTTAAATCAGATCAGGCCTCTGCATGTGTCGACCACGTATTATATTAAAAACAATATATAAATAATACAGAGCCAACGCATTGGTGAACATAGAAAAGCAAAGGGGACCCAGGACGGACCCTTGAGGGACCTCAGTGAGGAGGGTCGGACACAACTCCTCTCCAAGTTACCCTGAAGTTTCAGTCTTTGAAGAAGGATGTGAGCAGGGAGAGTGCACAGCCTGAGACTCCAATAGTTATTGGAGGGTGTGAAGAAAGATATTGTGGGTTACTACACGGAAAAAGTTTAAACATTGACTTTCATTAAATGTACTATGTCAACAAATGTCACATAACTAAATTAAGTTAGTTTAAAGCAATAACATTAAGTTAAACCTCATATTTTTCATTTAAACTTAATGTTATTGCTTTCAACTAACCTAATACAGTTCTGTTGACATAATACATTTAATTAACGTCCATGTTTGAGTTTTTTAAGATTATGTTGAACACGGCAAAAGATCTAGAAGGAGGACGACAGAAGAGGACGATGAGGATGTTGCTCCAGCAGTGTGCAGTTCTTAAATGACAGTGAGGAG
This sequence comes from Notothenia rossii, assembly GCF_949606895.1. Classification (NCBI taxonomy): domain Eukaryota; kingdom Metazoa; phylum Chordata; class Actinopteri; order Perciformes; family Nototheniidae; genus Notothenia; species Notothenia rossii. The sequence continues at coordinate 11,324,447 of NC_136906.1, forward strand.
GAGCTGGTCGAAGGTTACCCCAAAAGGGCCAAAACTGGTGGAAGTCAAAACTTTGTGTTCTGCTTCTCACAATCACAAAAAACCTTGAGCTCAACATCATAAAGTCATTGAAAGAAACATTGCCTGAATGAAACTACTTCTATCAGATATAAGCTCCCAATATAGTTAAATAAGACAATACATATACTGTTTGTCTAAGATTTGATTAGAAGAAGATCATTCTCATGAATTGTCTTTAATAATACATTTTCTTTCATATGTCAAAACACAAATCCAAACTACGACTACTCGAGACAGGACAGTCCGTCCCTCTTTTATAGCCTGTCATTGTCCCTCTCTATGCAAAGTGAACCTCCTCACAGTCTGCTATAAAGACTTGATATCATGCTGTCAGCTGCAGCAGAAGAAGAGAAGCTCCATCAGGTCACCTTCAACACCAACCATGTTCTCTGTAGCTCTGCTGCTGCTGCTGGCTGCTGGATCCTGTTTGTCTCACTGAGGCAGAGACACTGACAGAACGCTCACACTGACTGCTCACTGTTATTAACCTCGCTCACTATTCAACATGTTGCCCTCCACATGTGTGAAGTGTGAGCAGTTGATACAGCCAGCCTCTATGACTGTGCAGCCAGGTCAACGTCTTACCATCACCTGTCAGGTCTCTTATTCTGTTAGCAGCTACTACACAGCCTGGATCAGACAGCCTGCAGGGAAAGGACTGGAGTGGATAGGAATGAGAGCTGGTTCAACTACATACTACAAAGATTCACTGAAGAGCAAGTTCAGTATTGAGTATCTTACAGCAACACAGTGAATCTGAACGGACAGAGCGTGCAGCCTGGAGACTCTGCTGTGTATTACTGTGCCAGAGACACACTGTGACACACACCATCAGTAGAGCCGAACAAAAACCCCTCAGAGCCTGAACACTTGTAACATGAAGCCACCAGAGGAGGAGCCCTCAGACCAGAAATGATCTCAACACCAGCTCACTGTTACAGTCAAGAGGGAAAGAGTACTAAGATGTCATAGAAATATTCTTGATTCAACAGAAAGGGTTTTCACCAATTTAAACAATCTGACATTACAATCACTGATACTGTATATCATTGTAGGTATAACATCTAAAAGGGATAGTAAGACCATAAGTTTGTTTTCAAAGTGTCTGATAATACAGTAGATTCCTTTCTATAGCAGAATGGGATTCTCTAAAAAAAATTCCCTAATAAATAATGATTCAGTAACATATGTAAAAGACAACTTCATCAGTGTCATAACTGGATTAGGAGAATAATTAATAGTTTTTATCTGACTTCATATTTTGATAAAACTATAGATAATTTTGTTTTTATGATCTAAATAGTGTTTGCTCAACCTTTTCTATGTGATTAAAAACCACACCTGAACATTTCCTCATGTTTTGGATAATTTACATGAACTGAAGTCAGCTGATTTCCAATCATCAGTATGTAAATGATCTGTGTGTGTTGCCTCATAAACCAGCGAAGTGTGTGTGTGTGTATCAGAGAGAGGACAGAAGAGCTCACATCAGTTCAGCTTCAACATCAACATGTTCTCTGCAGCTCTGATACTGCTGCTGGCAGCTGGATCCTGTGAGGAGCTTTCAGTGGATTCTCACTAATAAACACATCAGAAACACTGAGTGGTCAGATGAATGATGGAGATAATGTTGCTTTGTGTTTCCACAGGTGTGAACAGTATTGATCTCATCCAGCCAGACTCAATGGTTGTGCAGCCTGGACAGCCTTTGACCATCACCTGTCAGGTCTCTGGTTATTCTCTGACTGATAGCAGCTATGCAACAGGTTGGATCAGACAGTGTGAAGGAAAACCAATGGACTGGATTTCACACATGTGGGGTGGAGGTACCCTTCATCAAAATAGTGCTCTGAAGAACACGTTCAGCTACAGCAGAGACTCTTCTGCTGGAACAGTGACTCTAACAGGACAGAGTGTGCAGCCGGCAGACACAGCTGTGTATTACTGTGTACGTCAGCCCACAGTGACACAAACCACCAGCAGTCCTGCACAAATACTCAGCAACCATGTGACTCAAAAACACAGAGTAGAAATGTGAACAACGATACACACCTCACTCTCTGATAAGTTCATTACAAAATGTATTTAAATGTCTGTGTAATATTATTTCACTTCCACTGCAGCCAAGATCAGTATAGAAGAGACTTAGAGAAGCTTCATTTTGCATAAATGCAAAACACATATGACCAATTGAATTTATACTAAATTAGTTGTGTGCCTTGTGGTGCCTGTTACATATAGAACACATTCTCTGTGTTTCTGTTTTGATCTACTGGAATAGAAAATAACAGTAGCTCTACCACTGAAGAGACAGGATGTCATTGCAGAACATAAACAAACTAATTTCCTCTTTTTTTGTTTTCATGAATCCAGAAATAAGTTGACAGGAAATGTAAGTGAACGTGAAATGTAAATGCAGCCGTCGTAGAGATACTCTGCTTATGGAAATGTTGATGTCACATGTTCCTTTTTGAATCTGTAGAGGGAGGTCGATGCAAACTCTTCCTCTCTTTAAAACACACCATCAGCGACTTGTTGCAGAACAGCAGAGAAGTGTTATACATTTCTGAAACACTTCCTCTGTTCAACCCCACCACTTGAACATTAAATAGATCCTTAACTACATTTATTGCAATGCTCATATTTTTTAAAAGGCGTCCCTTTTCCACTATTACATTATCTAAGGATATAACATAACTAATGATGTAGGTACATTAAAAACTCTTCAAATTCTTCTCATGAGAAAAGGACAAAAATAAAACCATCTATAGCAAAAACAGAATTAACTGTCATTAGTAAACCACTCAAATAAAAATATCATAAGTGGTTTTGTTGTACATATACTTTAAGGACAATAATAACAATGTAACTCTGTCTGTGACACTTATAACACTGATTTGAAAAACATACAGAAAAAATGAATTCCCTGCCCTTAATAAAGTATTTAAATATACATTTCAGGAGTGCTGTTTTGTTTAGTAATGGATATTGAATATGGAATAAAGGTTTTTTTGACAAGACCTGGTGTAGAAATAATACAACTAATTTAATGATCTGTTTTTGCAAAAACAAAGTATACAAAGTTGATTGTAGACTCTTGAAACACTGAGGTGATTGTATTCTTGTAATAGTAACAATTTCATTTCATTTCATGGTTTACTTGAATCGGGACAGTGCACATTGATGAACACTTTAAAACAAAATAATGCTTACAAGTGTAAATTAGCCAGATTTGAGCTTTGAGCTAATTTCCATCCGTAGTCCCGACACATACAACATATAAGAACATAACATTTATATACATAGCAAAAATAAAAGCATGATATGCAGGAAGAGCAAGAGCAGCATGCAAGCATTTACCACATGGCAGTACAATCTAGCAGCAACGGCATATAAAGTGCAAGAGGAGAAACCCCTGTATAAAAGTGGGTGATTGCACGTCTGTTTGTTTCTCAACCATTCTTTAAGTTGACCTTTAAAACTATTGAGAGTGGGACAATCCTGTATCTCAGTTGGAAGGCTATTCCAGAAAGAGATGCCTTTAATGGAGAGGACATTTTGTCCAAAAGATGTCCGTCTACGGTGGACTTCACAGTCTCCTCTGGTTTCTGATCTAGTGCAGCGTCCAGTGTGTTTTTTGTGAATGAATTCCCCTAAGGGAGGGAGGGGGGGGGCAGTCCATGTAAACATTTATAAAAAAAACACAAACTTTGAAAAGACTTAAAATGATCAAAAATCTGTCAAACACCTTGATAGCTCTCTTGTACTGTTGTTCTATGGGTTTCAGGTTTGTGGCACAAGCAAACGACCAGTTTGTCAAACAGTATTCAATGTGGGATAGAACAACCCAGTCTCACGGCATGTCGTGTTATAGTCACAACATTTCATCTATTGATTCGTGTTCACCAACACCATTTCCCCCTTTTTTATGTGTCACACAGAACGATTTTAAAAGCAATGTATTTCTATTGGTAGTGTGTTTCGTCTTTTTGTCCAGTCGGGTCTTGGAAGACCGGAAGCCGTGTGGTTCATAAAAACATGTTCTATATATATACAGTACAGTCTATGGTTCTTACTCAATATCAAGCCACGATTATTGTTTTTAATTAGCATTTTATAATGACAATAATGTGAATACCTTTATTTTATTCAAGAGTAAATAAATTCCATTATCTGTTTGTTTCATCTGAAAAATTTGAATACCATAACAATCATACAATGTTCCAAAGTGACTTACAGCCCAAAAGGAAATGTTTACCAATTTAAATTGTAAGAGATAAAGTTATTAACATAAAATACTGTTAAAAGAGGACAATGTTCAATCAGAAAGGAGGAGTCAATGCAAAACTCAGATATCTCCCTCTCTACTTATGTGACTGCAGACAGGAGGACAGAGGACAGAGGACACACAGTTTAACATGATGGACTATAGGACAGGACTGCTGCTGCTCACTGTCTGCTGGGCAGGTCAATATTTTAACCAATAATTATTTGACATAGATCCTATTTGTGTGCCAACTAAACTCATGTTACTTTCTTCTTCATTTTTACAATTCTTTATTTTGTTTTATGTGCATCTTATACAATGTTACATTCATGTTACTTTTTATCCTCTTGACAGGTGTTGGGGGTCAGACTCTGACTGAATCTGAACCAGTGACTAAAAGGCCTGGAGAATCTCACAGATTGACCTGTAAAACCTCTGGACTGTCATTCAGTAGCAACTGGATGGCCTGGGTCAGACAGGCTCCTGGAAAAGGACTGGAGTGGATCGCTACAATGCACCAAAGTAGCAGTGCCCACATCTACTACTCTGAGTCAGTGAAAGGCCGGTTCACCATCTCCAGAGACAACAACAGAGAGCAGCTGTATCTGCAGATGAACAGTCTGACGGCTGTAGACTCTGCTGTTTATTACTGTGCTCGACACACACAGTGACTGAAGCTCGTTGAGTAGCTGTACAAAAACCTACAGACCTCATCCTTCATGTGCTGAAAGAACACAAAGAGAGTTATACGTTGACTAAATCTTTCCTTGTTGTAGTTTTTATGAAAATGAAAAAAACAGTTGCTTCTGAGCCAAGTTATAAAACACATTAATAAATAAAAATATATTTTTTATTTATAAAAAATAATTTCCTCATAAAACAGCCAAGGACAGGAAAAATATTTATATATGTATTTTTCATGTATGGGCAAAAATAAACAGTAAATGTAGAAATGTCAGTCACATTACTCACACAATGTCTCTAAATGTATACATTGAAATTCTTGAGGCTTTCCTGCGACAATAATGTCCCATTATTAATTTCTTAACAGAAGGTATCAATAATATATTTATGCATGATGTTTCCAGTATGTGGATGGGCAACCAATGATACATCTTATTTTGGTTTAAATAAAAGGGCTGTTTATTACCGTGCTCGATACACACAGTGACATAGAAAGGAGAAACGCTGTACACAAACTCAACAAGTCAAAAAAAAGTTTTCATCACCACATAAAAAATGAGGTTGAACATCATCAAGACGCTCAAAGAGATTTAATAAAACTGCTTGTTCAGATGGCGGCTTCACAACATATAGTCAAAGCACACATTTGGTATTCTTTTAATCTGAGTGTACATTTGAGTCTGTTTTTCTGACCTGTGTGAGAAGTTGTGTTAGAAATGTCCAAATACAAATCCAAAATTGGACTGCTCGAGTCAGGACAGTCCGTCCCTCTTTTATAGCCTGTCAGTGTCCCTCTCTATGCAAAGTGAACTTCCTCACAGTCTGCTATAAAGACTTGATATCATGCTGTCAGCTGCAGCAGAAGAAGAGAAGCTCCATCAGGTCACCTTCAACACCAACCATGTTCTCTGTAGCTCTGCTGCTGCTGCTGGCTGCTGGATCCTGTGAGTCTCACTGAGGCAGAGACACTGACAGAACGCTCACACTGACTGCTCACTGTTATTAACCTCGCTCACTATTCAACATGTTTCCCTCCACAGGTGTGAAGTGTGAGCAGTTGATACAGCCAGCCTCTGTGACTCTGCAGCCAGGTCAACGTCTGACCATCACCTGTCAGGTCTCTTATTCTGTTAGCAGCTACTACACAGCCTGGATCAGACAGCCTGCAGGGAAAGGACTGGAGTGGATAGGGAGAAAATACACTGGAGATTCATACTATAAAGATTCACTGAAGAGCAAGTTCAGTATCAACTTAGACTCTTCCAGCAACACAGTGACTCTGAACGGACAGAGCATGCAGCCTGGAGACTCTGCTGTGTATTACTGTGCCAGAGACACACTGTGACACACACCATCAGTAGAGCTGAACAAAAACCCCTCACATGAAGCCACCAGAGGAGGAGCCCTCAGACCAGAAATGATCTCAACACCAGCTCACTGTTACATCATCAGTTTAAACATCTAGAGGTTATAATCACTGATACATTACTGTATGTATTCCCAGAATAAACAATAAACACTTCTTTAAATTATTAAACATCAGCCTTTTCAAGTATCCATAATTATATATTTTCAGTAATTTACTTTATTTCTCTAAATGTAAATTACTTGACAACCAATTTCAGCTCTAATAATATTGTTCACATTATTTATTCACAAATACAAAATGTTACAACTACGAGCCAAAACACAACAAAAAATGCATTTCTGTTCTTTATTTGACACAAAACGTCATCTTTGATTACAAATTCAAAGACATGAGATGTAGACAAGACCTTTAAAGTGATTTATTTACTAAATTAACTCAAAGCATTTTTGAATGACAATAATGTGAATACCTTTCTTTTAATCAACAGTAATTAAAATCCATTATTTGTTTGTTTCATCTGACAAATCTGAATTACATAATAATAATAGAATGTTACAAAGTGACTTACAGCCCAATAAGAAATGTTTACCAAATGAAATTTGTAGAGATAATGTTTTTAACATAAAATACTGTAAAAAGAGGACAATGTTCAATCAGAAAGGAGGAGTCAATGCAAAACTCAGATATCTCCCCCTCTACTTATGTGACTGCAGAGAGGAGGACAGAGGACAGAGGACACACAGTTTAACATGATGGACTATAGGACAGGACTGCTGCTGCTCACTGTCTGCTGGGCAGGTCAACATCTTTACTGATCTGTATCTAACACAGCTTCTAATTGTGTCACCAGCTTATTTCACCAGATGTGTTTTTATCCTCTATACAGGTGTTGATGGTCAGACTCTGACAGAATCTGATTCAGTGACTAAAAGGCCTGGAGAATCTCACAGATTGACCTGTACGACTTCTGGATACACATTCAGTAGCTATGGCGTGGCCTGGGTCAGACAGGCTCCTGGAAAAGGACTGGAGTGGATAGCTGTGATCCACCCTACTAGCAGTAGCGAGATATACTACTCTGAGTCAGTGAAAGGCCGGTTCACCGGCTCCAGCAACAACATACAGCAGGTGTATCTGCAGATGAGCAGTCTGACGGCTGTAGACTCTGCTGTTTATTACTGTGCTCGAGACACACAGTGACTGAAGCTGGTTGAGCAGCTGTACAAAAACCCCTCATTATTACCACAGTTTTCTCACACTGTTAATGTGAGATTTGGAGTATTTCAATATCATGACAACGGTAGTTACACCAAACACTGTAAGATTAGAAAAATATTTCTTAACAGATATCTGAATGTAGAAATGAAATCACTAAATTGATTTATCATGTTTATTGCAGAACAGAGCCTTATCAAAATGTCTCTTTAGAGAAGACAGCAGCTGAACCATAAAAAGCATTTATGTGCTAACATTTAGAAAATGGTCTAATCTGAGATCCTATGTCTTTTAACTTATTTAGTTTGCATTTTTCATACACTGCAGAAATGTATTTTTGCACATTCTCAAATAGGTTTAAGTTCCTTAGTAGTTTATGTCCTCTTAAGGCTCCAAGTTTCTCTGTATCTGTCCTCAAATTGCCACTATTTGAATACTGAAACCTCTTAAAGTACAAAAAGAAACAAACCCAGGTCTTCATCCAGCTGCAGCACACACACGTAAACATTTAGACCAGGGGTTCTCAAAGTTTTGATGAGTGAGGGCCAATTTAGGTACCCAATATTGGATTGAGGGCCGCCCAAGAAAAAACGGAACACAAAATTCCAAAACAAATATTTTCTTTATTGCACACACACACACACACACACACACACACACACACACACACACACACACACACACACACACACACACACACACACACACACACACACACACACACACACACACACACACACACACACACACACACACACACACACACACACACACACACACACACACACACACACACACACACACACACACACACAGAGAGTATTGCGCTGGAGTTAGTGATATGCTGTGGATTTCCTGTCTTATCAGCAGGGCCCTGTTTCAGAACCAATTCCAGCTACTCAAGCACCACAGGATAGTCTCTGCAAGACAAATACAGAGAGACAGAGAGGGGGGAGGGAGAGAAAGAGACTTTTAAAATAGAAGCTTACCAAAGACCACAATAACACAGTATTCATCATCATCATGTTATTATTATTGTTGTTGTATTTGTAACACAAATCGGCTATTATTGCCTGTCATCAACATACCTTTTCCTACTTTGAATGGGATTTATGGTGCTGTCGTCTGTTGGCTACTATTCCTTTGATGTCCGGTTCCATCTCCGTTGTTGCTATACGAAGGACAGCATGTAGATGGGCATCCGTCAGCCTGGATCTCAGCTGGGATTTGTTGATGGCCATGGTGGAGAAGGTTTTCTCACAAATGTATGTGCTTCCGAACAGAGAGGCCATTCTGATGGCATGTTGGCGAAGTGCAGGGTACGTAGATGGGGAAAGTCCTTTGTAGAACTCGATGAGATTCTTGTCTCAATATGCTGCTCTGGCCTCAGAGCTCTCCTGCAGGTCGATGAGCTCGAACTGCATTTCTGCAGGCTCTTCTTCGGGTGCACATGTGAAGGGATCTTGGAATATGTTGAATGACTTCTCATGGTCACTGAAGTCCGAGAGGCGGTGGTGGAATTCCTCTTGGAGTTTTTCCATGAGGTTGTGGTTCTTGTCTGAACACAGGTGATGTAAAACGTCACATTCACCTGCGAGCACCTTGCAGGTGGGGAAATGGGTTAGATCCCCCTCTCTGAGCTGTCCCTGTACTAGTTGAAGTTTTCGCTGGAAAGCTTTGACGTTTTCAAACAATGTGGAAATGAGCTTCCCATGGCCCTGCAGCTTCACATTGAGATCGCTGAGAAAGGTGTTCAGGTCAACAAGGAACGCTAGGTCACAAAGCCATTCAGTGTCACTTAACTGTGGCAGATCTTGTCCTTTTGATTGCATGAACTCAGCGATTTCTTTCCTCAAATTAAAAAAACGCTTCAGTGTGGCCCCTCTGCTCAGCCACCTGACAGCAGTGAAGTATATGACGTCACCAAATTCAGCCTCTGATTGCACCAAAAAAGTTTTGAATTGACGGTGATTCAGACCTCTGGACTTTATGAAATTCACTGTCTTGACAACAATGTCCATGACATGTTTCATTTCAAGCGTATGAGCAGCAAGGGCTTCTTGGTGAATTATGCAGTGATATTTGATTAGGTTCTCACCTCCGTTATTGGCCACTTTGTCGCTGAGCAAAGAGACAGCGCCCGCCTTCTCCCGACCATGGCTGGCGCTCCATCTGTTGTGACTAGGGTTGCCAACTGTCCCGTAAAATACGGGATTGTCCCGTTTTTGGAAACGTAAGTACCTGTCCCGTAATGAACTGATACGGGACGCACCTTGTCCCGTATTTTGGGGTGGTGGAAGAATGACCGCTCGTTATGGTGATTCTCAGTCATTCGCTCTCTTGAGGACTGCGTGCGCACCTCTCAGAGCCACACACACACAAGCAGGGGGGGCTATCTTGAGCTGTGGGAGCAGCAGCATGCACGCTCAGCTCATTGGTCAATACTCATAGTCATGCAGCAGAGGAGCCAATCACTATAACGTATCGTATCTTAGCAACCGTTTCACCTCCATGCTGCTCGTCCTGCCCAACATGGAAGATGCTGCCGACGACAAGCACAAACAAAACTACCTCCTCAGAGTCCGAAAGTGATGCAAAAAACAACTTTTCTCCTCCTCCTCCGCCGAAGAAAAAGACGAAAAGAAAGAGTTACTACAGAACTGAGTGGGAAAAAGAATACGTGTGGCTAGAAAGCGTAAGGGACGATGTGCACAAGGCAAATTGTACTGTCTGCCGCCGACAATTTTCAGTTAGTCACGGAGGACTAACTGACGTTAAACAACATGCTGCAGGTGAAAACCACATGAAAACAGAGAAGCAAAGGAGAAGCCAGGGAGCCTTGACACAGTTCCTCGTTCGTCCAGCAACTCCAGAGGCTAACTTGGTATGTCAAATAAGGATGTTAATTTTGTATATGAATTTAAATTAAACCTACATTTACAAACATTTTGTGTGGTCAATTTCATACTGCTAAATGTTCAATGTAATTAAGTACCCCAACACTGATACACTGTGATATTTTTTAAACAATATATGATCAACTTAATCATATAATGATGCAAGTAGATGTAATGACTAATATTTATTCATAATCAGAGGTGGTAGAGTAGCCAAAAGTGTACTCAAGTAAGAGTATTGTTGTTTTAAAACAATATTACTCAAGTAAAAGTAAGAAGTATTTTTCATTAAAACTACTATTCACCTCCGGAGACCCAGAAATTAATTGTGTCCACTATAGAGGACACCAAGGGAAAGGAAGGACTGAAGGATGGAGGGAGGAGTGAAGGGAGGTCAGAAGGAGCTAGGGAAAGAAGGAAGGAAGGAGGAAAGATTGAAGGAAGGAAATAAGCAAGTAAGGTAGGAAGGAAGGAGTGGAAGATGGAAAGAAGTAAGGAGGGAAAGAAGGAAAGAGGGGGAAGGATGGAAGTAAAGAAGGAATGAATGAAGTACAGATTTAAGAAAGGAAAGAAGCAAGGAGGGAGGGAAGGAATATATATATATATATATATATATATATATATATATATATATATATATATATATATATATATATTGTATTCAAGAGGTGGGTAGAGCAGCCAACCGTATTCTTATTTTAGAACAATATTACTTAAGTAAAAGTAAAAAGTATTTTTCATTAAAACTACTCTTCAAAGTACAATTTATCCAAAAAGCTACTCAAGTAAATGTAACTCATTACTACCCACCTCTGTTCATAATAAAAAATAATGCATACTATATACAACCTATACACACTCAAACAGCTAGTATATACATGTGTAATACATATCAGGTAGTATTTGATATTATATATAATATTATATTACAATGATTATATGTATAGTGATATTTTCTTTTTCTTTTACAGGTAACTGCTGCTGAGGTAGCCCATGTTTATCACACGGTCAAACATAATTTGAGCTATAACTCATCTGATTGTGCATTCAAATTGACCCTGCAAACACTAAGTGACTCCTCAATCGCAAAAAAGATGTCGTGTGGGAAGACAAAAGCTGAGGCAGTGGTCACTGATGTCCTGGCACCAAAGGCAGTTGAAGAGGTACTCAGCCATTTGAAGAGTGAAGTGAAGCCGCTCCAGTTTTCTCTACAAACTGATGCCTCAAATAGAGGCAATCGTAAGATGTTTCCCTTGGCTGTGCAGTTTTTCACTCCAGAGAAGGGCATTGTTAAAAGGCTGATCGACTTTGTTGAAAATGCAGATGAGTCTGCTGCAGGGATAGCCAGTTCAATCCAAAGTTCTCTGGACAAAATGGGTCTAACTTTGGATCATGTGTCTGCATTCAGTGCAGACAATGCAAATGTCAATTATGGCATCCATAACTCTGTCTTCACAAAATTGAAGGAGTCCAACAGCGAGATCCTCCGTGGCAACTGCCATGCACATGTGGTCCATAACACCGTGAAACATGCCTTGGATAAGCTGTCAATTGATGTGGAAAATATTGTCCTGAAGGTGTACGGTCACTTTTCCATCTCTGCCAAAAGGAGAGAGACCCTGAAGGAGTTCTGTGAGTTTCTGGATGTAGAGTTCCATGACATTCTGCGCCATGTGGTGACCAGATGGCTGTCACTCAACCCTGCAATCAGCCGCTTGTTGGAGAACTGGACTGCGCTGAAGTCATATTTCATCAGCCTCGGTGATGAATGTCCAAGGCGGCTGCGAGAGTTGCTGAGGTTGCCTGAAGATGCAGCTGGGGTTGAAGAGGAGGCTGATCTTGCAGAGGTGTATCTCCTCTTCTGCAACAATGTCCTGATGCTTTTTGAAGAGTCGGTCAAAAAACTGGAGAGGGATGCCACCACATCTGCTGACCTATATGCCATCATGGACTCTTTTCTGAGAAAACTAATCAAGAGAAGAGATGATCAGTTCTATGGCTACCTCACCAAACAAAAGCTTCGGCGTCTCATTCCATCTGAAGCTAACCTTGCCAGGGAAGAGTTTACAGCCTTCTTAAACACTGCCATCACTTATCTGCAGAAGTGGTTCACATTCTCTCAGGAAAACTGGCTCTTTTACCTGCAGCCACTCTGTCTGACATCTGGGAACATCTCATATGAAGACATGGAAAAGATCATTGAGAAGCTACACCTAGTTGCCAGGTATGTAACTCACACACTGTACCACTTTGTACTTATTCCCTTTATACTGGCATATTATGCACACCACTTTTGTCTTGTATTAATAAAAAACAAAATTATACATAAATACTTCTCATCATACAAATCATGTCTTATTTAAATGCAAACAAATGCACGGGGCTTTTATGTGTTGTTTTTAATATAACATTTTATCAAATGAATTCAACAAGTGTCTCAGTAGTTTTTAATAATGCTACTGAACTGAATTCCAGTTTCATCTCTATTCGCAGGCTCAACCTCTCCATGGATGAGCTCTTTGATGAGTGTGTTACGGCAAACAGCCTCCTCGATCACCTCACAAAGTCAAAGGATGATTGGGAGCTGAAGGGAACAGCTGAGAGGTGGGTAGCAGTTCTCAGGGGCCGGGCAGCTGACCTTCCAAACATTCTGGCTGTGGTGTCCTTTGTCCTCAGCATCCCTTCCTCTACTGGGTACGTGGAGAGGGTCTTTTCTTTGATGAAAAATAAATGGTCAGATGTGCGGAACAGATGCTCTGTTGAACTAATTAAGAGTGAGCTGATTGTCACTCTCAATTATGAAGAGTCTTGCTCAGAGTTTTACACTGCATCTCTGGTGGATAGACAACTCCTTGCTGCTGCAAAAGGCCAACAAAAATACAAGTGGAAGAAATAGGGTTGTGTGACATCGTCTCTGGTTGTTCCATAGGCAGTTTTGGGGTTTGCCAATAGTATTTTTTTTCTGCTTTAATGTGCACGTGCACACACACACACACACACACACACACACACACACACACACACACACACACACACACACACACACACACACACACACACACACACACACACACACACACACACACACACACACACACACACACACACACACACACACACACACACACACAGGTGGTGTGTTTTTCTTTAGTTTACGATTTTGCACTAATCTACTTTTTTCTTTCAAAGAGGCCAAATATGTTTGCACTACATCTCAAACACACTGTTTTTTGTTCAGAAGGTGTATATTTATGTTTTTTATTCAGAAGGTGTGTTTTGCACTAATCTATTTTTTCTTTCAAAGAGGCCAAATATGTTTGCACTCATCTCAAACACACAGTTTTTTGTTCAGAAGGTTTATATTTATGTGTTTTGTTCAGAAGGTGTATATTTATGTTTTTGTTCAGAAGGTGTGTTTTGCACTGATTTATTTAGTTATTTAAAGACAACTGTTTTGCACATTTGAAAAAATAAATGATTGAACGATAATCTGTTTCTCATGTCTCATGTCTATAACCTAACTATAACCTCACACTTTGGGTGTTTGACACAAAATTTAGACTGGAATTGAGGGGTTTAACCCAAAAATGGGGGGTTTTGCCGCGCTGCCAAGATGTGTCCCTTATTTGAAACTCTGGGAGTTGGCAACCCTAGTTGTGACACCGACCATGGATGTCAGCTCCACATTGTATGCATCGAGACTACGACACACAGCATCACAAATGTCGATTCCCCTTGTTCTGTCTTTGATACTCTCCATGCTTAGCAGTTCCTCGCCTATTTCAAAGTCCTCCGTGACCGTTCGAATGAAAATCAGCAGTTGTGCAGTATCAGAAATGTCTGTACTCTCATCCAGTGCTATAGAAAAGGACCCCTTGCCTAGGCCTTCCACACGTAGTCCCAATTGCTCTTTGAGATCATTGGCCAGATCTTCGATTCGTCGTGTCACTGTGTCATTCGATAAACTTATGTCACGGAACTTTGACTTTTGTTCAGCGCATACAATGTCAGCCACTTTCAAAATGCAGTCTCGCACGAATTCTCCATCACTGAACGGCTTGCTCCGCCTGGCAATTTCGTGAGCTACCACATAGCTAGCCTGTGTTACAGCTTCACCGGATTTTGCAAGATTTGTGAAAACTGACTGCTGGGCAGTTAAACCTCTTTGAAGTTGTTCAAGTTTAGTTCTGCGCTCCTTGCCCATGAACTTGTCATACATTTTATGATTGGTATCATAATGGCGTTTTATGTTATACTCCTTGAGCATTGCATTCACCTGCTTGCAGATGAGGCATATCACTTTATCCGACCCCTGAGGTAAAACGAAGTAAGCGTTGCTCCATTTCTCCTGGAACTTCCTTTTCTCCTCACTGACAAAACGTTTTTTACGCGACGGCCCTGGCTCCTCCATCTCGCTTACACAACGAAAACTTCCAACAAAATGTGTTTCCGCTGTTCATGTGAACACTTTGCCGCCTTTGGGACGTGCATCCAATCAGGGAGTGAGTTTGGGGATGCTCGCGCTGGGGGTATTCAGTGGAAATAACAGTGTGCCTGAGTGTGGACGTTGGGAGAGACAGCTTGTTGTTTTATTATTGTATAACCGGACTTTTGTGTGCGTTCATATACTTAACCACACACGCAAACACACACACTCTTTCTCTGCCGTTACATAGCAGACACTACTTTATCTGTCAAGTTGTCTCCGATGCCACCACAACTTCCTGTCAAACACGTTATCTCGCCTTCAAAATAAAAGCATGCAAACGGAACTGGAAGTTAACCTAAATTAAATCCAAAATACACATAAAACTACAACGAAGGCAACAAAAACAATGCAACATCTCCTTCAGTCTCAGAGGACACAAAGTTGGGTTATCTACAGACAGTGACTAGCTAAAATCGCTAGCTAACTCCCGTTTCTGATAACTTACAACAGATTTTCCGCTTAACTGCAACTCGCGAGATTTGCGAGATTCAGGTTACCAAATAAGGAGTGAGAGTGACGCTTAGAGGAACCGGAAGCTGCGCTAGCCTCCGGTGGCTACCATAATGCTATCATTTAGTTTCTCCGATTTTTGCACAAAAATGGATTGATGGACCATCAATAAATAAGCCATGCCTGCTTCATGTATGGAAGAGG
This sequence comes from Notothenia rossii, assembly GCF_949606895.1. Taxonomy (NCBI): domain Eukaryota; kingdom Metazoa; phylum Chordata; class Actinopteri; order Perciformes; family Nototheniidae; genus Notothenia; species Notothenia rossii. Next base: position 11,340,082 of record NC_136906.1, read on the forward strand.
ACCAGCGCCTCAAGAAAGCAATCATATCATCAGGTGTGGTCTCTAACATTTATAAATTATTATCTAGGGCTGCCCCGAATACCTATTCTCCTGTCCAACTGTCCTGGGAGCATACCTTGAATATCTCTCTGTCTGCTTTGCAATGGAACTCCATTTGGCAGTCAGCTATGTTCTCTTCTAAATGTGTAAGATTCAAGATCATACAGTTCAAAATTCTCAATAGAGCTTACATCACCCCTGTTACAAAATCCAAGATGGACAATAAACACAGAGATTTATGCTGGCATGAATGTGGCAAGCGAGGTACATTGTTGCACCTACTCTGGGAATGCCCAGCGGTAAAAAAACTTTGGTCAGAAGTAATATCCTTATTGTCTGAATCTTTAAAAGTTAATATCCCTACATGTCCCATTGCATGTCTACTGGGTCTCAAGCCAGATGGCAATCCTGCATGGACTACCGATCGGCTCTGGACATTGGCCTGTTTAGCCACAAAAAGACTCATCCTATTAAACTGGAAGGAACGCAAACCAGCCTGCTTTACTAGGGACTCATGGCTGAGGGAGTATCTGGACCTACTGAACATGGAGCGTGCAGCTTCTCTGCTGGGGGATTTTGAGGGGAGACAGGAGGATTGCGGTTCACTGTCCGCAGCTCTCCTATCTAACCCTGTCAATATGGCATCTCCTGTGTAATGTATAATGCATTGTGTATGTACTGTCCTGTGTATGTCACAATCAGCTGTCTTAGGAAGTCATCCTTGCATCCACCCCCCCCCCCCCCTCCCCCGTTACGTTTTGTTTAGTTGTTTGTTGTTACATGTTTTGATGTACGGTTTGTTATCTGGAGCAATGTCTGTTAAAAAAAAAAAAAAAAAAAAAAAAAAATGTACTGTACTTGGGGTTTAACAGGTTAACTATCGCGGGCCGCCAGAAACATTTCCGAGGGCCGCCATTGGCCCGCGGGCCGCACTTTGAGAACCCCTGGTTTAAATGATGTTTAATGCTGTTTGTATAGCCTTGAATTAGATTTTTAAAGCAGAATGTGAAGTAGGAGGAGCTAATCGTAAAATGAATTCTCAAAGGGATCAAGTTTACTTCATATTTAAAGAGGGATTCAAGCTTTTGAAAACACAAGAAACTGTGTGAACATGGCTCAGGGAAAGCTAACACTCTTGGTGGTTGCTCTGTTTGTTTAGTCTGTCGCTGAAGGTCAGACCATAACTGAGTCTGAACCAGCAGTCAGGAAACCCAGAGAATCTCACAGACTCACCTGCACAACATCTGGATTCAACTTTGGAGGCTCACGATGGAACTGGATACACACTCAAGAGTACTCCTATATCTTACTCTCAGTCGGTCCAGGGTAGATTCACTATCTCCAGAGATGACTCCAGCAGTAAAAACCATCTTTAGCAAAAACAGAATTAACTGTCATTAGTAAACCACTCAAATAAAAAGATCATTAGTGTTTTTGTTTTAAAAATGTTTTAAGGACAATAATAGCAATGTAACTCTGTCTGTGACACTTATAACACTGATTTGAAAAACATACAGAACAAATGAATTCACTGCCCTTAATAAAGTATTTAAATATACATTTCAGGAGTGCTGTTTTGTTTAGTAAATGATATTGAAAATGGAATAAAGGTTTTGACAAGACCTGGTGTAGAAATGATCAAAACTAATTTAATGATCTGTTTTTGCAAAAACAAAGTATACAAAGTTGATTGTAGACTCTTGAAACACTGAGGTGATTGTATTATTGTAATAGTAACAATTTCATTTCATTTCATGGTTTACTTGAATCGGGACAGTGCACATTGATGAACACTTTAAATAAAAAATAATGCTTACAAGTGTAAATTAGCCCGATTTTAGCTTTGAGCTAATTTCCATCCGTAGTCCCGACACATACAACATATAAGAACATGACATTTATATACATAGCAAAAATAAATGCATGATATGCAGGAAGAGCAAGAGCAGCATGCAAGCATTTACCACATGGCAGTACAATTTAGCAGCAACGGCATATAAAGTGCAAGAGGAGAAACCCCTGTATAAAAGTGGGTGATTGCACGTCTGTTTGTTTCTCAACCATTCTTTAAGTTGACCTTTAAAACTATTGAGAGTGGGACAATCCTGTATCTCAGTTGGAAGGCTATTCCAGAAAGAGCTGCCTTTAATGGAGAGGACATTTTGTCCAAAAGATGTCCGTCTACGGTGGACTTCACAGTCTCCTCTGGTTTCTGACCTAGTGCAGCGTCCACTGTGTTTTTTGTGAATGAATTCCCCTAAGGGAGTGGGGGGGGGGGGGGGGGGGGGGGGGCAGTCCATGTAAACATTTATAAAAAAAACACAAACTTTGAAAAGACTTAAAATGGTCAAAAATCAAGAAATGGTGTTTCTCAAGGATGGTACAGTGGTGGTATGCATTTAGCTTTCTGTCAAACACCTTGATAGCTCTCTTGTACTGTTGTTCTATGGGTTTCAGGTTTGTGGCACAAGCAAACGACCAGTTTGTCAAACAGTATTCAATGTGGGATAGAACAACCCAGTCTCACGGCATGTCGTGTTATAGTCACGACATTTCATCTATTGATTCGTGTTCACCAACACCATTTCCCCCTTTTTTTCGTGTCACACAGAACGATTTTAAAAGCAATGTATTTCTAGTGGTAGTGTGTTTCGTCTTTTTGTCCGGTCGGGTCTTGGAAGACCGGAAGCCGTGTGGTTCATAAAAACATGTTCTTTATATATACAGTACAGTCTATGGTTCTTACTCAATATCAAGCCACGATTATTGTTTTTAATTAGCATTTTTTAATGACAATAATGTGAATACCTTTATTTTATTCAACAGTAAATAAAATCCGTTATTTGTTTGTTTCATCTGAAAAATCTGAATACCATAACAATCATACAATGTTCCAAAGTGACTTACAGCCCAAGAAGAAATGTTTACCAATTTAAATGTTAAGAGATAATGTTTTTAACATAAAATGATGTTAAAAGAGGACAATGTTCAATCAGAAAGGAGGAGTCAATGCAAAACTCAGATATCTCCTCCTCTACTTATGTGACTGCAGAGAGAAGGACAGAGGACACACAGTTTACCATGATGGACTATAGGACAGGACTGCTGCTGCTCACTGTCTGCTGGGCAGGTCAATATTTTAACCAATAATTATTTGACATAGATCCTATTTGTGTGCCAACTAAACTCATGTTACTTTCTTCTTCATTTTTACAATTATTTATTTTGTTTTATGTGCATCTTATACAATGTTACATTCATGTTACTTTTTATCCTCTTGACAGGTGTTGGGGGTCAGACTCTGACAGAATCTGAACCAGTGACTAAAAGGCCTGGAGAATCTCACAGATTGACCTGTAAAACCTCTGGACTGTCATTCAGTAGCTACTACATGGCCTGGGTCAGACAGGCTCCTGGGAAAGGACTGGAGTGGGTTGCTACTATGCACCCTACTAGCAGTAGCAGCATCTTCTACTCTGAGTCAGTGAAAGGCCGGTTCACCATCTCCAGAGACAACAGCAGACAGCAGGTGTATCTGCAGATGAACAGTCTGACGGCTGTAGACTCTGCTGTTTATTACTGTGCTCGAGACACACAGTGACTGAAGCTGGTTGAGCAGCTGTACAAAAACCTACAGTCCTCCTCCTTGATGTGTTGATAGAGCACAAAGAGAATTATACTTTGACTAAATATTTTCTTGTTGTAGTTTTATGAAAAGGGAAACAAGAGTTGCTACTGAGCCAAGTTATAAAACACATTAATAAATACAAATGTCTTAAAAAATGTTATTTCCTAATAAAACAGCCAAGGACAGAATAATCATCTTCTAAATGTATGTTTCATGTATGGGCAAAACGAAAAACTAAATGTAGACATTTCTGTCACATTACTCACATTCAGTTGGAAGTGCAGCAGCCTCATGTGTTAATCTCACTGCTAAAATAAATTCATGATACACAGAAGGAAGAATGGCTGTTTGTTCTTGTGATTGTGCAGTGTGATGTAAGCTGGATAATTAAATCATTCTGCAATAAGACAAACTTTCCCTTTCTGGGAGAAAATCTATGTCTTCCTGAGTGACATGTTGCTGCAGTAATCCCCCTCACTGAGGTGACCTATCATTTTCAAATGAAAGTATGAGACTGACAGTGCAGCTTGTTTTGTATACATTAAATCAACCACCACACTGTTAGTCTCTCAGAAATGCAAATACCAACAAGTAAAAAAGACTAAACAACATCTTATTTTTGGGTCTGTTATGGACCTTCTCTCATATTTCAGCACTCCTCCTTCTCTCACAAATTAAGTATTTATGTATCAACACTGCGACCCCGCAAAAAAATGCAAATCCCAACACACTGATGGATAATCCCCACCCATTCTGCGAGCACAATATATATCCTTCATACAGCCTCTGTTGTTGCAGACTCTGACAAGTTCCCAACATGACATTAGTACAAAGCGTGGTCCTCCTGGCTCTGGTTTCGGGTGAGTGAAGTCGGTCCAGCAGAGGAGGAGAAGAGCTGCTGGTTCCCCGTCATCTAAACTCTGTGTCTCTTTCAGCGGCTCAGGGCCAGTCCCTCACCTCCTCAGAGCCGGTGGTCAGCAGAGCAAGAGAACCAGTCTCTCTGTCCTGTAAGGTGGAAGGACTTCCTCTGGCTTGGCTGCACTGGATCAGGCAGAAACCAGGGAAAGGACTGGAGTGGATCGGACGCATTGATAGTGGAACTGGAACCATATTTGCCCAAAGACTGCAAGGCCAGTTTTTCATCACCAAAGACACTTCCAAAAATGTTGTGTACTTTGAGGTGAAGAGTCTGACACAAGAAGACTCTGCAGTTTATTACTGTGCACGAGAGACACAGTGACACACTAGACTACCATGCTGTACAAAAACTGAACAACACTGATCCCTGTATGAAAACCACTGAAGCATGTCAGGGCTGTGAAAACACAATTCTCATTGGATGATCACCAGCTGATAATGACATGTATTTCATTTAGAAAAACATGTGTGTTACTGCGTAGAGAGTCATGACTCACAGCAATGCCTGCATTTTTGAAAGGATAACCCTGTACAACGTACATTTTAATCCAGTGAACACTTTGGTTTAAAAAGCTCTGTATAATACATAATTATGTGGAGTTGATAGGGAGCGGCTTCTCTTCGGCTAGTAGCAACACATATGCCAGCAGAGTGGAGGGACGTGTAGAAGTCAGTAGAGATGATAGCAACAGCATGGTGCATCTGAGGCTGTCCAACTTAAAGCCAGAGGACTCTGCTGTGTATTACTGCGCCAAAGAGACACACACTGGTTAAAGGAAGCCCAAAGGCTTTACAAAAACCTCTAACTATTTATTATCACTAGTACCAACAGGTGGCAGTAAATGATAAAAAGTCAGATGACAGTAAGGAGAAAAAGACAGCTTTTCTAAACACACTATGAAAGCAACAGCTGATGTGGAATTTCACTTCCCCTTTTTTAGATATACATTTTACTTCAGGCATTCTTGCAACAATATTGTCCCATTATTTTATTTTTAATGTTAAGTATCGAGAATAGATTTCTGCATGATGTATCCAGTATGTGGGTTAGGGTTTTGCTGAGCAGAATAAATGATTACATCTTATTTAAGTTTAAATAAACGTTTGTGATAAGTAACTTAAAATGTATCCTTATAATTGTCCAATCACAAATCCAAAAGACAACTCGAGACAGGACAGTCCGTCCCTCTTTTAAAGCCTGTCAGTGTCCCTCTCTATGCAAAGTGAGCTTCCTCACAGTCTGCTATAAAGACTTGATATCATGCTGTCAGCTGCAGCAGAAGAAGAGAAGCTCCATCAGGTCACCTTCAACACCAACCATGTTCTCTGTAGCTCTGCTGCTGCTGCTGGCTGCTGGATCCTGTGAGTCTCACTGAGGCAGAGACACTGACAGAACGCTCACACTGACTGCTCACTGTTATTAGCCTCACTCACTATTCAACATGTTTCCCTCCACAGGTGTGAAGTGTGAGCAGTTGATACAGCCAGCCTCTGTGACTGTGCAGCCAGGTCAACGTCTGACCATCACCTGTCAGGTCTCTTATTCTGTTAGCAGCTACAACACAGCCTGGATCAGACAGCCTGCAGGGAAAGGACTGGAGTGGATAGGAATGAAACACACTGGAGGTTCATACTATAAAGATTCACTGAAGAGCAAGTTCAGTATCGACTTAGACTCTTCCAGCAACACAGTGACTCTGAACGGACAGAGCGTGCAGCCTGGAGACTCTGCTGTGTATTTCTGTGCCAGAGACACACTGTGACACACACCATCAGTAGAGCTGAACAAAAACCCCTCAGAGCCTGAACACTTGTAACATGAAGCCACCAGAGGAGGAGCCCTCAGACCAGAAATGATCTCAACACCAGCTCACTGTTACATCACAAGTTTAAACATTTAGAGGTTATAGTCACTGATACATTACTGTATGTATTCCCAGAATAAAAAAATGAATAACTTTTTCAATTGTTAAACCTCAGCCTTTTCAAGTATCAAGTGTTATATATTTTCAGTAATTTAATTTTTTGCTCTAAATTTAAGTTTCTTTCCAACCAATTTCAGCTCTAATAATATTGTTCACACTATTTATTCACAAATACCAAACAGTACATCTACGACTGAAACACAACAAATAGTTGGATGTCAGAGTTTCTTTCCAAAAACAAATGCATGCCTTTCTTTTCTTTATTTGAAACAAAACATCATTTTTGATTAAAAATATAAATGTTAAAGACATGAGATGTAGATAAAACCTGTAAAGTGATTTATTTACTAAATTAACTCAAAGCATTTTTTTAATGACAATAATGTTAATACTTTTATTTTAATAAACAGTAAATAAAATCCATTATTTGTTTGTTTCATCAAAAAAATATCTGAAATACATAATGATATTAAAAGAAGACAGCAGGTGAATCATAAAAAGCATTTATGTGCTAACATTTAGAAAATGGTCTAATCTGAGATCCTACGTCTTTTAACTTATTTAGTTTGCATTTTTCACACACTGCCGAAATGTGTTTTTGCACATTCTCAAATAGGTTTCAGTTCCTTAGTAGTTCATGTCCTCTTAAGGCTCCAAGTTTCTCTGTATCTGTCCTCAAATTGCCACTATTTGAATACTGAAACCTTTCAAAGTAAAAAAAGAAAAAAAAAACAGGTCTTCATCCAGCTGCAGCAAACACAAGTAAACATTTAGACCATCATGCTTTCCTTCATTGCAGTAACAAAATAAAAAAAATAAAAACATATCTTTCAACCAATTTCTGAATTAGTTTCTAATGTTAAAACTAAAACAATGATTGGAAGTAAATATTTTATGTTACTCATACGAATTATATTCAAATTAAATAAAAATAATAATTAAATAAATGTAATCAACAGTTCATTTTTGTCAACAATTGCCTTAAATAACTATTTGCTGTTAGTTTAAATGATGTTTAATACTGTTTGCATAGTCTTGAATTTGATTTTTAAAGCAGAATGTGAAGTAGGAGGAGCGAATCGTCAAATGAATTCTCAAAGGGATCAAGTTTATTTCATATTTAAAGAGGGATTCAAGCTTTTGAAAACACAAGAAACTGTGTGAACATGGCTCAGGGAAAGCTAACACTCTTGGTGGTTGCTATGTTTGTTTTGTCTGTCGCTGAAGGTCAGACCATAACTGAGTCTGAACCAGCAGTCAGGAAACCCAGAGAATCTCACAGACTCACCTGCACAACATCTGGATTCAACTTTGGAGGCTCACGATGGAACTGGATACACACTCAGAGTACTCCTATATCTTACTCTCAGTCGGTCCAGGGTAGATTCACTATCTCCAGAGATGACTCCAGCAGTAAAGTGTATCTGCAGATGAACAGTCTGAAGGCCGAGGACACAGCAGTGTATTACTGTGCCAGAGAGACACAGTGAGAGACAGTAACAGGAGAGTCGTACAACAACTACTTCCTCTGTTCAATCCCACCACTTGAACATTCAATAGATCCTTAACTACATTTATTGCATTGCTCATATTTTTTAAAGGCGTCTCTTTTTCACTATTAAATTATCTAATGATATAACATAACTAATGATGTAGGTACATTAAAAACTCTTCAAGTTATTTTCATGAGAAAAGGACAAAAATAAAACCATGAATAGCAATAGAATGAACTGTCATTAGTAAACCACTCAAATAAAAAGATCATTAGTGGTTTTGTTTTACATATACTTTAAGGATAATAATAGCAATGTCACTCTGTCTGTGACACTTATAACACTGATTTGAAAAACATACAGAAAAAATGAATTCCCTGCCCTTAATAAAGTATTTAAATATACATTTCAGGAGTGCTGTTTTGTTTAGTAATGGATATTGAATATGGAATAAAGGTTTTGACAAGACCTGGTGTAGAAATGATCAAAACTAATTTAATAATCTGTTTTTGCAAAAACAAAGTATACAAAGTTGATTGTAGACTCTTGAAACACTGAGGTGATTGTATTCTTGTAATAGTAACAATTTCATTTCATTTCATGGTTTACTTGAATCGGGACAGTGCACATTGATGAACACTTTACATCAAAAATAATGCTTACAAGTGTAAATTAGCCGGATTTGAGCTTTGAGCTAATTTCCATCCGTAGTCCCGACACATACAACATATAAGAACATGACATTTATATACATAGCAAAAATAAAAGCATGATATGCAGGAAGAGCAAGAGCAGCATGCAAGCATTTACCACATGGCAGTACAATCTAGCAGCAACGGCATATAAAGTGCAAGAGGAGAAACCCCTGTATAAAAGTGGGTGATTGCACGTCTGTTTGTTTCTCAACCATTCTTTAAGTTGACCTTTAAAACGATTGAAAGTGGGACAATCCTGTATCTCAGTTGGAAGGCTATTCCAGAAAGAGCTGCCTTTAATGGAGAGAAAACATTTTGTCCAAAAGTTGTCCGTCTACGGTGGACTTCACACTCTAGTGCAGCGTCCAGTGTGTCTTTTGTGAATGAATTCCCCTAAGGGAGGGAGGGGGGGGGGTAGTCCATGTAAACATTTATAAAAAAAACACAAACTTTGAAAAGACTTAAAATGGTCAAAAATCAAGAAATGGTGTTTCTCAAGGATGGTACAGTGGTGGTATGCATTTAGCTTTCTGTCAAACACCTTGATAGCTATCTTGTACTGTTGTTCTATGGGTTTCAGGTTTGTGGCAAAAGCAAACGACCAGTTTGTCAAACAGTATTCAATGTGGGATAGAACAACCCAGTCTCACGGCATGTCGTGTTATAGTCACAACATTTCATCTATTGATTCGTGTTCACCAACACCATTTCCCCCTTTTTTTCGTGTCACACAGAACGATTTTAAAAGCAATGTATTTCTATTGGTAGTGTGTATCGTCTTTTTGTCCGGTCGGGTCTTGGAAGACCGGAAGCCGTGTGGTTCATAAAAACATGGTCTTTATATATACAGTACAGTCTATGGTTCTTACTCAATATCAAGCCACGATTATTGTTTTTAATTAGCATTTTTTAATGACAATAATGTTAATAAATACCTTTATTTTATTCAACAGTAAATAAAATCCATTATTTGTTTGTTTCATCTGAAAAATCTGAATACCATAACAATCATACAATGTTCCAAAGTGACTTACAGCCCAAAAGGAAATGTTTACCAATTTAAATGGTAAGAGATAATGTTTTTAACATAAAATACTGTTAAAAGAGGACAATGTTCAATCAGAAATGAGGAGTCAATGCAAAACTCAGATATCTCCCCCTCTACTTATGTGACTGCAGAGAGGAGGACAGAGGACAGAGGACACACAGTTTAACATGATGGACTATAGGACAGGACTGCTGCTGCTCACTGTCTGCTGGGCAGGTCAATATTTTCACAAATAATTATTTGACATAGATCCTATTTGTGTGCCAACTAAACTCATGTTACTTTCTTCTTCATTTTTACAATTCTTTATTTTGTTTTATGTGCATCTTATACAATGTTACATTCATGTTACTTTTTATCCTCTTGACAGGTGTTGGGGGTCAGACTCTGACAGAATCTGAACCAGTGACTAAAAGGCCTGGAGAATCTCACAGATTGACCTGTAAAACCTCTGGACTGTCATTCAGTAGCTACTACATGGCCTGGATCAGACAGGCTCCTGGGAAAGGACTGGAGTGGATCGCTGCTATGCACCCTACTAGCAGTAGCGACATATACTACTCTGAGTCAGTGAAAGGCCGGTTCACCATCTCCAGAGACAACAGCAGAGAGCAGCTGTATCTGCAGATGAGCAGTCTGACGGCTGTAGACTCTGCTGTTTATTACTGTGCTCGAGACACAGTGACTGAAGCTGGTTGAGCAGCTGTACAAAAACCCCTCATTATTACCACACTTTTCTCACACTGTTAGATTTGGAGTCTTTCCAGTATCATGAAACAACCTTAGTGACACCAAACAATATAGCATATGACATATATCTGAATGTAGAAATGAAATCACTAAATATATTTATCATGTTTATTGCAGAACAGAGCCTTATCAAAATGTCTCTTTAGAGAAGACAGCAGCTGAACCATAAAAAGCATTTATGTGCCAACATTTAGAAAATGGTCTAATCTGAGATCATACGTCTTTTTACTTATTTAGTTTTAAATTTTTCATACACTGCAGGAATGTGTTTGAACACATTGTCAAATAGGTTTCAGTTCCTTAGTAGTTTATGTCCTCTTAAGGCTCCAAGTTTCTCTGTATCTGTCCTCAAATTGCCAATATTTGAATACTGAAACCTCTTAAAGTAAAAAAAGAAACAAAACCCAGGTCTTCATCCAGCTGCAGCAAACACAAGTAAACATTTAGACCATCATGCTTTCTTTCATTGCAGTTACAAAATAAAAAAAATAAAAAACATAATTCAATCAACTTCTGAATTAGTTTCGAACTGTTACAACTAAAACAATGATTAGAAGGCTTGTATATGACGCATAGGAGTTATAGTCAAATTAAAGAAAAAAAATCTGCTGGAGCCTTAGTTGTAAAAATATAATTATAGTATTTTAATTTAATCAACAGTTCATTTTTGTCAACAATTGCCTTAAATAACTATTTGCTGTTAGTTTAAATGATGTTTAATTCTGTTTGTATAGCCTTGAATTTGACATTTAAAGCAGAATGTGAAGTAGGAGGAGCTAATCGTCAAATGAATTCTCAAAGGGATCAAGTTTACTTCATATTTAAAGAGGGACTCAAGCTTTTGAAAACACAAGAAACTGTGTGAACATGGCTCAGGGAAAGCTAACACTCTTGGTGGTTGCTCTGTTTGTTTGGTCTGTCGCTGAAGGTCAGACCATAACTGAGTCTGAACCAGCAGTCAGGAAACCCGGAGAATCTCACAGACTCACCTGCACAACATCTGGATTCAACTTTGGAGGCTCACGATGGAACTCTGTAGTTTCGGTCGTTGAAGAAAGACTTGAGCAGGGAGAGTGCACAGCCTGAGACTCCAATGGTTATTGGAGGGTGTGAAGAGAGATCTCGTGGGTTACTATACAGAGCATGCAGCCTGGAGACTCTGCTGTGTATTACTGTGCCAGAGACACACTGTGACACACACCATCAGTAGAGCTGAACAAAAACCCCTCAGAGCCTGAACACTTGTAACATGAAGCCACCAGAGGAGGAGCCCTCAGACCAGAAATGATCTCAATACCAGCTCACTGTTACAGTCAAGAGGGAAAGAGTACTAAGATGTCATAGAAATATTCTTAATTCAACAGAAAGGGTTTTCACCAATTTAAACAATCTGACATTACAATCACTGATACTGTATATCATTGGAGGTATAACATCTAAAAGGGATAGTGAGACCATAAGTTAGTTTTCAAAGTGTCTGATAATACAGTAGATTCTTTTCTATAGCAGAATGGGATTCTCTAAAAAACATTCCCTAATAAATAATGATTCAGTAACATATGTAAAAGACAACTTCATCAGTGTCATAACTGGATTAGGAGAATAATTAATAGTTTTTATCTGACTTCATATTTTGATAAAACTATAGATAATTTTGTTTTTATGATCTAAATAGTGTTTGCTAGGCCTTTTCAATGTGATTAAAAACCACACCTGAACATTTCCTCATGTTTTGGATAATTTACGTGAACTGAAGTCAGCTGATTTCCAATCATCAGTATGTAAATGATCTGTGTGTGTTGCCTCATAAACCAGCGAAGTGTGTGTGTGTGTCAGAGAGAGGACAGAAGAGCTCACATCGGTTCAGCTTCAACATCAACATGTTCTCTGCAGCTCTGATACTGCTGCTGGCAGCTGGATCCTGTGAGGAGCTTTCAGTGGATTCTCACTAATAAACACATCAGAAACACTGAGTGGTCAGATGAATGATGGAGATAATGTTGCTTTGTGTTTCCACAGGTGTGAACAGTATTGATCTCATCCAGCCAGACTCAATGGTTGTGCAGCCTGGACAGCCTTTGACCATCACCTGTCAGGTCTCTGGTTATTCTCTGACTGATAGCAGCTATGCAACAGGTTGGATCAGACAGTGTGAAGGAAAACCAATGGACTGGATTTCACACATGTGGGGTGATGGCACCCTTCGTCAAAATAGTGCTCTGAAGAACAAGTTCAGCTACAGCAGAGACTCTTCTGCTGGAACAGTGACTCTAACAGGACAGAGTGTGCAGCCTGCAGACACAGCTGTGTATTACTTTGTACGTCAGCCCACAGTGACACAAACCACCAGCAGACCTGCACAAATACTCAGCAACCATGTGACTCAACCACTCAGAGTATACATGTGAACAATGATACACACCTCACTCTCTGATAAGTTCATTACAAAATGTATTTAAATGTCTGTGTAATATTATTTCACTTCCACTGCAGCTAAGATCAGTATAGAAGAGACTGAGAGAAGCTTCATTTTGCATAAATGCAAAAAAACATATGACCAATTGAATTCATACTACATTAGTTGTGTGCCTTGTGGTGCCTGTTAAATATAGAACTTATTTGTTGTGTTTCTTTGTTTTCATGGCATAGGTCTACGGCCTTGGGTATAGCTGCTATCTCTCTTAAGGAAGAGCAGCTTGGGCGCATTGTTGTTGCCAGTCTATGACAGAGCACAAGCTGACATGAGATAGTTTACTGTTCAGGGACGTAGGTTCCCTGGCGCACGGTCTTTTCTATGGACGAGATTTCTAGTTAGATTCAGGGTCCATAATGTTTAGTCTCACTGATAAAGAATGTTGAGTATTACACTCCGAACTAGTTAAAACCTCGAGCTACAGAAGGAGTTCTTCAGAATTGGTTCGGCAACCGCTGTGTCAACTCGTGACACACCACCTGTCTTGTCAACTCTCCGGCCGTAACTTCAAATAAACCATCAGTGTTTGACATCAAAGCTCCAACTCTCATCGTGTCTCTCTGAGTCCTGACTCTCCATTGCTTCAGAAGTTTCCCTTACAGTAGAGATACTCTGCTTATGGAAATGTTGATGTCACATGTTCCTTTTTGAATCTGTAGAGGGAGGTCGATGCAAACTCTTCCTCTCTTTAAAACACACCATCAGCGACTTGTTGCAGAACACCAGAGAAGTGTTATATGTTTCTGAAACACTCAGATCAGAAAGCACTGACAGTGTCTCTCAAATAATGGAAAGGACAATTATCTGGAGTTTATTATTTTTAGTTACTTTTCATGGTGAGAAAATCTATTCTGATTTACTACTTTTTATGATTTTTTTGGTAAAATGTTGGATAATGAGCAAAAATGATTTACTTACAGGAGTCTGGAGTGAGATCAAACTGGAGCAGTCCTCCTCTCAGGTGCAAAGACCTGGAGGGACAGTGAAGATGTCATGTATCACATCTGGTTTTACAATGACAGATTATTATATTCACTGGATCAGACAGAGGCCAGGACAAGCTCTGGAGTGGGTAGGGAGGATGAACACAGGTTCAAACTCTGCTATCTATGGCAGCTCCTTTCAAAGCCGCTTCACCATGACTGAAGATGTTCCCAGCAGCACTCAGTACCTCGAGGTCAGCAGCCTGGCAGCAGGAGACTCTGCTGTTTACTTCTGTGCTCGACACACAGTGACTAAAGACAGTGGAGCAGCTGCACAAAAACCTCCACTAACCACAAAGCAATGTGATCCTAAACTTCTGGGTTTTCTCACACATTGGAAAAACACTTGGATGTATCCACATCAGATTTCTATGTGTTTCCCATTAATCACCAGATAGTCCCTCATGATATCTTATTATTTTGTATTAAAAAAATATGTCATATTTATCAAAATCAAGCCACAAATTACATCAAATCTGAAAAGAGAAAGAAGCTGAAAAACAATATTTGATCAGACAGAGAGCTTGGCTGGGTGACGAGATTATTAGAAAGGTGAAATGTGAGACTATAATGAAGCACATTTCCTAAACACTACTTTATATTGGTGATCAGAACAAAATTGTAGATTATTTATATTATAGTAAATGAGCTTCCATTATGATCAAAGTGACTTGTGTGAAACAGAGCATTGATACCAACATGAATGATCTAATATATATATATATATAACAAATTATATATATGTATATATAATTTGTTTAGGTAAATGTGATAAAGATAAATTATGATTTTACAGGTTTGAATAATTTGTGTATAAACTTGTCAAAAGTCAGAGCAAACATAATCATCTGTGTATTATTGGATTACATTTGTTTTTGATGTTCCCGCAATACTGATAGACATTCTACAAAACGTGAAACTAGTTAAGAGAAAAGTCTAAACAGCTGAGATGGAGAGTTGATATTTTTTACAAACCCTGTGAGGAGGAGTCAATGCAAAACTCAGATATCTCCTCCTCTACTTATGTGAGGAGGACAGAGGACAGAGGACACACAGTTTAACATGATGGACTATAGGAAAGGACTGCTGCTGCTCACTGTCTGCTGGGCAGGTCAACCTCTTTACTGATCTGTATCTAACACAGATTTTAATTGTGTCAACAGCTTATTTCACCAGATGTGTTTTTATCCTCTTTACAGGTGTTGATTGTCAGACTCTGACAGAATCTGATTCAGTGACTAAAAGGCCTGGAGAATCTCACAGATTGACCTGTACAGCCTCTGGATTCACATTCAGTAGCTACGGCATGCACTGGGTCCGACAGGCTCCTGGGAAAGGACTGGAGTGGATCGCTTTTATATACACAAGCAGTTCTCCGATCTCTTACTCCCAGTCGGTCCAGGGTAGATTCACTATCTCCAGAGATGACTCCAGCAGTAAAGTGTATCTGCAGATGAACAGTCTGAAGGCTGAGGACACAGCAGTGTATTACTGTGCCCGACACACACAGTGCGAGACAGTAACAGGAGAGTCATACAAAAACTACTTCCTCTATTTACCACCACCCATGAGAGCATTCACTTTATATTGAAATACTGAGTAACTGAATATTGACATCCTATTTTATCTCATTTGAGGCAATGTTTAATTCAGTTGCAACCTAAAGAAATATAGTGAATTCTAACAGATAATTTGTATGTTTTGAAGGAAATATGTTTTTTTGTATTTTTTGAGCCTCCAAAAAAATATATCAAAGATAATATAAAAATGTCACATTTCAAACAACGCAGCTGTTTATCTGATTCAGTATGGTTAAACTGTGCCCATGTATCTCTAGAAGTACATTAAAGAATGCACACTTTGATTACATTAAACATTAAAAAAAATCTATTTGATTTGCCGATTGAACACAAATTATCATTATATCATAAACATTATCATCAGGAACATTTCATCTGTTTGAATTTGAAACATTACTGTACAGTAACATAACCACAACCAAATGAAGCAAATTCTATATTTAACACTGGAGTCAAAAAACTGATTCCAGTCTGCTAACTGGCAAACTTTAATCCACCGTAAACACATTGGAGAATTTGATTAAATTAATGTGTGTTGTAAATTCCTCTGTAGAACTACCGTTAGCTACAGCCATAATTTTGTGATACAACCACATGTGTGTATGTTCTTTGGTGTTGATTCAACGTATAATGTGTGTAAATATTCTTCCGCATATTTATGTGCTTCTTGTATTGTGTTTATTTCCTAGTTTCACCCTTTCTTCATGATTGAAAGCGATTAAACGACATCTACGGTCTCTAGTTCTTGATGGTGAAAGGTGTTTAGATGACATTCAAAGTGCACAAGAGATACGTGCACATTGGACGACACATATAGCCTTGAATTTGACTTTTAAAACAGAATGTGAAGTAGGAGGAGCTAATGGTCAAACGAATTCTCAAAGGGATCAAGTTTGCTTCATATTTAAAGAGGGACTCAAGCTTTTGAAAACACAAGAAACTGTGTGAACATGGCTCAGGGAAAGCTAACACTCTTGGTGGTTGCTCTGTTTGTTTGGTCTGTCGCTGAAGGTCAGACCATAACTGAGTCTGAACCAGCAGTCAGGAAACCCGGAGAATCTCACAGACTCACCTGCACAACATCTGGATTCAACTTTGGAGGCTCATGATGGAACTGGATAAGACAGGCTCCTGGGAAAGGACTGGAGTGGATCGCTTTTATACACACAAATAGTAATCCCATCTATTACTCTGAGTCCGTCAAGGGTAGATTCACTATCTCCAGAGATGACTCCGGCAGTAAAGTGTATCTGCAGATGAACAGTCTGAAATCCGAGGACACAGCAGTGTATTACTGTGCCAGAGAGACACAGTGAGAGACATTAACAGGAGAGTCGTACAAAAACTACTTCCTCTATTTACCACTACCTAGGGAATATTAACTTTCTTCAGTATCTCTTTTAGAAATACTGACGAACTAAATGCTGACATCCTATTTAATCTAATTTGACAGAATGTTTAATTCAGTTGCAACCTAAACAAATATAGTGAATTCAAACATGAAATATTTTCTTTTCAAAAAGAAACATGTACTTTTGTGTCTTGCCTCCAACACAACTACAGATAACTTTAAAATGGTTAAGGTTTAAACAATGCAGCTGAGAATATGTTCAAGTACATTTTAAACTGTACCCGCATCTCTCCTGAAGTATATGAATGACATTTAAAATAAATAAAATTACTGATTGTACACCAATCCTCATAATATCATTATCATCATCAAAAGGAAGTTGTATGGAGTTGACTTTGGTAGCCCTAGGATGGAATGGGTCAGACAGGTTCCTGGAAAAGGACTGGAGTGGATCGCTACCATAAGCGATAACAGTAGCTCGGTATACTCTCAGTCAGTTCTGGGCCAGTTTACCATCTCCAGAGACAACAACATACAGCAATTCTATCTGCAGATGAGCCGTCGGAAGTCTGAAGACTCTGCTGTTTATTACTGTGCTCGAGAGACGCAGTGACACAGAAAGGAAAAATGATGTACAAAAACTCAACAAGTCAAAACTTTGGTTTCTGCTTCTCACAACCACCAAAAGCTTGAGCTCAACATCATCAAGACACTGAGAGAAACATCGCCTGGATAAAACTGCTTCTATCAGTTAGCAGCTACAGATAGTTAAATCAGATCAGGCCTCTGCATGTGTCGACCACGTATTATATTAAAAACAATATATAAATAATACAGAGCCAACGCATTGGTGAACATAGAAAAGCAAAGGGGACCCAGGACGGACCCTTGAGGGACCTCAGTGAGGAGGGTCGGACACAACTCCTCTCCAAGTTACCCTGAAGTTTCAGTCTTTGAAGAAGGATGTGAGCAGGGAGAGTGCACAGCCTGAGACTCCAATAGTTATTGGAGGGTGTGAAGAAAGATATTGTGGGTTACTACACGGAAAAAGTTTAAACATTGACTTTCATGAAATGTACTATGTCAACAAATGTCACATAACTAAATTAAGTTAGTTTAAAGCAATAACATTAAGTTAAACCTCATATTTTTCATTTAAACTTAATGTTATTGCTTTCAACTAACCTAATACAGTTCTGTTGACATAATACATTTAATTAACGTCCATGTTTGAGTTTTTTAAGATTATGTTGAACATGGCAAAAGATCTAGAAGGAGGACGACAGAAGAGGGCGATGAGGATGTTGCTCTAGCAGTGTGCAGTTCTTAAATGACAGTGAGGAGGAGCTGGTCGAAGGTTACCCCAAAAGGGCCAAAACTGGTGGAAGTCAAAACTTTGTGTTCTGCTTCTCACAATTACAAAAAACATTGAGCTCAACATCATAAAGTCATTGAAAGAAACATTGCCTGAATGAAACTGCTTCTATCAGATATAAGCTCCCAATATAGTTAAATAAGACAATACATATACTGTTTGTTTAAAGTTTGATTAGAAAAAGATAATTCTCATGAATTGTCTTTAATAATACATTTTCTTTCATATGTCAAAACACAAATCCAAACTACGACTACTCGAGACAGGACAGTCCGTCCCTCTTTTATAGCCTGTCATTGTCCCTCTCTATGCAAAGTGAGCTTCCTCACAGTCTGCTATAAAGACTTGATATCATGCTGTCAGCTGCAGCAGAAGAAGAGAAGCTCCATCAGGTCACCTTCAACACCAACCATGTTCTCTGTAGCTCTGCTGCTGCTGCTGGCTGCTGGATCCTGTTTGTCTCACTGAGGCAGAGACACTGACAGAACGCTCACACTGACTGCTCACTGTTATTAACCTCGCTCACTATTCAACATGTTGCCCTCCACAGGTGTGAAGTGTGAACAGTTGATACAGCCAGCCTCTGTGACTGTGCAGCCAGGTCAACGTCTTACCATCACCTGTCAGGTCTCTTATTCTGTTAGCAGCTACTACACAGCCTGGATCTGACAGCCTGCAGGGAAAGGACTGGAGTGGATAGGAATGAGAGCTGGTTCAACTACATACTACAAAGATTCACTGAAGAGCAAGTTCAGTATTGAGGTAGACTCTTCCAGCAACACAGTGACTCTGAACGGACAGAGCGTGCAGCCTGGAGACTCTGCTGTGTATTACTGTGGCAGAGACACACTGTGACACACACCATCAGTAGAGCTGAACAAAAACCCCTCAGAGCCTGAACACTTGTAACATGAAGCCACCAGAGGAGGAGCCCTCAGACCAGAAATGATCTCAACACCAGCTCACTGTTACATCATCAGGTTAAACATTTAGAGGTTATAATCACTGATGCATTACTGTATGTATTCTCAGAATAATAAAAATGAATAACACTTCTTTAAATTGTTAAACATCAGCCTTTTCATGTATCCAGTATTATATATTTTCAGTAATTGAATTTTTTGCTCTAAATTTAAGTTTCTTTACAACCAATTTCAGCTCTAAGAATATTGTTCACACTATTTATTCACAAATACTAAACAATACATCTATGATCAAAACACAACACAAAATTGTTGGACGTCAGATTTTCTTTTCAAAAACAAATGCATGCATCCTGTTCTTTATTTGACACAAAAAGTCATCTTTGATTAAAAATATAAATGTTAAAGAAATGAGATGTTGATAAAACCTGTAAAGTGATTTATTTACTAAATTAACTTGAATAAAAAATTTTATGACAATAATGTGAATACCTTTATTTTAATCAACAGTAAATTAAATTCATTATTTGTTTTTTTTCATCTGACAAATCTGAATTACATAAAGATATTTAAATGTTACAAAGTGACTTACAGTCCAATAAGAAATGTTTAACAATTTGAAATGTAAGACATATTGCTATTAACATAAAATACTGTTAAAAGAGGACAATGTTCAATCAGAAAGGAGGAGTCAATTCAAAACTCAGATATCTCCTCCTCTACTTATGTGACTGCAGAGAGGAGGACAGAGGACAGAGGACACACAGTTTAACATGATGGACTATAGGACAGGACTGCTGCAGTCTTCTTCCAGCTGCAGCTAACACAAGTGAACATTTAGACCATCATGCTTTCCTTCATTGCAGTCACAAAATAAAAATAATACAAAACACATTGTTCAACCAATTTCTGAATTAGTTTTGAATTGTTACAACTAAAACAATGATTAGAAGTAAAGCTTTTATGTTACTCATATGAGTCATAGTCAATTCAAGAAAACAAAAAGAATCAACTGGATCTTTTGTTTAAAAAGAGTAATTATAGCATTTTAATTTAATCAACAGTTACTTTTTGTCAACAATTGCCTTAAATAATTATTTGCTGTTCGTTTAAATGATGTTTAATGCTGTTTGTATAGCTTTGAATTTGACTTTTAAAGCAGAATGTGAAGTAGGAGGATGAATTCTCAAAGGCATCGAGTTTGACATGAGATGTAGATAAAACTTGTAAAGTGATTAATTTACTAAATTAACTCAAAACATTTTTTAATGACAATAATGTTAATACGTTTATTTTAATCAACAGTAAATAAAATCCATTATTTATTTGTCACATCTGAAAAATCTGAATTAAATTTTTTTTTTTTTAAATATAACAAAGTGACTTACAGCCCAATAAGAAATGTTTACCAATTAAAAATGTAAGAGACAATATTTAACATAAAATACTGTTAAAAGAGGACAATGTTCAATCAGAAAGGAGGAGTCAATGCAAAACTCAGATATCTCCCCTCTACTTATGTGACTGCAGAGAGGAGGACAGAGGAAAGAGGACACACAGTTTAACATGATGGACTATAGGACAGGACTGCTGCTGCTCACTGTCTGCTGGGCAGGTCAACATCTTTACTGATCTTTATCTAACACAGCTTCTAATTGTGTCAACAGTTTATTTCACCAGATGTGTTTTTATCCTCTTGACAGGTGTTGATGGTCAGACTCTGACAGAATCTGATTCAGTGACTAAAAGGCCTGGAGAATCTCACAGATTGACCTGTACAGCCTCTGGATTCACATTCAGTAGCCACTGGATGGCCTGGGTCAGACAGGCTCCTGGAAAAGGACTGGAGTGGATCGCTTATACCTATAGTACTTCTACCTATTACTCCCAGTCGGTCCAGGGTAGATTCACTATCTCTAGAGTTGACTCCAGCAGTAAAGTGTATCTGCAGATGAACAGTCTGAAGGCCGAGGACACAGCAGTGTATTACTTTGCCAGAAGACACACAGTGAGAGACAGTAACAGGAGAGTCGTACAAAAACTACTTCCTCTATTTACCACCACCCATGAGAGCATCCACTTTATATTGAAATACTAAATAATAAACAAAATCAACACATATTTTGGACCGCATTTCCACAAGCTACTAAACATATATGATAAATACGAATAAATTAGACCTAAATAAATTAGATCAAATATGTTGCAGTGCACGGTCACAACCTACAGTAGCAAAGCAAAATAATCGTTTTTTTTCGATGATGTTGTTTTCTTAATTGTGGCAGGCCAAAATCGTAATTGCCCCATTCAGTATGGTTAAACTCTGCCCACATATGAGAAGTACATTAATGAATCCAGACTTTGATTACATTAATTAATTTAGTTTCTTGCCCTATTGGATATAGGCCTATGTGTTTCCCTCCGTCAATCAAAATCATTATACTATTACTTTACATGAAGTCTATTTTTTTTCCCTTTAGAAATGCCCTTGCAAAATTATTCTGAAAAACACACACACACTTAGTTATAGGAGGAGTCAATGCAAACTCAGATATCTCCCCCTCTACTTATGTGACTGCAGAGAGGAGGACAGAGGACAGAGGACACACAGTTTAACATGATGGACCATAGGACAGGACTGCTGCTGCTCACTGTCTGCTGGGCAGGTCAACATCTTTACTGATCTTTATCTAACACAGCTTCTAATTGTGTCAACAGCTCATTTCACCAGATGTGTTTTTATCCTCTTTACAGGTGTTGGTGGTCAGAGTCTGACAGAATCTGATCCAGTGACTAAAAGACCTGGAGAATCTCACAGATTGACCTGTACTACTTCTGGATTCACATTAAATAGCTACTGGATGCACTGGGTCAGACAAGTTGAAGGAAAAGGACTGGAGTGGATCGCTGCAATCAATGGTGGCACAGTTTACTACTCTGAGTCAGTGAAAGGCCGGTTCACCGGCTCCAGCAACAACATACAGCAGCTGTATCTGCAGATGAGCAGTCTGACGGCTGTAGACTCTGCTGTTTATTACTGTGCTCGACACACAGTGACTGAAGCTGGTTGAGCAGCTGTACAAAAACCCCTCATTATTACCACAGTTTTCTCACACTGTTAATGTGAGATTTGGAGTCTTTCCAATATCATGACAACAGTAGTTACACCAAACACTGTACGATTAGAAAAATATTTCTTAACAGTTAGCAATGAAATCATCAAATAGTTATAATTTGTATTGCAGAAAAGAGCCTTATCAAAAGTTCTCCTTAGAAGACAGCAGCTGAACCATAAAAAGCATTTATGTACTAACATTTAGAAAATGGTCTAATCTGAGATCGTCTTTTAACTTATTTAGTTTGCATATTTCATGCACTGCAGAAATGTGTTTTTGCACATTGTCAAATAGGTTTCAGTTCCTTAGTAGTTTAAGGCATCACGTTTCTCTGTATCTCTCCTCAAATTGCCACTATTTGAATACTGAAACCTTTTGAAGTAAGAAAATAAACACAAGTAGACCATCATGCTTTCCTTCATTGCAGCTACAAAATAAAAAAAATAAAAACATATCGTTCAACCAATGTCTGAATTAGATTCGAATTGTTACAACTAAAACAATGATTAGAAGTAAAGCTTTTATCTTACTCATATGAGTTATAATCAAATTCAAGAAAGAAAAAAAACTATCTTTCGTTGAAAAATAATAATTATAGTATTTCAATCAACAGTTCATTTTTGTCAACAATTGCCTTAAAACCCATAAGAACCCGGACCCAGTTCTACTTTTGGGAAAATTAAGGGGAATATAATTTAGACTAAATAGACCACCTAGAACACATTTCTGACAAAAACCCCCTCATAGTGTCAAATATCTGAAGTGTGACATATATGTCACATTGGGCTTTAATATTAAAATAACTCTTATTTATAACTTAATTAATGAGGATGATTTTTTGGTTTAAATTAGTTTGAACATTCTTTAAATTGAAGAATAAAGAATATATTAACTAAATATAATTGAATCAGCTAAATTAACTGAACAGATCATAATCATATTTCTAATTATGCATATATGTCACTCTGGGTTTACTGTGAAAGTTTAGGGTTAAAGTCCAGATGTGACATCAGTGTCACAGCGATGTTTGTCTCGATTTTTCATATTAATTTGATCGAGGAATGTTTCCACAACAGGTTAAATGTAATAAACGACATGTTATGTAGGCATTTTAATTCTTTAATGGCTAGAACTTTTCCTTTAGCAACACAAAAAAAGCTTTTGAAATGTAGCTCGTTCTGTCACATCTGTTAGTCTGGCACGAGGACATCTTGGACATGTTGCTATGGGAACACAAAATCAAATGACCTGGACCATGACCCACCAGACTGTTAAGTGTGTGTCACTTAGGGACTTTATGAGATAAAATAAAGGCCAAAGCTGTATAAGGAACTTTCCAGAACCTTTAAAGTTCATGTGACACCCGTGTCACGGTGGGTCCTTATTAAATACCTATTTGCTGTTAGTTTAAATGATGTGTAATGCTGTTTGTATAGCCTTGAATTTGATTTTTAAAGCAGAATGTGAAGTAGGAGGAGCTAATCGTCAAATGAATTCTCAAAGGGATCAAGTTTACTTCCTATTTAAAGAGGGACTCAAGCTTTTGAAAACACAAGAAACTGTGTGAACATGGCTCAGGGAAAGCTAACACTCTTGGTGGTTGCTCTGTTTGTTTTGTCTGTCGCTGAAGGTCAGACCATAACTGAGTCTGAACCAGCAGTCAGGAAACCCGGAGAATCTCACAGACTCACCTGCACAACATCTGGATTCAACTTTGGAGGCTCACGATGGAACTGGATACACACTCAAGAGTACTCCTATATCTTACTCTCAGTCGGTCCAGGGTAGATTCACTATCTCCAGAGATGACTCCAGCAGTAAAAACCATCTATAGCAAAAACAGAATGAACTGTCATTAGTAAACCACTCAAATAAAAAGATCATAATTGGTTTTGTTTTACATATATTTTAAGGACAATAATAACAATGTAACTCTGTCTGTGACACTTATAACACTGATTTGAAAAACATACAGAACAAATGAATTCACTGCCCTTAATAAAGTATTTAAATATACATTTCAGGAGTGCTGTTTTGTTTAGTAATGGATATTGAATATGGAATAAAGGTTTTGACAAGATCTGGTGTAGAAATGATCAAAACTAATTTAATGATCTGTTTTTCCAAAAACAAAGTATACAAAGTTGATTGTAGACTCTTGAAACACTGGGTTGATTGTATTCTTGTAATAATAACAATTTCATTTCATTTCATGGTTTACTTGAATCGGGACAGTGCACATTGATGAACACTTTAAAACAAAAATAATGCTTACAAGTGTAAATTAGCCGGATTTTAGCTTTGAGCTAATTTCCATCCGTAGTCCCGACACATGCAACATATAAGAACATGACATTTATATACATAGCAAAAATAAAAGCATGATATGCAGGAAGAGTAAGAGCAGCATGCAAGCATTTACCACATGGCAGTACAATCTAGCAGCAACGGCATATAAAGTGCAAGAGGAGAAACCCCTGTATAAAAGTGGGTGATTGCACGTCTGTTTGTTTCTCAACCATTCTTTAAGTTGACCTTTAAAACTATTGAGAGTGGGACAATCCTGTATCTCAGTTGGAAGGCTATTCCAGAAAGAGCTGCCTTTAATGGAGAGGACATTTTGTCCAAAAGATGTCCGTCTACGGTGGACTTCACAGTCTCCTCTGGTTTCTGACCTAGTGCAGCGTCCAGTGTGTTTTTTGTGAATGAATTCCCCTAAGGGAGGGGAGAGGGGGGGGGGGGGGGGGGGGGGGGCAGTCCATGTAAACATTTATAAAAAATGTAAACATTTATTAAAAAAACACAAACTTTGAAAAGACTTAAAATGCTCAAAAATCAAGAAATTGTGTTTTTCAAGGATGGTACAGTGGTGGTATGCATTTAGCTTTCTGTCAAACACCTTGATAGCTCTCTTGTACTGTTGTTCTATGGGTTTCAGGTTTGTGGCACAAGCAAACGACCAGTTTGTCAAACAGTATTCAATGTGGGATAGAACAACCCAGTCTCACGGCATGTCGTGTTATAGTCACAACATTTCATCTATTGATTCGTGTTCACCAACACCATTTCCCCCTTTTTTTCGTGTCACACAGAACGATTTTAAAAGCAATGTATTTCTATTGGTAGTGTGTTTCGTCTTTTTGTCCGGTCGGGTCTTGGAAGACCGGAAGCCGTGTGGTTCATAAAAACATGTTCTTTATATATACAGTACAGTCTATGGTTCTTACTCAATATCAAGCCACGATTATTGTTTTTAATTAGCATTTTTTAATGACAATAATGTGAATAAATACCTTTATTTTATTCAACAGTAAATAAAATCCATTATTTGTTTGTTTCATCTGAAACATCTGAATACCATAACAATCATACAATGTTCCAAAGTGACTTACAGCCCAAAAGGAAATGTTTACCAATTTAAATGGTAAGAGATATTGTTTTTAACATAAAATACTGTTAAAAGAGGACGATGTTCAATCAGAAAGGAGGAGTCAATGCAAAACTCAGATATCTCCCTCTCTACTTATGTGACTGCAGAGAGGAGGACAGAGGACAGAGGACACACAGTTTAACATGATGGACTATAGGACAGGACTGCTGCTGCTCACTGTCTGCTGGGCAGGTTAATATTTTAACCAATAATTATTTGACATAGATCCTATTTGTGTGCCAACTAAACTCATGTGACTTTCTTCTTCATTTTTACAATTCTTTATTTTGTTTTATGTGCATCTTATACAATGTTACATTCATGTTACTTTTTATCCTCTTGACAGGTGTTGGGGGTCAGACTCTGACAGAATCTGAACCAGTGACTAAAAGGCCTGGAGAATCTCACAGATTGACCTGTAAAACCTCTGGACTGTCATTCAGTAGCAACTGGATGGCCTGGATCAGACAGGCTCCTGGAAAAGGACTGGAGTGGATCGCTGCTATGCACCCTACTATCAGTAGCTACATCTTCTACTCTGAGTCAGTGAAAGGCCGGTTCACCATCTCCAGAGACAACAACAGAGAGCAGCTGTATCTGCAGATGAACAGTCTGACGGCTGTAGACTCTACTGTTTATTACTGTGCTCGACACACACAGTGACTGAAGCTGGTTGAGCAGCTGTACAAAAACCTACAGACCTCATCCTTCATGTGCTGAAAGAACACAAAGACAGTTATACGTTGAATAAATCTTTCCTTGTTGTAGTTTTTATGAAAATGAAAAAAACAGTTGCTTCTGATTCAAGTTATAAAACACATTAATAAATAAAAATGTGTTTTTTATTTATAAAAAATAATTTCCTCATAAAACAGCCAAGGACAGGAAAAATATTTATATATGTATTTTTCATGTATGGGCAAAAATAAACAGTAAATGTAGAAATGTCAGTCACATTACTCACACAAGCACCAACAGGTGGCAGTAGAGGATACAAAGACAGATGACAATAACGGGAATATGACAATGTCTCTAAACGTATACTATGAAAGTCTTAAAGCTTTCCTGCAACAATAATGTCCCATTATTAATTTCCTAACAGAAGGTATCAATAATATATGTATGCATGATGTTTCCAGTATGTGGATGGGCAACCAATGTTGTGCAAAGCAGAATAAATGATTCCATCTTATTTTGGTTTAAATAAAAGGGCTGTTTATTACCGTGCTCGATACACACAGTGACATAGAAAGGAGAAACGCTGTACACAAACTCAACAAGTCAAAAAAAAGTTTTCATCACCACATAAAAAATGAGGTTGAACATCATCAAGACGCTCAAAGAGATTTAATAAAAACTGCTTGTTCAGATGGCGGCTTCACAAAATATAATCAAAGCACACATTTGGTATTCTTTTAATCTGAGTGTACATTTGAGTCTGTTTTTCTGACCTGTGTGAGAAGTTGTGTTAGAAATGTCCAAATACAAATCCAAACTTGGACTGCTCGAGTCAGGACAGTCCGTCCCTCTTTTACAGTATAGCCTGTCAGTGTCCCTCTCTATGCAAAGTGAACTTCCTCACAGTCTGCTATAAAGACTTGATATCATGCTGTCAGCTGCAGCAGAAGAAGAGAAGCTCCATCAGGTCACCTTCAACACCAACCATGTTCTCTGTAGCTCTGCTGCTGCTGCTGGCTGCTGGATCCTGTGAGTCTCACTGAGGCAGAGACACTGACAGAACGCTCACACTGACTGCTCACTGTTATTAACCTCGCTCACTATTCAACATGTTTCCCTCCACAGGTGTGAAGTGTGAGCAGTTGATACAGCCAGCCTCTGTGACTGTGCAGCCAGGTCAACGTCTGACCATCACCTGTCAGGTCTCTTATTCTGTTAGTAGCTACTACACAGCCTGGATCAGACAGCCTGCAGGGAAAGGACTGGAGTGGATCGCTTATATCGACACAGCTAGTACTCCGATCTATTACTCCCAGTCGGTCCAGGGTAGATTCACTATCTCCAGAGATGACTCCAGCAGTAAAGTGTATCTGCAGGTGAACAGTCTGAAGGCCGAGGACACAGCATTGTATTACTGTGCCAGAGAGACACAGTGAAACACAAAGGAAAAACGATGTACAAAAACTAAACAAGTCAAAACTTTGGTTTCTGCTTCTCACAACCACCAAAAGCTTGAGCTCAACATCATCAAGACACTGAGAGAAATATCGCCTGAATAAAACTGCTTCTATCAGATAGCAGCTACCAATTAGTTAAATCAGATCAGGCCTCTGCATGTGTCGGCTACATCTTATATTGAAAACAATATATAAACCAATGTATGGAATGACAGAGCCAACGCATTGGTGAACAGAGAAAAGAAAAAAGGACCCAGGACGGACCCTTGAGGGACCTCAGTGAGGAGGGTCAGATACAACTCCTCTCCGAGTTACTCTGTAGTTTCGGTCTTTGAAGAAGGACGTGAGCAGGGAGAGTGTACAGCCTGACACTCCAATAGTTATTGGAGGGTGTGAAGAGAGATCTCGTGGGTTACTATACAGAGCATGCAGCCTGGAGACTCTGCTTTGTATTACTGTGCCAGAGACACACTGTGACACACACCACCAGTAGAGCTGAACAAAAACCCCTCAGAGCCTGAACATTTGTCACATGAAGCCACCAGAGGAGGAGCCCTCAGACCAGAAATGATCTCAACACCAGCTCACTGTTACATCATCAGTTTAAACATTTAGAGGTTATAATCACTGATACATTACTGTATGTATTCCAAGAATACAAATTACAAATTGCAGAACATTATACTTTTCAAGTAGACCTAATAAAATATTCAGCTGAATTGGTTTCAGTAGATGAATTGCTCTAAATATTAGTTGTGTAACAGGATGTATTCCACCCCAAAAAATATCAATCAGTACAAGCTTCGATCCAAAACTGAACATTTGTTGGATCTCACAATTGCAACAAATGCATTAATTGATGTACCGATTATAGTGACATATGTCAGCTTTGATAAAAAGTATGGGACTCTGTTTGCCTATTTCAAACCTAGCCTGCAAAGTTATATACATGCTACATGATATAAAACGTAATCATTACAACTTTAAAACCTATTTTCGATAAACAGCAGCAGAAATTCAAGTTGAATCGGAAGAAACTGAATTAAATAAGAAATGTAAATTAAAAAATCAATATAAGGATAACATTGATATCAGGTTAAAAATGTTGACAAAATCAACATTTAAAGGGATATTTGTTTGAGATAAATATTATGGTTAAAAGAGGACAATGTTCAATCAGAAAGGAGGAGTCAATGCAAAACTCAGATATCTCTCCCTCTACTTATGTGACTGCGGAGAGGTGGACAGAGGACAGAGGACACACAGTTTAACATGATGGACTATAGGACAGGACTGCTGCTGCTCACTGTCTGCTGGGCAGGTCAACATCTTTACTGATCTTTATCCAACACAGCTTCTAATTGGTTCAACTGTTTATTTCACCAGATGTGTTTTCATCCTCTCTACAGGTGTTGATGGTCAGACTCTGACAGAATCTGATTCAGTGACTAAAAGGCCTGGAGAATCTCACAGATTGACCTGTACAGCCTCTGGATTCACATTCAGTAGCTACTACATGGCCTGGGTCAGACAGGCTCCTGGGAAAGGACTAGAGTGGATCGCTTTGGTCCACCCTACTAGCAGTAGCTACATATACTACTCTGAGTCAGTGAAAGGCCGGTTCACCATCTCCAGAGACAACAACAGACAGCAGCTGTATCTGCAAATGAGCAGTCTGACGGCTGTAGACTCTGCTGTTTATTACTGTGCTCGACACACAGTGACTGAAGCTGGTTGAGCAGCTGTACAAAATCCCCTCATTATTACCACCGTTTTCTCACACTGTTAATGTGAAATGTGGAGTCTTACAATATCATGACACAACGGTAGTTACACCAAACACTGTACGATTAGAAAGATATTTCTTAACATATATCTGAATGTAGAAATGAAATCACTAAATATATTTATCATGTTTATTGCAGAACAGAATCTTATCAAAATGTCTCTTTAGAGAAGACAGCAGCTGAACCATAAAAAGCGTTTATGTGCTAACATTTAGAAAATGGTCTAATCTGAGATCCTACGTCTTTTAACTTATTTAGTTTGCATTTTTCATGCACTGCAGGAATGTGTTTTTGCACATTGTCAAATAGGTTTCAGTTCCTTAGTAGTTCATGTCCTCTTAACGCTCCAAGTTTCTCTGTATCTGTCCTCAAATTGCCACTATTTGAATACTGAAACCTTTAAAGTAAGAGAATAATCTAAATCCAGGTCTTCATCCAGCTGCAGCAAACACAAGTAAACATTTAGACCATCATGCTTTCCTTCATTGCAGTCACAAAATAAACATAATACAAAACACATTGTTCAACCAATTTCTGAATTAGTTTTGAATTGTTACAACTAAAACAATGATTAGAAGTAAAGCTTAAATGTTACTCATATGAGTTATAGTCAATTCAAGAAAACAAAAAGAATCAACTGGATCTTTTGTTAAAAAAGAGTAATTTTAGCATTTAAATTTAATCAACAGTTACTTTTTGTCAACAATTGCCTTAAATAACTATTTGCTGTTTGTTTAAATGATGTTTAATTCTGTTTGTATAGCCTTGAATTGGACTTTTAAAGCAGAATGTGAAGTAGGAGGAGCTAATCGTCAAATGAATTCTCAAAGGCATCGAGTTTGACATGAGATGTAGATAGAACTTGTAAAGTGATTAATTTACTAAATTAACTCAAAGCAGTTTTTCATGACAATAATGTTAATACGTTTATTTTAATCAACAGTAAATAAAATCCATTATTTGTTTTTTACATCTGACAAATCTGAATTACAAAACAATATTAAAATATAACGAAGTGATGGTGAAATGTTTACCAATTTAAAATGTAAGAGATAATATTTAACATAAAATACTGTTAAAAGAGGACAATGTTCAATCAGAAAGGAGGAGTCAATGCAAAACTCAGATGTCTCCCCCTCTACTTATGTGACTGGAGAGAGGAGGACAGAGGACAGAGGACACACAGTTTAACATGATGGACTATAGGACAGGACTGCTGCTGCTCACTGTCTGCTGGGCAGGTCAACATCTTTACTGATCTTTATCTAACACAGCTTCTAATTGTGTCAACAGCTTATTCCACCAGATGTGTTTTTAACCTCTTGACAGGTGTTGATGGTCAGACTCTGACAGAATCTGATCCAGTGACTAAAAGGCCTGGAGAATCTCACAGATTGACCTGTACAGCCTCTGGATTCACATTCAGTAGCTACTTCATGCACTGGATCAGACAGGCTCCTAGAAAAGGACTGGAGTGGATCGCTTATACCTATAGTACTTATACATATTACTCCCAGTCGGTCCAGGGCAGATTCACTATCTCCAGAGATGACTCCAGCAGTAAAGTGTATCTGCAGATGAACAGTCTGAAGGCCGAGGACACAGCAGTGTATTACTGTGCCAGAGACACACAGTGAGAGACAGTAAAAGGAGAGTCGTACAAAAACTACTTCTCTATTTACCACCACCCATGAGAGCATTCACTTCAAATTGAAATACTAAATAATAAACAAAATCAACACATATTTTGGACCGCACTTGCACAAGCTACTAAACATATATAAATATGATAAATACGAATAAATTAGACCTAAATAAATTAGATCAAATATGTTGCAGTGCACGGTCACAACCTACTGTAGCAAAGCAAAATAATATATTTTTTTCGATGATGTTGTTTTCTTAATTGTGGCAGGCCAAAATCGTAATTGCAACTAAAAAACCTTGTTAATTGCACAGCCCTATTCAGTATGGTTAAAGTCTGCACACATATGATAAGTACATTAATGAATGCAGACTTTGATTACATTAATTAATTTAGTTTATTGCCCTATCGGATATAGGCCTAGGTGTGTCCCTCTGTCAATCAAAAATCATTATACTATTACTTTACATGAAGTCTATTTTTTTTCCCTTTATAAATGCGCTTGCAAAATTATTCTGAAAAACACACACACACTTAGTTATAGGAGGAGTCAATGCAAACTCAGATATCTCCCCCTCTACTTATGTGACTGCAGAGAGGAGGACAGAGGACAGAGGACACACAGTTTAACATGATGGACTATAGGACAGGACTGCTGCTGCTCACTGTCTGCTGGGCAGGTTAATATTTTAACCAATAATTATTTGACATAGATCCTATTTGTGTGCCAACTAAACTCATGTTACTTTCTTCTTCATTTTTACAATTCTTTATTTTGTTTTATGTGCATCTTATACAATGTTACATTCATGTTACTTTTTTTCCTCTTGACAGGTGTTGGGGGTCAGACTCTGACAGAATCTGAACCAGTGACTAAAAGGCCTGGAGAATCTCACAGATTGACCTGTAAAACCTCTGGACTGTCATTCAGTAGCTACGGCATGGCCTGGATCAGACAGGCTCCTGGGAAAGGACTGGAGTGGATCGCTTATATCAGCAGTGGCAGTAGCAGCATATACTACTCTGAGTCAGTGAAAGGCCGGTTCACCATCTCCAGAGACAACAACAGAGAGCAGCTGTATCTGCAGATGAGCAGTCTGACGGCTGTAGACTCTGCTGTTTATTATTGTGCTCGACACACAGTGACTGAAGCTGGTTGAGCAGCTGTACAAAAACCCCTCATTATTACCACACTTTTCTCAGACTGTTATTGTGAGATTTGGAGTCTTTCCAGTATCATGAAACAACCTTAGTTACACCAAACAATATAGCATATGACATATAGCTGAATGTAGAAATCATATGACTAAATAGAGTTATCATGTTTATTGCAGAACAGAGCCTTATCAAAATGTCTCTTTACAGAAGACAGCAGCTGAACCATAAAAAGCATTTATGTGCTAACATTTAGAAAATGGTCTAATCTGAGATCCTACGTCTTTTAACTTATTTAGTTTGCATTTTTCATGCACTGCAGAAATGTGTTTTTGCACATTGTCAAATAGGTTTCAGTTCCTTAGTAGTTTATGTCCTCTTAAGGCTCCAAGTTTCTCTGCATCTGTCCTCAAATTGCCACTATTTGAATACTGAAACCTTTTAAAGTAAAAAAATAAACAAAACCCAGGTCTTCATCCAGCTGCAGCTAACACAAGTAAACATTTAGACCATCATGCTTTCCTTCATTGCAGTTACAAAATAAAAAAACATAATTCAATCAATTTCTGAATTAGTTTAAAGTTTTATGTTACTCATATGAGTTATAGTCAAATTAAATTAAATAATCAACTTTTCGTTTTTTTCGTTGAAAAATAATAATTATAGTATTTTTATTTAATCAACAGTTCATTTTTGTCAACAATTGCCTTAAATAACTATTTGCTGTTAGTTTAAATGATGTTTAATGCTGTTTGTATAGCCATGAATTTGACTTTTAAAGCAGAATGCGAAGTAGGAGGAGCTAATCGTCAAAACAATTCTCAAAGGGATCAAGTTTACTTCATATTTAAAGAGGGATTCAAGCTTTTGAAAACACAAGAAACTGTGTGAACATGGCTCAGGGAAAGCTAACACTCTTGGTGGTTGCTCTGTTTGTTTTGTCTGTCGCTGAAGGTCAGACCATAACTGAGTCTGAACCAGCAGTCAGGAAACCCGGAGAATCTCACAGACTCACCTGCACAACATCTGGATTCAACTTTGGAGGCTCACGATGGAACTCTGTAGTTTCGGTCGTTGAAGAAAGACTTGAGCAGGGAGAGTGCACAGCCTGAGACTCCAATGGTTATTGGAGGGTGTGAAGAGAGATCTCGTGGGTTACTATACAGAGCATGCAGCCTGGAGACTCTGCTGTGTATTACTGTGCCAGAGACACACTGTGACACACACCATCAGTAGAGCTGAACAAAGACCCCTCAGAGCCTGAACACTTGTAACATGAATCCACCAGAGGAGGAGCCCTCAGACCAGAAATGATCTCAACACCAGCTCACTGTTACATCATCAGTTTAAACATTTAGAGGTTATAATCACTGATACATTACTGTATGTATTCCCAAAATACAAGACAAATACAAATGACAAATTGTCGAACATTACATTTTTGAAGTAGACCTTATAAAATAAAATCAGCTGAATTGGTTTCAGTAGATGAATTGCTCTAAATGTTAGATGTATAACAGGATCTATTCCCCTAAAAATATCAATGAGTACAAGCTACGAGCCAAAACTGAACATTTTTTGCCTCTCACAATTGCAACAAATGCATTAATTGATGTACCGATTATAGTGACACAATACGTCAGCTTTGATAAAAAGTAAGGGATGCTGTTTGTCTATTTCAAACATAGCCTGCAAAGTTATATACATGCTACATGATATGAAACTAAATCATAACAATTTTAAAGCCTATTTTCAATAAACAGCAGCAGAAATTCAAGTTGCATCGGAAGAAACTGAAATAAATAAGAAATGTAAATGTAACGAAGCAATATAAGGATAACATTGATATCAGGTTAACATTTTTGACAAAATCAACATTTAAAGAGATATTTTTTAAAGATAAATATTATGGTTAATAGAGGACAATGTTCAATCAAAAAGGAGGAGTCAATGCTCAGTCAAAACTCAGATATCTCCCCGTCTACTTATGTGACTGCAGAGAGGAGGACAGAGGACAGAGGACACACAGTTTAACATGATGGACTATAGGACAGGACTGCTGCTGCTCACTGTCTGCTGGGCAGGTCAACATCTTTACTGATCTTTATCTAACACAGCTTCTAATTGGTTCAACTGTTTATTTCACCAGATGTGTTTTTATCCTCTTTACAGGTGTTGATGGTCAGACTCTGACAGAATCTGATCCAGTGACTAAAAGGCCTGGAGAATCTCACAGATTGACCTGTACAGCCTCTGGAGTTGACTTTGAAAGCTATTGGATGGCTTGGATCAGACAGGCTCCTGGGAAAGGACTGGAGTGGGTTGCGATTATTGAAGATGATAGTGATAGTATCTACTACTCTGAGTCAGTGAAAGGCCGGTTCACCATCTCCAGAGACAACAACAGACAGCAGCTGTATCTGCAGATGAGCAGTCTGACGGCTGCAGACTCTGCTGTTTATTACTGTGCTCGAGACACACAGTGACACAGGAAGGAGAAATGCTGCACAAAAACTCAACAACTACACAACGCTTATATACAGATTACTTCTACCTATTACTCCCAGTCGGTTCAGGGTAGATTCACTATCTCCATAGATGACTCCAGCAGTAAAGTGTATCTGCAGATGAGCAGTCTGAAGGCCGAGGACACAGCAGTGTATTACTGTGCCAGAGAGACACAGTGAGAGACAGTAACAGGAGATTCGTACAAAAACTACTTCCTCTATTTACCACCACCCATAAGAGCATTCACTTTATATTGAAATACTGAATATTGACATTCTATTTTATATCATTTGACACAATGTTTAATTCAGTTGCAAGCTAAACAAATATAGTGAATTCAAACAGAAAAATACGTAACATTTTTTCTTTTGAGCCTCCAACAACATGTATCACAGATAATATAAAATGTCCCATTTGAAACAACGTAGCTGTTTATCTGATTCAGTATGGTTAAACTGTGCCCATGTATCTCTAGAAGTACATTAATGAAAGCACACTTTGATTACATTAAACATTAAACAAATCTATTTGATTTGCCGATTGAACACAAATCATCATTATATCATAAACATTATCATCAGGAAAGTTTTATCTGTTTGAATTTGAAACATTACTGTCACATAATCACAAACAAATGAAGCAAATTCTATATTTAACACTGGAGACAAACAACTGATTCCAGTCTGCTAACTGCCAAACTTTAATCCACCGTAAACACATTGGAGAAGTTGATTCAATAAAAAAATATATATTAACAATGTTTCCCTTAAAGAAGCAGCTCTGATAATCCAATCTCTAACCCAAATTCAATCAAATACACCTGAGATTAATCGTTAGTTAATTTTATTGAGTTTATTGTCGTATTTGATGTAGGCCTAGGTGTCACTCTTGCAATCAAAATCATTCTACTTTAGTCAATTGAACATGAAGTCTATTTTTTTCGCTTTATAAATGGCTTTGCCAAATTATACTGAAAAACACACACACACTTAGTTATAGGAGGAGTCAATGCAAACTCAGATATCTCTCCCTCTACTTATGTGACTGCAGAGAGGAGGACAGAGGACAGAGGACACACAGTTTAACATGATGGACAATAGGACAGGACTGCTGCTGCTCACTGTCTGCTGGGCAGGTCAACATCTTTACTGATCTGTATCTAACACAGCTTCTAATTGTGTCAACAGTTTATTTCACCAGATGTGTTTTTATCCTCTTGACAGGTGTTGATGGTCAGACTCTGACAGAATCTGATTCAGTGACTAAAAGGCCTGGAGAATCTCACAGATTGACCTGTACAGGCTCTGGATTCACATTCAGTGGCTACTACATGGCCTGGGTCAGACAGGCTCCTGGAAAAGGACTGGAGTGGATTGCTACTATCAGCAGTGGCAGTGGTGGCATCTTCTACTCTGAGTCAGTGAAAGGCCGGTTCACCATCTCCAGAGACAACAGCAGACAGCAGCTGTATCTGCAGATGAGCAGACTGACCAAAATAAAACCAAATAGCCAAGGACAAAACAAAAAAAAAGAATCCACTGAGATCAATGTCCAAATAGGAATAAAATCAACACTACATGAACACGTTTCAGCACCATGAATGCATATCATGGAGCAGCTGCTCTCATAAAGACACTAGATGGCAGTCAGTGTTGAGTTCCCCTCTCCTCTTTCAGTAAAAGGAAACACTCAGATCTGCTGCTCTCACTGATCTTAAATCACACTCAGAACCTGGACTGAACAACAGGTTTATACTCTCTCCCTTTGAGAGGTTGCTTCATTATAACACACACCAAACATTTTAAGAGCTGGATCAGCAGTCACTGCAGATTCATGAGTTCATTTAGTTCTCCCTCAAACAGATTTCAGTATCTCAGGCATTTCTTCCTGTGTGTCTTGTTTGATAACGAATGGTTTCTATATAAAACAGCTAAACGGTTTAGGCAGATTGTTCATTTCATCAGAATTTAAATATTAATTTAAATATTCTTCATGTTCAGCACTGAGAGGAGGAGCCAATGCAAATATTCATCTCTTCCATCTTTATGTATCTCACTGCAAACTGAAGAGGAGAGCTCAAACCACTGCAGCACACACAACACATTTCCACTATGACTTTAGCTACATGTTTAATGTTTCTGATGCTTTCATGGATTTCTGGTGAGCACATACTCCTGCACTCTTCTTTTTCTTAGCTTTATGTTTGGCTCTGTTGTGATCAAACTGCTTTTCTCTCCAGGTGTTTGCAGTCAGACTCTGACTGAGTCTGAAGTGGTGGTAAAGCTCCCTGGACAGTCCCACAAACTGACCTGTACATATGCAGGAATATCAGATAGTGATGCTCATATCAGCTGGATCAGACAAGCTGAAGAAAAAGGACTGGAGTGGGTTGCCCACATTTCTGCTCCGAGTGGAAATAATAAATATTATTCAACGTCAGTCCAGAATCGCTTCACCATTTCCAGAGACAACAACGTGGACCAGGTGTATCTGCAGATGAACAGCCTGACGTCTGAAGACTCTGCTGTTTATTATTGTGCTCGACAGACACAGTGATACAGGAAGCCACAGAGCTGTACAAAAACCTCTGCATTGTCAGTGGCATTAACCAATAGAGAGTGCAAGTCATTTTCCATCTTAAATCAGGATATCTTATATAGAAGATGTAAATACTTCCCCACGCAGTGCTTCTGTAACAAGAAGTCTTTAGTGTTTTAAAATAAAGTCAGAGACAAAGGTTACCCCAAAAGGGCGACACTGGTGGAAGTCCCCAGTGAAGCTATGCAAAAACCTTGCAGACTGTTAATGTCCAAATGTGTTTGTCTTCTTCTGTGTTATATGGCTTTTAATGAATAAAACATAAATATGAGGACTTTGTTTGAAATATTTATCAAAATCATATTCTTTTGGAGTCTGTTAAGCTAGGGGGTATTTTGTATAATTCTTTACGCTTATTAAACATTTGAGTGACCAACTCAAAGGGATCCCCAAATATTTTTCTCAGGCCTCTGCATGTATTATATTGAAAACAAGATATTGAGATATGTATCGAATGACAGAGCCAATGAATTGGTGAACAGAGAGAAGAAGAGGGGACTCAGGACGCACCCCTGAGGGACCTCATTGAGGAGGGTCAGACACACATCCTCTCAAAGTTACCCTGTAGGTTCAGTCTTTGAATAATCTAAGATGGGTGTCACCAGCCTGGAGCAGATCTCACTAATAAACAGATCAGAAACACTGAGTGGGCCGATTAATGATTGAGATTATGTTGATTTGTGTTTCCACAGGCATGAATATTATTGATCTGATCCAGTCGGACTCAATGGTTTGAACTAATGATATCAGTCCCTGCAAAAGCCCCTCCCTCCCCATGCTATCCTGATGCAAATCTCCAGTGTGTGCAGAGTACTTCTGTCTGACTGCTCTGTACTTTGTGTGGAGCATCAGAGGTCACATCTCCAGTCTCAGGATGATCAACACTCTCTCTTCTGCTGGTTGCTCTCTCTCTCTCTGCCCTGTGAGCTCTCCTGCTTCTTGATGTTTTATCTTTTATCAGACAACTTCCACTGATGGTCAGTCAGTGATACCTGAACATTTTCACAATATCTCACTATCTTCTTTGGTTCTCTTTCTCTTCTTTTTCTCTCATAAGGTTGCACAGGTCAGAGTATGGAGTCTATTCCTTCCTCTTCAGTAGTGAAGAGGCCTGGGGAGACTCTCAGTCTCTCCTGCAGGGGATCTGGCTTCACATTTAGTTGCTGTGTTATGATCTGGGTCAGACAACCTGCTGGAAAAGCACTGGACTGGATCGGGAGCGGCTTCTCTTCGGCTAGTAAAAACACATATGCCAGCAGTGTGGAGGGACGTGTAGAAATCAGTAGAGATGATAGCAACAGCATGGTGCATCTGAGGCTTTCCAACTTGAAGCCAGAGGACTCTGCTGTGTATTACTGCGCCAAACACACACACTGGTTAAAGGAAGCCCAGAGGCTTTACAAAAACCTCTTACTATTTATTATCACTAGTACCAACAGGTGGCAGTACATGATAAAAAGTCAGATGACAATAAGGAGAAAAAGACAGCTTTCCTAAACACACTATGAAAGCAACAGCTGATGTGGAATTTCACTTCCCCTTTTTTAGATATACATTTTACCTCAGGCATTCTTGCAACAATATTGTCCTATTATTTTTATATTTTACAGAAAGTATCGAGAATGGATTTATGCATGATGTATCCAGTATGTGGGTTATGGTTTTGCTGAGCAGAATAAATGATCACATCTTATTTAACTTGAAATAAAAAGTTAGTAATAAGTAACTTAAAATGTATCCTTATAATTGTCTAACCACAAGTCCAAAAGACAACTCGAGACAGGACAGTCCGTCCCTCTTTTATAGCCTGTCAGTGTCCCTCTCTATGCAAAGTGAACTTCCTCACAGTCTGCTATAAAGACTTGATATCATGCTGTTAGCTGCAGCAGAAGAAGAGAAGCTCCATCAGGTCAACTTCAACACCAACCATGTTCTCTGTGGCTCTGCTGCTGCTGCTGGCTGCTGGATCCTGTGAGTCTCACTGAGGCAGAGACACTGACAGAACGCTCACACTGACTGCTCACTGTTATTAACCTCGCTCACTGTTCAACATGTTTCCCTCCACAGGTGTGAAGTGTGAGCAGTTGATACAGCCAGCCTCTGTGACTGTGCAGCCAGGTCAACGTCTGACCATCACCTGTCAGGTCTCTTATTCTGTTAGCAGCCACTACACAGCCTGGATCAGACAGCCTGCAGGGAAAGGACTTGAGTGGATAGGAATGAGACAAGGTTCAACTACATACTACAAAGATTCACTGAAGAGCAAGTTCAGTATCGACTTAGACTCTTCCAGCAACACAGTGACTCTGAACGGACAGAGCGTGCAGCCTGGAGACTCTGCTGTGTATTACTGTGCCAGAGACACACTGTGACACACACCATCAGTAGAGCTGAACAAAAACCCCTCAGAGCCTGAACACTTGTAACATGAAGCCACCAGAGGAGGAGCCCTCAGACCAGAAACGATCTCAACACCAGCTCACTGTTACATCACCAGTTTAAACATTAGAGGTTATAATCACTGATACATTACTGTATGTATTCCCAGAATAAAACATGAATAACACATATAGTTCACACTATTTATTCACAAATACTAAACAGCTCATTTACGAGCCAAAACACAACAACAAATTGATGGATGTCAGAGTTTCTTTCCAAAAACAAATGCATGCATTTTTGTTCTTTATTTGACAAAAAACATAATCTTTGATTAAAATAAAATGTTAAAGAGCCTCGCCTTTATGTAGATAAAACATGTAAAGCTATTTGTTTAATAAATGAACTCAAATCATTTTATAATGACAATAATATGAATACCTTTATTTTAATCAACATTAATTAAAATCCATTATTTGTTTGTTTCATCTGAAAAATATGAAATAAAAAACAATATTAAAATGTTAAAAAGTGACTTACAGCCCAATAAGAAATGTTTACCAATTTAAATGTTAAGAGATAATGTTTAACATAAAATACTGTAAAAAGAGGACAATGTTCAATCAGAAAGGAGGAGTCCATGCAAAACTCAGATATCTCCCCCTCTACTTATGTGACTGCAGAGAGGAGGACAGAGGACAGAGGACACACAGTTTAACATGATGGACTATAGGACAGGACTGCTGCTGCTCATTGTCTGCTGGGCAGGTCAACATCTTTACTGATCTGTTTCTAACACAGCTTCTAATTGTGTCAACAGTTTATTTCACCAGATGTGTTTTTATCCTCTTGACAGGTGTTGATGGTCAGACTCTGACAGAATCTGATCCAGTCACTAAAAGGCCTGGAGAATCTCACAGATTGAC
Source organism: Notothenia rossii (assembly GCF_949606895.1). Taxonomy (NCBI): domain Eukaryota; kingdom Metazoa; phylum Chordata; class Actinopteri; order Perciformes; family Nototheniidae; genus Notothenia; species Notothenia rossii. Next base: position 11,380,942 of record NC_136906.1, read on the forward strand.
CTGTACAGCCTCTGGATTCACATTCAGTAGCTACTGGATGAACTGGGTCAGACAGGCTCCTGGAAAAGGACTGGAGTGGATCGCTATAATCAGATATGACAGTGAAGAAATCTACTACTCTGAGTCAGTGAAAGGCCGGTTCACCATCTCCAGAGAAAACAACAGACAGCAGGTGTATCTGCAGATGAGCAGTCTGACGGCTGTAGACTCTGCTGTTTATTAATGTGCTCGAGACACACAGTGATACAGGAAGCCACAGAGCTGTACAAAAACCAGTGTGGTTTTCAGTGGCATTAACCAATAGAGAATGAAAGTCATTTTCCACCTTAAATCAGGATATCTTACACAAGATGCAAATACTTCCCCACACAATGCTTCTGTCACAAAACGTCTTTAGTGTTAAAAAAAAATAAGAATTCAGGGTCAAAGGTTACCACTAGAGGGCGACACTGGTGGAAGTCCCCAGTGAAGCTATGCAAAAACCTTGAAGATTTCGTTTTTAACAATGTCTAACGGGGTACAGCAGAACATTTAAAATATCATGGCAGCAAGAGCCAGGAGGAATTATGTCACTAATTCCACTAAGAAAAGAAAAACTCCAAATGTAGATTATTTTCAGTTTTTTACTTCCTACTTGTGTTTGAAATCGACTTCGGTGAGACTGTTAATGTCCAAATGTGTTTTTATTCCTCTGTGTTATAAGAAAACATAAATATGATGATTTTATTTGAAATATTAATATCAATACCATTATTTTGAGACTGTATAGCTAGTGGGTATTTTTTTATAATAGGCCTACCCTAGGCTCCTTAAACATTTGAGGGATCAAAATGACGTAGAGATCCCCAAATGTCTTTTCTCAGGCCTCTGCATGTGATAACTACATATTATATTGAATATAACAAAATATCTGAATATATCATTTGAGCAGGGCAGTACACAGTCTGAGACTCCAATAGTTCTTGGAGGGTGTGAAGAAGGATCTTGCGGGTTACCATGAAAAACACAGCAGAAAGATTCAGAAGGATGATGACAGAGGGGAGCGATGCAGATGCTGCTCTAACAGTGTGCAGTTCTGAATTGACTGAGGAGGACTATCTCAGTTGAGTGCAACCAGCAACTGATCAAAATCTCAACAAGTCAAGACTTTGTGTTCTACTTCTCACAACAACAGAACAAGCTTCAGTTCAACATCATCAAGACACTAAAAGAAACATTGTCTTAATAAAACTGTTCATTCAGATTGTAGCTTCACAAAATATAGTCAAAGCAGAATTTAAATATTCTGATAATCTGAGTGTAAATCTGAGTCTGTTTGCCTGATATGTCTGTTAGAAGCTTTGTGAAGAATACAACAATGAACTTTCAGTTATTGTTTTAAAAAGAATATCAAATCTTTCACATGTCCAACAACAAATCCACATTTGGACTGTTCGAGACAGGACAGTCCGTCCCTGTTTTATAGCCTCTCAGTGTCCCTCTCTATGCAAAGTGAACTTCCTCACAGTCTGCTATAAAGACTTGATATCATGCTGTCAGCTGCAGCAGAAGAAGAGAAGCTCCATCAGGTCACCTTCAACACCAACCATGTTCTCTGTAGCTCTGCTGCTGCTGCTGGCTGCTGGATCCTGTGAGTCTCACTGAGGCAGAGACACTGACAGAACGCTCACACTGACTGCTCACTGTTATTAACCTCGCTCACTATTCAACATGTTTCCCTCCACAGGTGTGAAGTGTGAGCAGTTGATACAGCCAGCCTCTGTGACTGTGCAGCCAGGTCAACGTCTGACCATCACCTGTCAGGGCTCTTATTCTGTTAGCAGCTACAACACAGCCTGGATCAGACAGCCTGCAGGGAAAGGACTGGAGTGGATTGGAATGGAAGCGGCTGGATCCACCAAATACTATAAAGATTCACTGAAGAGCAAGTTCAGTATCGACTTAGACTCTTCCAGCAACACAGTGACTCTGAAGGGACAGAGCGTGCAGCCTGGAGACTCTGCTGTGTATTACTGTGCCAGAGACACACTGTGACACACACCATCAGTAGAGCTGAACAAAAACCCCTCAGAGCCTGAACACTTGTAACATGAAGCCACCAGAGGAGGAGCCCTCAGACCAGAAATGATCTCAACACCAGCTCACTGTTACAGTCAAGAGGGAAAGAGTACTAAGATGTCATATAAATATTCTTAATTCAACAGAAAGGGTTTTCACCAATTCAAACAATCTGACATTACAATCACTGATACTGTATATCATTGTAGGTCTAACATCTAAAAGGGATAGTAAGACCATAAGCTCGTTTTAAAAGTGTCTGATAATATAGTAGATTCCTTTCTATAGCAGAAAGGGATCCTCTAAAAGACAGTTCCTATTAAATAATTATTCAATAACATATGTAAAAGACAACTTTATCAGTGTCATAACTGGATTAGGAGAATAATTAATATTTTAATCAGACTTCATGGGGATGTTATTTTGATAAAACTATAGAAAAGTTTGTTTTTAGAATCTAAATTGTGTTGCTCAACCTTTTCGATGTGATTAAAATCACACCTGAACATTTCCTCATGTTTTGGATAATTTACATGAACTCAAGTCAGCTGATTTCCAATCATCAGTAGCCTATGTAAATGATCTGTGTGTGTTGCCTCATAAACCAGCAAAGTGTGTGTGTGTGTGTGTGTGTGTGTGTGTGTGTGTGTGTGTTGTGCGCGTGTATGTGTATGTGTATGTGTGTGTGTGTGTGTGTGTGTGTGTGTGTGTGTGTGTGTGTGTGTGTGTGTGCACGTGTGTGTGTGTGTGTGTGTGTGTGTGTGTGTGTGTGTGTGTGTGTGTGTGTGTGTGTGTGTGTGTGTGTGTGTGTGTGTGTGTGTGTGTGTGTGTGTGTGTGTGTGTGTGTTTGTGCCACAAAGAAATGCGATCCTATACACTTCTGGGTTTTCTCACAAATTAAAAAAGCACTTGGATGTATCCACATCAGATTTCTATGTGTTTCCCATTAATCACCAAATAGTCCCTCATTATTTCTTATTATTTTATTTTAAATAACATATTTCATATTTATAAATACAAGCCCCAAATTACATTGAATATGAAAAGAGAAACAAGCTGAATAACAATATTTGATCAGACACAGAGCTTGGCTGGGTGACTAGATTATTAGAAAGGTGAAATGTGAGAGGAGAATAAAGCACATTTCCTAAACACTACTTTATATTGGGCTCTCGTCTTTCAATCAGAAGGTTGTGGGTTCGATCCCAGTCAACATGTCGATGTGTCCTTGGGCAAAATACTTAACCCTGAGTTGCTCCCGATGGCATGGCTAACGGTGTGTGAGTGTGTATGAATGTTAGTTCCTAGAGTAAGGTACACTGCTCTGTGTGAATGGGTGAATAACATGTAGTATGTAAAGTGCTTTGAGGGGTTGTAAAGACTGGATAAAGGGCTATATAAGTACAGTTACCATTTACTATCAGAACTAAACTGCAGAATATTTATATTATAGTAAATTTGCTTCCATTAGGCTCAAACTGACATATGAAAAACATAACATTTATTACAACATGAATAATGTAATATATATATATATATACAATTCGTTTAGATAAATGTGTCACAGGTCAAAGCTAAGATAATCATTTGTGTATTATTGGAATAAATGTGATTATGTAACTGCAATACAATAATTCTACACAATTTAAAACTAGTTAGAGAAAAGTCTAAACAGCTGAGATGGAGGGATGATATTTTTTACAAACCCTGTGAGGAGGAGTCAATGCAAAACTCAGATATCTCCCCCTCTACTTATGTGACTGCAGAGAGGAGGACAGAGGACAGAGGACACACAGTTTAACATGATGGACTATAGGACAGGACTGCTGCTGCTCACTGTCTGCTGGGCAGGTCAACATCTTTACTGATCTGTATCTAACACAGCTTCTAATTGTGTCAACAGTTTATTTCACCAGATGTGTTTTTATCCTCTTTACAGGTGTTGATGGTCAGACTCTGACAGAATCTGATCCAGTGACTAAAAGGCCTGGAGAATCTCACAGATTGACCTGTACAGCCTCTGGATTCACATTAAGTAGCCACTGGATGGCCTGGGTCAGACAGGCTCCTGGGAAAGGACTGGAGTGGGTTGCTACTATCGGCACAAGCAGTTCTCCGATCCGTTACTCCCAGTCGGTCCAGGGTAGATTCACTATCTCCAGAGATGACTCCAGCAGTAAAGTGTATCTGCAGATGAACAGTCTGAAGGCCGAGGACACAGCAGTGTATTACTGTGCCAGAGAGACACAGTGAGAGACAGTAACAGGAGAGTCGTACAAAAACTACTTCCTCTATTTACCACCACCCATGAGAGCATTCGCTTTATATTGAAATACTGAGTAACTGAATATTGACCACCTGTTTCATCTAATTTGAGGCAATGTTCAATTCAGTTGAAATCTAAAGAAATATCGTGAATTCAAACGGAAAAATAAGTAATATGGTTTATTTTGTGCCTCCAACTAAATATATCACAGATAATATAAAATGTCACATTTCAAACAACGCAGCTGTTTATCTAATTCAGTATGGTTAAACTGTGCCCATGTATCTCTAGAAGTAAATTAAAGAAAGCACACTTTGATAACATTAAACATTAAACAATATCTATTTGATTTGCCGATTGAACACAAATCATCATTATATCATAAACATTATCATCAGGAAAGTTTTTATCTGTTAGAATTTGAAACATTACTGCAACATAACCACAACCAAATGAAACAAATTATGTATTTAACACTGGAGACAAACAACTGATTCCAGTCTGCTAACTGGCTAACTTTAATCCACCGTAAACACATGTGAGAAGTTGATTAAATACAAATTATATCTTAATAGTGTTTCCATCATGGAAGCAGCTCTGATCATCTAATCTCTAACCCAAATTGAATCAAATACACCTGAGATTAATGGTTAGTAAATTAATTAATTTTATTGTCGTATTGGATGTAGGCCTAGCGGTGTCCCTCTTGGAATCAAAATCATTATACTTTACATGAAGTCTATTTTTTGTCCCTTTATAAATGGCCTTGCACAATTATTCTGAAAAAAACACACACTTAGTTAGAGGAGGAGTCAATGCAAAACTCAGATATCTCCTCCTCTACTTATGTGACTGCAGAGAGGAGGACAGAGGACAGAGGACACACAGTTTAACATGATGGACTATAGGACAGGACTGCTGCTGCTCACTGTCTGCTGGGCAGGTCAACATCTTTACTGATCTTTATCTAACACAGCTTCTAATTGTTTCAACAGTTTATTTCACCAGATGTGTTTTTATCCTCTCTACAGGTGTTGATGGTCAGACTCTGACAGAATCGGATTCAGTGACTAAAAGGCCTGGAGAATCTCACAGATTGACCTGTACAGCCTCTGGATTCACATTCAGTAGCTATGAGATGAGCTGGGTCAGACAGGCTCCTGGGAAAGGACTGGAGTGGATCGCTTATATCAGCGGTGGTGGTGGCACCAAGTACTACTCTGAGTCAGTGAAAGGCCGGTTCACCATCTCCAGAGACAACAATCAAGAGCAGCTGTATCTGCAGATGAGCAGTCTGACGGCTGTAGACTCTGCTGTTTATTACTGTGCTCGATACACAGTGACTGAAGCTGGTTGAGCAGCTGTACAAAAACCTACAGTCTTCATCCATACTTTGTTGATAGAGTACAAGGAGAATTATACGTTGACTAAATCATTCGTTGTTGTCGTTTTTATGAAAATGAAAAAAACGGTTGCTTCTGAGCCAAGTTAAAAAACACAATAATAAAAAGAAATATGTATTTAAAATAATAATTTCCTCATAAAACAGCCAAGGACAGAATAATCTTCTTCTAAATGTATGTTTCATGTATGGGCAAAACGAAAAACTAAATGTAGACATTTCTGTCACATTACTCACATTCAGTTGGAAGTGCAGCAGCCTCAAGTGTTAATCTCAAGTCTAAAATAAATTCATGATAAACAGAAGGAAGAATGGCTGTTTGTTCTTGTGATTGTGCAGTGTGGTGTAAGCTGGATAAATAAATCATTCTGCAATAAGACAAACTTTCCCTTTCTGGGAGAAGATCTATGTCTTCCTGAGTGACATGTTGCTGCAGTAATCCCCCTCACTGAGGTGACCTATCATTTTCAAATGAAAGTATGAGACTGACAGTGCAGCTTGTTTTGTATACATTAAATCACCCACCACACTGTTAGTCTCTCAGAAATGCAAATACCAACAAGTAAAAAAGACTAAACAACATCTTATTTTTGGGTCTGTTATGGAGCTTCTCTCATATTTCAGCACTCCTCCTTCTCTCACAAATTAAGTATTTATGTATCAACACTGCGACCCCCCAAAAAATGCAAATCGCAACACACTGATGGATAATCCCCACCCATTCTGCGAGCACAATATATATCCTTCATACAGCCTCTGTTGTTGCAGACTCTGACAAGTTCCCACCATGACATTAGTACAAAGCGTGGTCCTCCTGGCTCTGGTTTCAGGTGAGTGAAGTCGGTCCAGCAGAGGAGGAGAAGAGCTGCTGGTTCCCCGTCATCTAAACTCTGTGTCTCTTTCAGCGGCTCAGGGCCAGTCCCTCACCTCCTCAGAGCCGGTGGTCAGCAGAGCAGGAGAACCAGTCTCTCTGTCCTGTAAGGTGGAAGGACTTCCTCTGACTTGGCTGCACTGGATCAGTCAGAAACCAGGGAAAGGACTGGAGTGGATCGGACGCATTGATAGTGGAACTGGAACCATATTTGCCCAAAGACTGCAAGGCCAGTTTTCCATCACCAAAGACACTTCCAAAAATGTTGTGTACTTTGAGGTGAAGAGTCTGACACAAGAAGACTCTGCAGTTTATTACTGTGCACGAGAGACACAGTGACACACTAGACTACCACGCTGTACAAAAACTGAACAACACTGATCCCTGTCTGAAAACCTGAAGCATGTCAGGGCTGTGAAAACACAATTCTCATTGGATGATCACCAGCTGATAATGACATGTATTTCATTTAGAAAAACATGTGTGTTATTGCGTTGAGAGTCATGACTCACAGCAATACCTGCATTTTTGAAAGGATAACCCTGTACAACATACATTTTAATCCAGTGGACACTTTGGTTTAAAAAGTTCTGTATCAGAAATAATTATGTTCTTACTGAAATAACATCTAATCATTTTGAGAATTTTAGGATATTTTTTTACCACAAATGAAATAATGGCAACACAATCATAGCTAAATCAACTATGGTGACTCTTCTACATCCTTAGAGACTTTTCTGCAGCCTGAAGAGGACACTGTTGGGTTTTACTGTGTAACTGTAAGAAGTACAAGGATACGAACCACCAACAAAGCCAACAAATACTCAATAACCAATTAAAATTGTATGGAATCATGGGTCATTTTTTGGCATGGATAAAATACTTCAAAACAATAAGAGAACATTACTCTGAGTTTATTGTCAGATGTCAAATAGAAGGATAAGTGAATATAAAAAAATGCCGATAATTGAGTCAATTAGATCAAACTACAAGTCCCTGCATGAGCCCCTCCCTCCCCATGCTATCCTGATGCAAATCTCCAGTGTGTGCAGAGTACTTCTGTCTGACTGCTCTGTACTTTGTGTGGAGCATCAGAGGTCACATCTCCAGTCTCAGGATGATCAACACTCTCTCTCTTCTGCTGGTTGCTCTCTCTCTGCCCTGTGAGCTCTCCTGCTTCTTGATGTTTTATCTTTTATCAGACAACATCCACTGATGGTCAGTCAGTGATTCAGCCCTGTGTTTGGTGTGTTAGTGATCATTTCTCTTTTGTATCTCATCAGGTCGGGTACAGAATATGGAGTCTATTCCTTCCTCTTCAGTAGTGAAGAGGCCTGGGGAGACTCTCAGTCTCTCCTGCAGGGGATCTGGCTTCACATTTAGTTGCTGTGTTATGATCTGGGTCAGACAACCTGCTGGAAAACCTCTGGAGTTGATAGGGAGCGGCTTCTCTTCGGCTAGTAAAAACAAATATGCCAGCAGTGTGGAGGGACGTGTAGAAATCAGTAGAGATGATAGCAACAGCATGGTGCATCTGAGGCTTTCCAACTTGAAGCCAGAGGACTCTGCTGTGTATTACTGCGCCAAACACACACACTGGTTAAAGGAAGCACAGAGGCTTTACAAAAACCTCTAACTATTTATTATCACTAGTACCAACAGGTGGCACTAAATGATAAAAAGTCAGATGACAATAAGGAGAAAAAGACAGCTTTTCTAAACACACTATGAAAGCAACAGCTGATGTGGAATTTCACTTCCCCTTTTTTAGATATACATTTTACTTCAGGCATTCTTGCAAAAATATTGTCCCATTATTTTTTATTTTGAACAGAAAGTATCGAGAATGGATTTCTGCATGATGTATCCAGTATGTGGGTTAGGGTTTTGCTGAGCAGAATAAATGATCACATCTTATTTAAGTTTAAATAAAAGTTAGTGATAAGTAACTTAAAATGTATCCTTATAATTGTCTAACCACAAATCCAAAAGACAACTCGAGACAGGACAGTCCGTCCCTCTTTTATAGCCTGTCAGTGTCCCTCTCTATGCAAAGTGAACTTCCTCACAGTCTGCTATAAAGACTTGATATCATGCTGTCAGCTGCAGCAGAAGAAGAGAAGCTCCATCAGGTCACCTTCAACACCAACCATGTTCTCTGTAGCTCTGCTGCTGCTGCTGGCTGCTGGATCCTGTGAGTCTCACTGAGGCAGAGACACTGACAGAACGCTCACACTGACTGCTCACTGTTATTAACCTTGCTCACTATTCAACATGTTTCTCTCCACAGGTGTGAAGTGTGAGCAGTTGATACAGCCAGCCTCTGTGACTGTGCAGCCAGGTCAACGTCTGACCATCACCTGTCAGGTCTCTTATTCTCTTAGCACTTACCTCACAGCCTGGATCAGACAGCCTGCAGGGAAAGGACTGGAGTGGATCGGTAGCAAATACACCGGAGCTTCATACTATAAAGATTCACTGAAGAGCAAGTTCAGTATTGAAGTAGACTCTTCCAGCAAAACAGTGACTCTGAACGGACAGAGCATGCAGCCTGGAGACTCTGCTGTGTATTACTGTGCCAGAGACACACTGTGACACACACCATCAGTAGAGCTGTACAAAAACCCCTCAGAGCCTGAACACTTGTAACATGAAGCCACCAGAGGAGGAGCCCTCAGACCAGAAATGATCTCAACACCAGCTCACTGTTACATCACCAGTTTAAACATTTAGAGGTTATAGTCACTGATACATTACTGTATGTATTCCCAGAATAAAAAAATGAATAACTCTTCTCTAAATTGTTAAACATCAGCCTTTTCAAGTATCCAGTATTACATATTTTCAGTAATTTTTTGCTCTAAATTTAAGAGACAAAACACAACAAAAAATTGTTGGATGTCAGATTTTCTTTTTTCTAAAACAAATGCATGCATTTCTGTTCTTTATTAGATACAAAATGTCATTTTTGATTAAAAATATAAATGTTGCGATGTAGATAAAAAGTGATAAAAAGTGATTTATTTACTAAATGAACTCAAAGCATTTTTGAATGACAATAATGTTAATACCTTTATTTCAATAAACAGTAAATAAAATCCATTATTTGTTTGTTTCATCTGACAAATCTGAATTACATAAAGATATTTAAATTTTACAAAGTGACTTACAGCCCAATAAGAAATGTTTAACAATTTGAAATGTAAGACATATTGCTATTAACATAAAATACTGTTAGAAGAGGACAATGTTCAATCAGAAAGGAGGAGTCAATTCAAAACTCAGATATCTCCACCTCTACTTATGTGACTGCAGAGAGGAGGACAGAGGACAGAGGACACACAGTTTAACATGATGGACTATAGGACAGGACTGCTGCAGTCTTCATCCAGCTGCAGCAAACACAAGTGAACATTTAGACCATCATGCTTTCCTTCATTGCAGTCACAAAATAAAAATAATACAAAACACATTGTTCAACCAATTTCTGAATTAGTTTTGAATTGTTTCAACTCAAACAATGATTAGAAGTAAAGCTTTTATGTTACTCATATGAGTTATAGTCAATTCAAGAAAACAAAAAGAATCAACTGGATCTTTTGTTGAAAAAGAGTAATTATAGCATTTTAATTTAATCAACAGTTACTTTTTGTCAACAATTGCCTTAAATAATTATTTGCTGTTCGTTTAAATGATGTTTAATGCTGTTTGTATAGCTTTGAATTTGACTTTTAAAGCAGAATGTGAAGTAGGAGGATGAATTCTCAAAGACATTGAGTTTGACATGAGATGTAGATAAAACTTGTAAAGTGATTAATTTACTAAATTAACTCAAAACATTTTTTAATGACAATAATGTTAATACGTTTATTTTAATCAACAGTAAATAAAATCCATTATTTATTTGTCACATCTGAAAAATCTGAATTAAATTTTTTTTTTTAAATATAACAAAGTGACTTACAGCCCAATAAGAAATGTTTACCAATTAAAAATGTAAGAGATAATATTTAACATAAAATACTGTTAAAAGAGGACAATGTTCAATCAGAAAGGAGGAGTCAATGCAAAACTCAGATATCTCCCCCTTTACTTATGTGACTGCAGAGAGGAGGACAGAGGACAGAGGACACACAGTTTAACATGATGGACTATAGGACAGGACTGCTGCTGCTCACTGTCTGCTGGGCAGGTCAACATCTTTACTGATGTGTTTTTATCCTCTTGACAGGTGTTGATGGTCAGACTCTAACAGAATCTGATCCAGTGACTAAAAGGCCTGGAGAATCTCACAGATTGACCTGTACAGCTTCTGGATTCACATTCAGTAGCCACGATGGTCTGGGTCAGACAGGCTCCTGGAAAAGGACTGGAGTGGATCGCTTATACCTATAGTACTTCTATATATTACTCCCAGTCGGTCCAGGGTAGATTCACTATCTCCAGAGTTGACTCCAGCAGTAAAGTGTATCTGCAGATGAACAGTCTGAAGGCCGAGGACACAGCAGTGTATTACTGTGCCAGAAGACACACAGTGAGAGACAGTAACAGGAGAGTCGTACAAAAACTACTTCCTCTATTTACCACCACCCATGAGAGCATTCACTTTATATTGAAATACTTAATAATAAACAAAATCAACACATATTTTGGACCGCATTTCCACAAGCTACTAAACATATATAAATATGATAAATACGAATAAATTAGACCTAAATAAATTAGATCAAATATGTTGCAGTGCACGGTCACAACCTACAGTAGCAAAGCAAAATAATAGTTTTTTTTCGATGATGTTGTTTTCTTAATTGTGGCAGGCCAAAATCGTAATTGCCCCATTCAGTATGGTTAAACTCTGCCCACATATGAGAATTACATTAATGAATCCAGACTTTGATTACATTAATTAATTTAGTTTCTTGTCGTATTGGATATAGGCCTATGTGTTTCCCTCCGTCAATCAAAATCATTATACTATTACTTTACATGAAGTCTATTTTTTTTCCCTTTAGAAATGCCCTTGCAAAATTATTCTGAAAAACACACACAAACTTAGTTATAGGAGGAGTCAATGCAAACTCAGATATCTCCCCCTCTACTTATGTGACTGCAGAGAGGAGGACAGAGGACAGAGGACACACAGTTTAACATGATGGACTATAGGACAGGACTGCTGCTGCTCACTGTCTGCTGGGCAGGTCAACATCTTTACTGATCTGTATCTAACACAGCTTCTAATTGTGTCAACAGCTTATTCCACCAGATGTGTTTTTATCCTCTTTACAGGTGTTGGTGGTCAGACTCTGACAGAATCTGATCCAGTGACTAAAAGACCTGGAGAATCTCACAGATTGACCTGTACTACTTCTGGATTCACATTAAATAGCTACTGGATGCACTGGGTCAGACAAGTTGAAGGAAAAGGACTGGAGTGGATCGCTGCAATCAATGGTGGCACAGTTTACTACTCTGAGTCAGTGAAAGGCCGGTTCACCGGCTCCAGCAACAACATACAGCAGGTGTATCTACAGATGAACAGTCTGACGGCTGTAGACTCTGCTGTTTATTACTGTGCTCGAGACACACAGTGACTGAAGCTGGTTGAGCAGCTGTACAAAAACCCCTCATTATTACCACAGTTTTCTCACACTGTTAATGTGAGATTTGGAGTCTTTCCAATATCATGACAACAGTAGTTACACCAAACACTGTACGATTAGAAAAATATTTCTTAACAGTTAGCAATGAAATCACCAAATAGTTATAATTTGTATTGCAGAAAAGAGCCTTATCAAAAGTTCTCCTTAGAAGACAGCAGCTGAACCATAAAAAGCATTTATGTGCTAACATTTAGAAAATGGTCTAATCTGAGATCGTCTTTTAACTTATTTAGTTTGCATTTTTCATGCACTGCAGAAATGTGTTTTTGCACATTGTCAAATAGGTTTCAGTTCCTTAGTAGTTTAAGGCATCACGTTTCTCTGTATCTGTCCTCAAATTGCCACTATTTGAATACTGAAACCTTTTGAAGTAAGAAAATAAACACAAGTAAACATTTAGACAATCATGCTTTCCTTCATTGCAGCTACAAAATAAAAAAAATAAAAACATATCGTTCAACCAATTTCTGAATTAGATTCGAATTGTTACAACTAAAACAATGATTAGAAGTAAAGCTTTTATCTTACTCATATGAGTTATAGTCAAATTCAAGAAAGAAAAAAAACTATCTTTCGTTGAAAAATAATAATTATAGTATTTCAATCAACAGTTCATTTTTGTCAACAACTGCCAACCCATAAGAACCCGGACCCAGTTCTACTTTTTGGAAAATTAAGAGGAATATCATTTAGACTAAATAGACCACCTCGAACACATTTCTGACAAGAACCCCCTCATAGTGTCAAATATCTGAAATTTGACATATATGTCACATTGGGCTTTAATGTTAAAATAACTCTTATTTATAACTTAATTAATGAGGATGATTTTTTGGTTTAAATTAGTTTGAACATTCTTTGAATTGAAGAATAAAGAATATATTAACTAAATATAATTGAATCAACTAAATTAACTGAGCAGATCATAATCATATTTCTAATTATGCATATATGTCACTCTGGGTTTACTGTGAAAGTTTAGGGTTAAAGTCCAGATGTGACATCAGTGTCACAGCGATGTTTGTCTCGATTTTTCATATTAATTTGATCGAGGAATGTTTCCACAACAGGTTAAATGTAATAAAGGACATGTTATGTAGGCATTTTAATTCTTAAATGGCTAGAACTTTTCCTTTAGCAACACAAAAAAAGCTTTTGAAATGTAGCTCGTTCTGTCACATCTGTTAGTCTGGCACATGGACATCTTGGACATGTTGCTATGGGAACACAAAACCAAATGACCTGGACTATGACCCACCAGACTGTTCAGTGTGTGTCACTTAGGGACTTTATGAGATAAAATAAAGGCCAAAGCTGTATAAGGAACTTTCCAGAACATTTAAAGTTCATGTGACACCCGTGTCACGGTGGGTCCTTATTAAATACCTATTTGCTGTTAGTTTAAATTATGTGTAATGCTGTTTGTATAGCCTTGAATCTGACTTTTAAAGCAAAATGTGAAGTAGGAGGAGCTAATCGTCAAATTCATTCTCAAAGGGATCAAGTTTACTTCATATTTAAAGAGGGATTCAAGCTTTTGAAAACACAAGAAACTGTGTGAACATGGCTCAGGGAAAGCTAACACTCTTGGTGGTTGCTCTGTTTGTTTTGTCTGTCGCTGAAGGTCAGACCATAACTGAGTCTGAACCAGCAGTCAGGAAACCCGGAGAATCTCACAGACTCACCTGCACAACATCTGAATTCAACTTTGGAGGCTCAATATGGAACTGGATACACACTCAGAGTACTGCTATATCTTATTCTCAGTCGGTTCAGGGTAGATTCACTATCTCCAGAGATGACTCCAGCAGTAAAGTGTATCTGCAGATGAACAGTCTGAAGGCTGAGGACACAGCAGTGTATTACTGTGCCAGAGAGACACTGACACACAAAGGAAAAATGATGTACAAAAACTAAACAAGTCAAAACTTTGGTTTCTGCTTCTCACAACCACCAAAAGCTTGAGCTCAACATCATCAAGACACTTAGAGAAACCTCGCTTGAATAAAACTGCTTCTATCAGATAGCAGCTACCAATAAGTTAAATCATATCAGGCCTCTGCATGTGTCGACCACGTATTATATTGAAAACAAGATATAAACAAATGTATGGAATGACAGAGCCAACGCATTGGTGAACAGAGAAAAGCAAAGGGGACCTAGGATAGACCCTTGAGGGAACTCAGTGAGGAGGGTCGGACACAACTCCACTCCAAGTTACCCTTTAGCTTCAGTCTTTGAAGAAGGATGTGAGCAGGGAGAGTGCAGAGCCTGAGACTCCAATAGTTATTGGAGGGTGTGAAGAAAGATCTTGTGGGTTACTTCACTGAAAAAACTGAGACATTGACTTTAATTAAATGTATTATGTCAACAAATGTCACATAACTAAATTAAGTTAGTTGAAAGCAATAATATTGTCTTGAACCTCATATTTTTCATTTAAACTTAATGTTGAACACAGTGGAAAGGTCAAAAAGTAGGACGACAGTGAAGGGGAATGAGGGGAACTGACAATCTGTTTAGTGCAGGGCTTCTCAAACTCCGGACCAAGGTCCGCATCCGGACCGAACTGCAAATCAATCCGGACCGAGCCCTGTGTCCCATTGTAAAACATAATTAAAAAAATAAAAACGTTCTGATTCTGATGTAAATTAGATTGCTTTGTTGGAGGGTTAGGAGAAACAGGAGATGTCTGAGAAATGAGCGGAAGCGCTCTCATTTCTTCTCTCACTCTCTCTCTCTCTCTCTCTCTCTCTCTCTCTCTCTCTCTCTCTCTCTCTCTCTCTCCCTCCCCTGACAGCCTGTCAGTACCTCATGCAGCTCACTGATCCAGTAATGAGATGACCCGACAATGAAGAATAAACATATTATTACTAGTTTAGCTTGTTCAGGAGGTAGATAAAATAGCTAAATATGTTAGGTCTAACTAGATGTGTGTGTTTTGCTCTGCTTACTGGTCCGTCACAGCGGCAGGATTTCTGCTTCACACACACGGAGCATACCGCTATTTTATTGTCTTTTTCGGACACCTTAAAATACTGCCAGTGAAGCCATTTTGGCGATGTTGTTTTGCCAGGCACAGAGAAAAGTGTCATGTATTTTACGTCATGTAATCGGCTCTCCTGATCTGCCTTTATAGAGAGCACCGATCGATCGGCCGAGAGTGAATATCGCCCGATAACGATCGGCGGCCGATCGATCGGAGCATCCCTAAAATTAATGTATATTGTAGCGACCCTGATAGGATGCTGAGGGTGTCACTCAGGCATCCCCCGTCTCTTTGCCAATCACAGAGCTGCACAGTGATGCTGGTCTAGGTGCGGTCCTGTGGTTGGGGGAGCAGGCGGGGAAGTTGTGAAGTAGACACTGTTATATATATGGGTATGTGTGGGAGTTAGCGTCAGAGTGTGTAACCCCAAGCTGTACCTGTACCTGTACCTGTATCTGTACCTGTATTCCTATAAGCTAAGAAGAGTTATTAAAGCCTAATAACTTGAAGCCGGTTTCCGACTCCTTCTGTGAACGTTACAATATTTTCTTGTGTCTGACGCGTTGTCAGAATGAACGTGCATATACATTTACTTGTGTGCGTGAGCGTGACACGCATTGCAGACCGCATGTTAACCGCAAGTTTAACTTGACTTTCTAATGCTCCCATAAAACATTGGTAGCATTCGGGAGGGGGAGGAGTCAGGGATCGAGGGAGTTTTTCCCCAATCAGAAGCGCAGCTTCATTGCTATGATATTTTCCTGCACACGTTATTGCAAATGCTGGTAGCTTGTTGTTCTCAAAGTTCGCAAAGCAGAGGAAAGTTGATCAAGAGAACCGAGAATTCAAAGAAGAATGGACAGAGAAATATGCATGTATTCTCCCACAGTCCAGCACCAAACCAATGTGCTTGATTTGCACAGAAACCGTGGCCATCATAAAGAGTGGTAATGTGAAACGTCACTATGAATCGAAGTACAGCTATTTTGAGTATCCCCAGAACACAGAGGTGAGCACAACAAAACTTGCTAAGTTAAAATCTGCGTATCAAGCTACAAACAGTCTGTTTGTTAGATCTATGTCAATGCAAGAGAGAGTAAATGAAGCCTCACTCAGAGTGGCATGGGTTTTGGGCAAGCACAAAAAGCCCTTTTCTGATTCAGAAGTAGTGAAGGAGTGCATGACTGAAGTAACTGAGGCTTTGTTGGAGGGTAAGGAGAAACAGGAGATGTCTGAGAAAATTAAGCAGATACCCTTATCAAACTCCACTACAACCAGGAGAACTGAATTAATAGCTAAAGACCTGGTGACACAGCTGATGGATGACATAAAAAATGCAGAGTTCATTTCATTGGCTGTTGATGAATCAACTGACAGCACTGACAACGCCCAGCTAAGCTTCTTCGTTAGGTATTACAGTGAGGCAAAGGGAACATTTTGTGAGGACATATTAGGCCTCAAAACCCTCCATGGCCACACCAGAGGAGAGGACATCTACGAAGACATCATGCAGATGCTAAATGAAATGGGAATTGACCTCAAGACTGTGGTCTCCATTGCAACTGATGGAACTCCAGCCATGATTGGGAGAGAGAAGGGAGCTGTTCAGCGGCCGAAAGAGCACCATCCAGACCTGCTGTCATACCACTGCATCATT
Source organism: Notothenia rossii (assembly GCF_949606895.1). Lineage (NCBI taxonomy): Eukaryota > Metazoa > Chordata > Actinopteri > Perciformes > Nototheniidae > Notothenia > Notothenia rossii. Next base: position 11,397,845 of record NC_136906.1, read on the forward strand.
CACCAGTCAGTGCTGTGTGCCAATCTTGGAAAAGAATACTCAGATGTCATGGAGACAATTATGAAGCTTGTGAACTACCTGAGAGCCTCCTCAGCCCTTCAGCACCGCCTTATGACAGAGGTATGACAGAGGTATGACGCATTTCTGACAGAGGTAAGTGTAATACTCTTGGTTGCATTGTATGATGGCCAGTCATCTGTATTAAACAGACTAGGTTTACTTTGTTAAAATAATTACTATTATTTTGTTGTGTGCGAGTATACTTGACATTTGGCTAAATCAAAAATGAAAAAAAAAATCATTTTGAGTTCATAGTAAAGAAAATTGTGTGTGTGTCTGTCACTGTGTGTCATTCTCTCTCGCTCATTCTCTCACTCTCTCTCACCAGGTCAATGCAGCTTATGATGACATTCTCCTTCATAACAATGTGAGGTGGCTGAGTAAGGGAAGGGTTCTGGAGCGATTTTGGGCCATCAGGAAAGACCTGCAGATGTTTTTGTCTGAGCAGAAAAATGCCAGAGCCAAACAGTACCTTGATTTTCTGCAGGATGATGAAAAGATGGAATGTGTGGCCTTTTTGGTGGATGTGACATCTCATCTAAATGAGCTCAACCTCAAACTCCAAGGCCAAGGCAACACAGTGTGTGACCTTATGTCTGCAGTACGTTCTTTCCAAAGAAAGTTGGAGATCTTCAGGAGTGACATAACAGAGGCACATCTCCACTTTCCAACTCTATTGGAGCAAACTAATGGTAATCACCATCACACTCATGTTGCATTCCTGGAGAGGCTGGCTGAGAATTTTCAAAAACGTTTTGATGATTTCAGTCTTGGTAAGCAAGTCCTGCTCTGAATTGGATCTCCATTTCTGGTGAAGAATGTTCAAGAATTCTCAAGAGAGACACAGAGTATCTTCCCTTGGGCAAATGTTTCATCTCTGCAAACTGAGCTCATAGATCTCCAGGAGAATGTTGCTCTGAACGAAGTGGACTGTGACCCTGTGACATTCTGGACAAAGATGGCTACCGCAGCAAATGTCCCCCACCTTCAGAAGGTGGCCATTCATTTGCTCACCATGTTCGGTTCAACATATTGCTGTGAGTCTGGATTTAAACTCATACCGCAGCAGATTGACAAATGAACACTCCGCCTGGGTATCACACCTTTTGTGCCAAGGTTCAAGGCATTGGCTACAGGCAAACAGTGCCATTTCTCCCACTAGCTCAATACAATGTATGTATTGAATGTGTGTGTATATGTTATGGATGTTGATTTATGTCACGCACTTTACTGGCATTGTTCCGGACCCGTGACCTTGTTTAAAATTCACAAGTGGACCTTTAATAAAAAAAGTTTGAGTACCCCTGGTTTAGTGTAACCAGCCTGGTGCAGACTATTACTAATAAACACATCAGAAACACAGAGTAGGCCGATTAATGATTGAGATAAAATGTATTTGTTTTTCCACAGGTGTGAACATTATTGATCTGATCCAGTCATACTCAAAAGTTTAAATTAATGATATCAGTCCCTCCAAAAGCCCATCCCATTCCTATCCTGATGCAAATCTCCAGTGTGTGCAGAGTACTTCTGTCTGACTGCTCTGTACTTTGTGTGGAGCATCAGAGGTCACATCTCCAGTCTCAGGATGATCAACACTCTCTCTCTTCTGCTGGTTGCTCTCTCTCTGCCCTGTGAGCTCTCCTGCTTCTTGATGTTTTATCTTTTATCAGACAACATCCACTGATGGTCAGTCAGTGATACCAGAACATTTTCAAAATATCTCACTATCTTCTTTGGTTCTCTTTTTTTTAATCTCATCAGGTTGCACAGGTCAGAGTATGGAGTCTATTCCTTCCTCTTCAGTAGTGAAGAGGCCTGGAGAGACTCTCAGTCTCTCCTGCAGGGGATCTGGCTTCACATGTAGCTGCTGCAGCATGCACTGGATCAGACAACCTGCTGGAAAAGCACTGGAATGGATGGGTCGTGTTTACAGCGATGCAAGTGGAACAGAATATGCAGTAGATTACAAGAACGGATAGAAGTCACCAGATATAATACCAACAGCATGGTGCATCTGAGGCTGTCCAACTTGAAGCCAGAGGACTCTGCTCTGTATTACTGCGCCAGAGACACACACTGGTTAAAGGAAGCCCAGAGGCTTTACAAAACCTCTAACTATTTATTATCACTAGTACCAACAGGTGGCACTAAATGATAAAAAGTCAGATGACAATAAGGAGAAAAAGACAGCTTTTCTAAACACACTATGAAAGCAACAGCTGATGTGGAATTTCACTTCCCCTTTTTTAGATAAACATTTTACTTCAGGCATTCTTACAACAATATTTTCCCATTATTTTTATATCGCGAATGGATTTATGCATGATGTATCCAGTATGTGGGTTAGGGTTTTGCTGAGCAGAATAAATGATTACATCTTATTTAAGTTTAAATAAAAGTTTGTGATTAGTAACTTAAAATGTATCCTTATAATTGTCTAACCACAAATCCAAAAGACTACTCTTGACAGGACAGTCCGTCCCTCTTTTATAGCCTGTCAGTGTCCCTCTCTATGCAAAGTGAACTTCCTCACAGTCTGCTATAAAGACTTGATATCATGCTGTCAGCTGCAGCAGAAGAAGAGAAGCTCCACCTTCAACACCAACCATGTTCTCTGTAGCTCTGCTGCTGCTGCTGGCTGCTGGATCCTGTGAGTCTCACTGAGGCAGAGACACTGACAGAACGCTCACACTGACTGCTCTCTGTTATTAGCCTCACTCACTATTCAACATGTTTCCCTCCACAGGTGTGAAGTGTGAGCAGTTGATACAGCCAGCCTCTGTGACTGTTCAGCCAGGTCAACGTCTGACCATCACCTGTCAGGTCTCTTATTCTCTTAGCAGCTACCTCACAGCCTGGATCAGACAGCCTGCAGGGAAAGGACTGGAGTGGATAGGTAGCAAATACACCGGAGCTTCATACTTTAAAGATTCACTGAAGAGCAAGTTCAGTATCGACTTAGACTCTTCCAGCAAAACAGTGACTCTGAACGGACAGAGCATGCAGCCTGGAGACTCTGCTGTCTATTACTGTGCCAGAGACACACTGTGACACACACCATCAGTAGAGCTGTACAAAAACCCCTCAGAGCCTGAACACTTGTAACATGAAGCCACCAGAGGAGGAGCCCTCAGACCAGAAATGATCTCAACACCAGCTCACTGTTACAGTCAAGAGGGAAAGAGTACTAAGATGTTATAGAAATATTCTTAACTTAATTCAACAGAAAGGGTTTTCACCAATTTAAACAATCTGACATTACAATCACTGATACTGTATATCATTGTAGGTATAACATCTAAAAGGGATAGTAAGACCATAAGTTTGTTTTAAAAGTGTCTGATAATATAGTAGATTCCTTTCTATAGTAGAATCATGATATCCTCTAAAGAACAAGTTCAGCTACAGCAGAGACTCTTCTGCTGGAACAGTGACTCTAACAGGACAGAGTGTGCAGCCTGCAGACACAGCTGTGTATTACTGTGTACGTCTGCCCACAGTGACACAAACCACCAGCAGAGCTGCACAAATACTCAGCAACCATGTGACTCAACCACACAGAGTATAAATGTGAACAATGATACACACCTCACTCTCTGATAAGTTCATTTCAAAATGTATTTAAATATCTGTGTAATATTATTTCACTTCCACTGCAGCCAAGATCAGTATAGAAGAGACTGAGAGAAGCTTCATTTTGCATAAATGCAAAACACATATGACCAATTTAATTCATACTAAATGAGCTGTGTGCCTTGTGGTGCCTGTTAAATATAGAACACATTTTCTGTGTTTATGTTTAGATCTACTGGAATAGAAAATAACAGTAGCTCTACCACTGAGGAAACAGGATGTCATTGCAGAACATAAACAAACTAATTTCCTCTTTTTTTGTTTTCATGAATCCAGAAATAAGTTGACAGGAAATGTAAGTGAATGTGAAATGTAAATGCAGCCGTCGTAGAGATACTCTGCTTATGGAAATGTTGATGTCACATGTTCCTTTTTGAATCTGTAGAGGGAGGTCGATGCAAACTCTTCCTCTCTTTAAAACACACCATCAGCGACTTGTTGCAGAACACCAGAGAAGTGTTATATGTTTCTGAAACACTCAGATCAGAAAGCACTGACAGCATCTCTCAAATAATGGAAAGGACAATTATCTGGAGTTTATTATTTTTAGTTACTATTCATGGTGAGAAAATCTATTCTGATTTACTTCTTTTTTTTATTTCTTTGGTAAAATGTTGGATAATGAGCAAAAATGATTTACTTACAGGAGTCTGGAGTGAGATCAAACTGGAGCAGTCCTCCTCTCAGGTGCAAAGACCTGGAGGGACAGTGAAGATGTCATGTATCACATCTGGTTATAGAATGACAAGCAATAATATTCACTGGATCAGACAGAGACCAGGACAAGCTCTGGAGTGGGTTGGGTGGATGAGCACAGGAACCAACTCTCCTACTTATGGCAGCTCCTTTCAAAGCCGCTTCACCATGACTGAAGATGTTCCCAGCAGCACTCAGTACCTCGAGGTCAGCAGCCTGGCAGCAGGAGACTCTGCTGTTTACTTCTGTGCTCGACACACAGTGACTAAAGACAGTGGAGCAGCTGCACAAAAACCTCCACTAACCACAAAGCAATGTGATCCACACACTTCTGGGTTTTCTCACACATTGCAAAAACACTTGGATGTATCCACATTAGATTTCTATGTATTTCCCATTAATCACCAGATAGTCCCTCATGATAGCTTATTATTTTACTTGAAATAACATATGTTATATTTATCAAATCAAGCCACAAATTACATTGAATATTTCCTAAACACTACTATTTATTGAGTGACTGTGATTGCGAGGGAGTGCTCTCGTATTTCAATCAGAAGGTTGTGTGTTCGATCCCAACCTGTGCAGTCAATATGTCGATGTATCATTGGGCAAGATACTTCACCCTGAGTTACTCCCGATGGCATGGCCAACGGTGTTTGAGTGTGTATTAATGTTAGTTCCTAGAGTAAGGTACACTGCTCTGTGTGAATGGGTGAATGACATGTAGTATGTAAAGTGCTTTGAGGGGTCGTAAAGACTGGATAAAGCGCTATATAAGTACAGTTACCATTTACTATCAGAACTAAATTGTAAATTATTTATATTATAGTAAATGCACTTCCATAATGCTCAAACTGACATTATGCGAAACAGAGCATTGATACCAACATGAATTATGTAATATATATATATACACAGTGACTCTGAACGGACACACAGTGACACACACCATCAGTAGAGCTGAACAAAAACCCCTCAGAGCCTGAACACTTGTAACATGAAGCCACCAGAGGAGGAGCCCTCAGACCAGAAATGATCTCAACACCAGCTCACTGTTACATCATCAGTTTAAACATTTAGAGATTATAATCACTGATACATTACTGTATGTATTCCCAGAATAAAACATGAATAACACATATAGTTCACACTATTTATTCACAATTACTAAACAGCACATCTACGAGCCAAAACACAACAACAAATTGATGGATGTCAGAGTTTCTTTCCAAAAACAAATGTGTAAATATTTGACACAAAACATAATTTTTGATTAAAAATAAAATGTTAAAGAGCCTCACCTTTATGTAGATAAAACATGTAAAGTGATTTTTTTAATAAATGAACTCAAATCATTTTATAATGACAATAATATGAATACCTTTATTTTAATCAACATTAATTAAAATCCATTATTTGTTTGTTTCATCTGAAAATCTGAATTACATAACAATATTAAAATGTTACAAAGTGACTTACAGCGCAATAAGAAATGTTTACCAATTTAAAATTATAAGAGATAATGTTTTTAACATAACATACTGTTAAAAGAGGACAATGTTCAATCAGAAAGGAGGAGTCAATGCAAAACTCAGATATCTCCTCCTCTACTTATGTGACTGCAGAGAGGAGGACAGAGGACAGAGGACACACAGTTTAACATGATGGACTATAGGACAGGACTGCTGCTGCTCACTGTCTGCTGGGCAGGTCAACATCTTTACTGATCTGTATCTAACACAGCTTCTAATTGTTTCAATAGTTTATTTCACCAGATGTGTTTTTATCCTCTTTACAGGTGTTGATGGTCAGACTCTGACAGAATCTGAACCAGTGACTAAAAGGCCTGGAGAATCTCACAGATTGACCTGTACAGCCTCTGGATTCACATTCAGTAGCTCCTACATGGCCTGGATCAGACAGGCTCCTGGGAAAGGACTGGAGTGGATCGCTTATATCTACCCTAGCAGTAGCAGCATCTTCTACTCTGAGTCAGTGAAAGGCCGGTTCACCATCTCCAGAGACAACAGCAGACAGCAGCTGTATCTGCAGATGAACAGTCTGACGGCTGTAGACTCTGCTGTTTATTACTGTGCTCGAGACACACAGTGACTGAAGCTGGTTGAGCAGCTGTACAAAAACCCCTCAGTATTACCACACTTTTCTCACACTGTTAATGTGAGATTTGGAGTCTTACAATATCATGACACAACGTTAGTTACACCAAACACTGTACGATTAGAAAAATATTTCTTAACATATAGCTGAATGTAGAAATCATATCACTAAATAGATTTATCATGTTTATTGCAGAACAGAGCCTTATCAAAATGTCTCTTTAGAGAAGACAGCAGCTGAACCATAAAAAGCATTTATGTGCTAACATTTAGAAAATAGTCTAATCTGAGATCCTACGTCTTTTAACTTATTTAGTTTGCATTTTTCATGCACTGCAGAAATGTGTTTTTGCACATTGTCAAATAGGTTTCAGTTCCTTAGTAGTTTATGTCCTCTTAAGGCTCCAAGTTTCTCTGTATCTGTCCTCAAATTGCCACTATTTGAATACTGAAACCTTTAAAGTAAGAGAATAAACAAAACCCAGGTCTTCATCCAGCTGCAGCAAACACAAGTAAACATTTAGACCATCATGCTTTCCTTCATTGCAGTTACAAAATAAAAATAATACAAAAAACATTGTTCAACCAATTTCTGAATTAGTTTCTAATTGTTACAACTAAAACAATGATTAGAAGTAAAGCTTAAATGTTACTCATATGAGTTATAGTCAATTCAAGAAAACAAAAAGAATCAACTGGATCTTTTGTTGAAAAAGAGTAATTATAGCATTTTAATTTAACCAACAGTTACTTTTTGTCAACAATTGTCTTAAATAATTATTTGCTGTTAGTTTAAATGATGTGTAATGCTGTTTGTCTAGCCTTGAATTTGACTTTTAAAGCAGAATGTGAAGTAGGAGGAGCTAATCGTCAAATTAATTCTCAAAGGCATTGAGTTTGACATGAGATGTAGATAAAACTTGTAAAGTGATTAATTTACTAAATTAACTCAAAGCATTTTTTAATTACAATAATGTTAATACGTTTATTTTAATCAACAGTAAATAAAATCCATTATTTGTTTGTTACATCTGACAAATCTGAATTACAAAACAATATTAAAATATTACAAAGTGACTTACAGCCCAATAAGAAATGTTTACCAATTTAAATTGTAAGAGATAATGTTTAACATAAAATACTGTTAAAAGAGGACAATGTTCAATCAGAAAGGAGGAGTCAATGCAAAACTCAGATATCTCCCCTCTACTTATGTGACTGCAGAGAGGAGGACAGAGGACAGAGGACACACAGTTTAACATGATGGACTATAGGACAGGACTGCTGCTGCTCACTGTCTGCTGGGCAGGTCAACATCTTTACTGATCTTGATCTAACACAGATTTTAATTGTGTCAACAGTTTATTTCACCAGATGTGTTTCTATCCTCTTTACAGTAGTTGATGGTCAGACTCTGACAGAATCTGATTCAGTGACTAAAAGGCCTGGAGAATCTCACAGATTGACCTGTACAGCCTCTGGATTCACATTCAGTAGCTACGGCATGCACTGGGTCAGACAGGCTCCTGGAAAAGGACTGGAGTGGATCGCTTATATCAGCGGTGATGGCAGTAGCTACATCTTCTACTCTGAGTCAGTGAAAGGCCGCTTCACCATCTCCAGAGAAAACAACAGAGAGCAGGTGTATCTGCAGATGAGCAGTCTGACGGCTGTAGACTCTGCCGTTTATTACTGTGCTCGATACACACAGTGACTGAAGCTGGTTGAGCAGCTGTACAAAAACCTACAGACCTCATCCTTGATGTGTTGGAAGAGCACAAAGAGCGTTGACCAAATCTTTCCTTGTTGTAGCTTTTATGAATGAAAAAAACAGATGCTTCGGAGCCAAGTTATAAAACACAATAATAAAAAAGAAATGTCTTTAAATAATAATTTCCTCATAAAACAGCCAAGGACAGAATAATCTTCTTCTAAATGTATGTTTCATGTATGGGCAAAAAGAAACACTAAATGAAGACATTTCTGTCACATTACTCACATTCAGTTGGAAGTGCAGCAGCCTCAAGTGTTAATCTCACTGCTAAAATAAATTCATGATACACAGAAGGAATAATGGCTGTTTGTTCTTGTGATTGTGCAGTGTGATGTAAGCTGGATAAATAAATCATTCTGCAATAAGACAAACTTTCACTTTCTGGGAGAAAATCTATGTCTTCCTGAGTGACATGTTGCTGCAGTAATCCCCCTCACTGAGGTGACCTATCATTTTCAAATGAAAGTATGAGACTGACAGTGCAGCTTGTTTTGTATACATTAAATCACCCACCACACTGTTAGTCTGTCAGAAATGCAAATACCAACAAGTAAAAAAGAATAAACAACATCTTATTTTTGGGTCTGTTATGGAGCTTCTCTCATATTTCAGCACTCCTCCTTCTCTCACAAATTAAGTATTTATGTATCAACACTGCGACCCCGCAAAAAAATGCAAATCCCAACACACTGATGGATAATCCCCACCCATTCTGCGAGCACAATATATATCCTTCATACAGCCTCTGTTGTTGCAGACTCTGACAAGTTCCCACCATGACATTGGTACAAAGCGTGGTCCTCCTGGCTCTGGTTTCAGGTGAGTGAAGTCGGTGTCCAGCAGAGGAGGAGAAGAGCTGCTGGTTCCCCGTCATCTAAACTCTGTGTCTCTTTCAGCGGCTCAGGGCCAGTCCCTCACCTCCTCAGAGCCGGTGGTCAGCAGAGCAGGAGAACCAGTCTCTCTGTCCTGTAAGGTGGAAGGACTTCCTCTGGCTTGGCTGCACTGGATCAGGCAGAAACCAGGGAAAGGACTGGAGTGGATCGGACGCATTGATAGTGGAACTGGAACCATATTTGCCCAAAGACTGCAAGGCCAGTTTTCCATCACCAAAGACACTTCCAAAAATGTTGTGTACTTAGAGGTGAAGAGTCTGAAACAAGAAGACTCTGCAGTTTATTACTGTGCACGAGAGACACAGTGACAAACTCGACTACCACGCTGTACACAAACTGAACAACACTGATCCCTGTATGAAAACCACTGAAGCATGTCAGGGCTGTGAAAACACAATTCCCATTGGATGATCGCCAGCTGATAATGACATGTATTTCATTTAGAAAAACATGTGTGTTATTGCGTTGAGACAGGTTCTCATGACTCACAGCAATGCCTGCATTTTTGAAAGGATAACCCTGTACAACGTACATTTGAATCCAGTAAATACTGTGGTTTAATTACAGAATTATTTTGTACTGAAATAACAGCTACTCATTTTGAGAGTTTTAGGAAATGTTTTTACAATAAATTAAATAATGGCAACACAATCTTTGCTAAATCAACTATGGTGACTTTTATACATCCTTAGAGACTTTTTCTGCAGCCTGAGGACACTGTTGGGTTTTACTGTGTAACTGTAAGAAGTACAAGGATACCAACCACCAACAAAGCCAACAAATACTCAATAACCAAGTTACTCGACCACTCATTGTATTTTTTGGCATGGATAAAATACTTCAAGACAAAAAGGGAACATTACTCTGAGTTTATGGTCAGATGTCAAATAGAAGGATAAGTGAATATAATTAAAAAAAAGACAAATAATTGAGTAAATTAGATCAAATTACAAGTCCCTGCAAAAGCCCCTCCCTCCCCATGCTATCCTGATGCAAATCTCCAGTGTGTGCTGAGTACTTCTATCTGACTGCTCTGTACTTTGTGTGGAGCATCAGAGGTCACATCTCCAGTCTCAGGATGATCAACACTCTCTCTCTTCTGCTGGTTGCTCTCTCTCTGCCCTTCGAGCTCTCCTGCTTCTTGATGTTTTATCTTTTATCAGACAGCATCCACTGATGGTCAGTCAGTGATACCAGAACATTTTCAAAATATCTCACTATCTTCTTTGGTTCTCTTTCTCTTCTTTTCTCTTATCAGGTTGTACAGGTCAGAGTATGGAGTCTGTTCCTTCCTCTTCAGTAGTGGAGAGGCCTGGGGAGACTCTCAGTCTCTCCTGCAGGGGGTCTGGTTTCACATTTAGTTGCTGTGTTATGATCTGGGTCAGACAACCTGCTGGAAAACCTCTGAAATTGATAGGGAGCGGCTTCTCTCAGGCTAGTAGCAACAAATATGCCAGCAGTGTGGAGGGACGTGTAGAAGTCAGTAGAGATGATAGCAACAGCATGGTGCATCTGAGGCTGTCCAACTTAAAGCCAGAGGACTCTGCTGTGTATTACTGCGCTAGAGACACACACTGGTTAAAGGAAGCCCAGAGGCTTTACAAAAACCTCTAACTCTTTAATTTTCACAAGCACCAACAGGTGGCAGTAGAGGATAAAAAGTCAGATGACAATAACTGGAATATGAGTGTCTCTAAACACACTATGAAAGTCTTGAAGCTTTCCTGCAACAATAAAATCCCATTATTAATTTTTTTAACATAAGGTATCAATAATATATTTAAGCATGATGTTTCCAGTATGTGGATGGGCAACCAATATTTTGCGGGAAAAAATGATTACAACTTACTTAGGTTTAAACACAAGTAACTGATAAATAACTTGAAATTCATCCTTATAATTTAAGAATATATAAGCATTCAATATGCAAAAGGGATATCTACACTCTAATAATCACAATGAAAAACCTTGAGCTCAACATAATCAAAACACTGAAGGAAATACCGCCTCAATAAAACTGCTTCCATCAGATAGCAGCTACCAAAGTTACATCAGACAATAAATATACTATTTGTCTGATGTTTGATTGAAAATAAAAAGATCATTTTCATTTATTGTCTTAAAAAATTAATGTTCTTTCATATGTCCAAACACAAATCCAAATGACAACTCGAGACAGGACAGTCCGTCTGCCTGTCAGTGTCCCTCTCTATGCAAAGTGAACTTCCTCACAGTCTGCTATAAAGACTTGATATCATGCTGTCAGCTGCAGCAGAAGAACACAGTTTAACATGATGGACTATAGGACAGGACTGCTGCTGCTCACTGTCTGCTGGGCAGGTCAACATCTTTACTGATCTTTATCTAACACAGCTTCCAATTGTTTCAGCAGTTTATTTAACTTGTTGTTCTCCATAATCTTGACAGGTGTTGATGGTCAGACTCTGACAGAATCTGAACCAGTGACTAAAAGGCCTGGAGAATCTCACAGATTGACCTGTACAGCCTCTGGATTCACATTCAGTAGCTACGGCATGCACTGGGTCAGACAGGCTCCTGGGAAAGGACTGGAGTGGATCGCTTATATCAGCACAAATAGTAATCCGATCTATTATTCTCAGTCGTTCCAGGGTAGATTCACTATCTCCAGAGATGACTCCAGCAGTAAAATGTATCTGCAGATGAACAGTCTGAAGGCCGAGGACACAGCAGTGTATTACTGTGCCAGAAGAGACACAGTGATAGACAGTAACAGGAGAGTCGTACAAAAACGACTTCCTCTATTTGCCAATACCTATGGGAATATTCACTTTCTTCAGTATCTCTATTAGAAATACTGACTAACTAAATGTTGACGTCTTTTTTATATATAAGAAATATAGTGAATTTAAACATAACATTTTTTATTTCAAAAAGAAACATGTACTTGTGTGTCTTGCCTCCAAGACAACTACTACAGTTCAAACATTGCATCTGAGAATATGTTCAAGTATGGTTACTTAACTGTGCCCACATCTCCCCTGAAGTATGTGACATTTAAAATAAACATCCATTTAATTTACTGATTGTAAACCAATCCTTATAATATCATTATCATCATTGACTTTGGTAGCTCCTGGATGCACTGGGTCAGACAGGTTCCTGGAAAAGGACTGGAGTGGATCACTACCATAAGCGATAACAGTAGCTCGGTATACTCTCAGTCAGTTCTGGGCCAGTTTACCATCTCCAGAGACAACAACAGACAGCAGGTGTATCTGCAGATGAGCAGTCTGAAGACTGAAGACTGTAAGTATTACTGTGCCCGAGAGACACAGTGACACAGAAAGGAACAATTATGTACAATAACTCAACAAGTCAAAAAAAAGTCAAAACTTTGTGTTCTGCTTCTCACAACCACCAAAAAACTTGAGCTCAACATCATCAAGACACTGAAAGAAACATTGCCTGAGTAAAACTGCTTCTATCAGATAGCAGCTATAGTTAAATCAGATCAGGCCTCTGCATGCGTCGACCACATATTATATTGAAAACAAGAATGTTGGAATGAGAGGCAACTTAGAATAACTTAGAGAAAAATAAAGGGGACCCAGGAAGGACCCTTGAGGGACCTCAGTGCGGAGGTCAGACACAACCTTGTATTTCATTTAAACTTAATGTTATTGCTTTCAACTAACACAGGGGTCGACAACCCGCGGCTCTTTAAGCCCTCTGCTCTGGCTCCCTTGAGTTTAGACATAAATAAGAAGGAAATTAAATACAAGTATTTGTAGGACCATTCAAATTTTGTTGCACGGTTGAAAATGTTTCATATCTTTTATTTTGAGGTGATACTGTGATACATAAATAAAAACAAAACGGTTTTAATTAGGTCAACTAAAATATGCATCACATCCTGCTATGGTCCCGCGCCAGCGCCTTTTCTTGCAGTTGAATAACCTGACCCCCGGCTCGATGAGCAAACTATGGATAAATCAAAGAAAAGAAAAGTATTGGAGGAACACAGGATTTAATTCCGCTTGGACAGAGTTATATGCTTTCACAGCAAACAATGCTGTTTGATATGTAGAGAGAAGTTGTTAAAGGTGCTGCGGCCTTTACGTATCGAGGAAAAAAACGCAAGAGAAAGACAGCTGACGATCTTCAGTCATAATTCAATCAATTAACTCTTTTTAGGGTGCAGCTATATGTTTTATTTATTTCAAAGTGGTACAATTTTAATTGGATTTTCTTTCCTACAAATGTGCAGAGGACTACCCAAGTGCTGTGTTTAATTTATTTTAAAGTAGGCCTGTGTATTTTTTTTAATTCTCATTATAAGAGTTCTTTGTTTCTTATTAGAGGTTAACAGTTTTATAAATAATAACTGCAAAGAAACTGTAGTTTTTGTGTACGATATAACAATAATTACAACTTTATAAGCTATCAAATATGTTGTGCGGCTCCAGACAAAACAAATAGTTGGAAAAGGGGGCAAAATGGCTCTTTTGGTCAAAAGGTTTCAGCCCCCTGAACTAACCTAATACAGTTCTGTTGACATAATACATTTAATGAACGTCCTTGTTTGAGTTTTTTAAGTTTATGTTGAACACAGTGGAAAGATCCAGAAGGAGGACGACAGAGGAGGGCGATGAGGATGCTGCTCCAGCAGTGTGCAGTTCTTAAATGACAGTGAGGAGGAGGTGGTCGAAGGTTACCCCAAAAGGGCAAACACTTTGTGTTCTGCTTCTCACAATCACAAAAAACCTTGAGCTCAACATCATAAAGTCATTGAAAGAAACATTGATTGAAACTGCTTCTATCAGATATCAGCTGCCAATAGTTAAATCTGACAATAAATATACTGTTTGTCTGAGGTTTGATTAGAAAAAGATAATTCTCATGAAGTGTTATTCAGAGATGGGGTCGTTACTAAAAAAAAGTAATATATTACATATTACATTAAAAAAAAGTAATATATTACACTACTTCGTTACTGTCTACATATATAGTAACTCGTTACTTTGCTCGTTACTTTACTCGTTACTTTACTCGCAGGGCCGGCCCGCCCCTCCCTACAGGCAGATCACGCAGACTGCGGCGCACCTTCAGTGTAAGCGCGCCACAGTTTTGCCTCTGCGAGACTCCACTTGCACCCCCGATTACTATTGCATTAAGGAAGACATAACACAAGTCTTTATTTTGATAATGCTCTTTAATAAAATAGGCTACCAGCCTACCACAACAAGCTAACAGTCTGTGAAACGTAAAGACACTAACTAATGAAACCAGTTCAAGACGCATTATTCTTATTCTTATCATTCTTTATGAGCGCAGTAACGGTAAGGTATCTAATGACTTATTTATTTAGTTTTCCATAACTTAGTAACAGAGATGGTCAAACTAAAGTGGTAGAGACATGGCAGAATTCCTACAATGAAGCGGGACATTGAACTGTTCACCCGTAAGAGGGCAATCAAGAAAAGAGAGCGAGCGGCCCCATTGAGGAAGTTTACAGATGAAAAGACTCAGCCATGTTAAGCGCTTTGAGCACCAGGAAAAGCGCTTTATCATGTAATGTATTATTATTATTATTATTATGTTTATGCAGCACTGCACGTGGAGATGTGGACGCGCAAATCGCGTACGGAGGCCTACATGTATACAAACCTGCGGCGGAAACCCCTCTTGTCTGTCCGTGAGTGTGATTATTTTATGTACTAGGCCTACTTTAGACTGTCTACAGGGGAAACAAAAGGCTGCGTCTGCTTTTAACGAATATTCAAGCCATGGTCTGTTGTTGTACCATGCAGCGGCAAAAGTGCGCTTCTTTCCTGAAAACAATCCCCCTGGATAACGATCCAGTTTCACCTGGTTGGGTTTATTAACCCCAAGATCATCTGGGGCGGTTGGTCTTTGAGCAGTTGCTGGCCCAATAGACAAGTTTACGCGCCAAAACACGGGTAGCGCCATGACACTACACAAATGCACTTCATTTCCGCCGGAAGTCTTTTGCACAGCGTCTGTCGGTGTAAACCGATGTAAACAGTCAGACGGGCACTGTGTAAACACAGCGATTTCGATGCTAACAGTGATGCTAGCTTGGGAACACGATTCTACTTCTTTGACTGGAGATGGCGTTACTCTCCCCCACCCGAATTCAGTGCAAAACTGGGAGGATAACATGACGACGTGGCCCAGCATAAAACCAAAATAAACTGCCTTATTTAGGTCATGCCCACAGGAGCCAACAGTTGTCTGTTGTTTACATAATGCACAATTTACATGATCTCTTTATGCTGTGCAATATATCATATGTGCCTGTACTGTTTGAGTGAAAATAAAGTTTGATGTAATTTAATTTCATTATTGCACTGTTATTGCATTATTGCATTTCATATGTTCCTTAGAGTGCTACAATTTCTTTTAACACAGTTCATCATTCATATTAAGCTCATACTGTACATAAATAACACTGAATTAATTAATTGTTGAGAGGAAACTAAAGAAATGGCTTCAACAAGAAAGATCACATGTTTAATCCTAACAGGTATTACAAATTAAAATATAAAAGCAGCCCACACAATTACATCACTATGAAAATATTCATATATAATATTAAAAAATACAATGCATGCAGTATTTGTTGTGTTTATCTGTATTTAATGAACAACATGGCTGGGTGCTGGGTGCTGGTTTGTGGTCGTAGCACTCTCTATCTAACCACTCGTTCAGGTGCTTTCTCGAGTGATTGCAACCAACTACCGCACACGTAGTTCCCGAACCACTTTTCTTCATGTTGTAATTGTTATATCCTCTTTGTCTCTGCGATATCAGTGCTTTGTCGGCACAACGGAGCTAGCTAGCAAAACAAACCCAGTCCGCCAAAACGGAAGTGCATTGCATCGAAGGGAGGAGTTCAGGATGTAGAGCGGAAACGGCTCAATAACTTGTGTATAGTAGCCTACCTGTTGATGTGCTGCAAGGTAGCGTCTGTAGTGGAGGCACCGGCACGGAGGAGGAGGAGGATGCTGGCGGGTGTGGTACAGGGTGTGGCAACGCAGGTGGTGATGGTAGGGGCACAAGGAGCTGTGCCTCGGAGAACAGCGTTGGTTGCGGTCGCCTTGATGAGTCAAGGATTGGGCTCGCTAACTCAGCCCCGGGGTTTGCCGAGGTCAAGCTTGTGACATTAAGGCGTGCTGCTGCAACGGCAGGTGCCAGCAGCCAACCCAGTCTCACGGCATTTCGTGTTCACCAACACGATTTTTAATCTATTGATTCGTGTTCACCAACACGATTTTCCCCTTTTTTTCGTGTTGCACAGCACGATTTTAAAAGCAATGTATTTCTATTGGTAGTCTCACGACATTACGTGTTATAGGAAGACCGGAAGCTGTGTGGTTCATAAAAGCATGTTCTTACTCAATATCAAGCCACAATTATTGCTTTTATTTTTACTTTTGTTGCCGTCTGTGAGGAAAATAAATGGGGCTGAGAGCCTCAGGATACTGAAATCTGTATATATGTAAATCTTTTTTTCCTTCTAATTTGTTATTCTTTTCAAAATAACACACTGTTATTTACTCACCAATAACACACAATTATCCTTGTTTTTATTTATTTGTTTAATTCCATAATCTCTGGTTCTTTTGGCGTCCGTCAGGAACTGAATTTCAAAATAAAAATAATCGGAAACAGATGTACGCATTTCGAGTTCAGGATGGCCGAAGACACTACACTACCCATAATACCCAGCTATCGTTTAGGACTACAGTCCCCGTGATTAATCTTCAAGCTCTGGGATTGGATGTTGGAATGGCAGTGCGTCAAACAGCTGTTTGAAATGGAACGAAACCACGCCAGACTATCCAAAACTGGAATCGAACGCCCCCTCAGGACTACACATGCTATGGGACGTCTCTACTGAACGTTTTCGTTTTTCCCACAATTAGAAGTTGCCAGTATTAAACACATTGGAGTTATCAAATGTAAAACATATAATTAATAAATGGGTGAAAATCGCTTGTGTCCATAATGCGCAGCATTAATATATACCTTCATGACAGCTCATTGTTACTTTGTAATTCTACTCCACTACAATTCAGAGGTTAACCTGGTATTTTTACTCCACTACATTTATTTGAGTTACTTTGCAGATTCTGATTAATGATGTGAAATATAAACAACCCTTAAAGCAGACTTTAGTTACACCTGAGTAAAATGTAGGGAAGGTGATTGTCAAGTGCCAACAATCAGGAGAGATATTTGATAGTTGGTGCTTGAGAAGACTAAACATTTATCTGCAATTGACATGAATGGAAACGAGTAATAAAGTCTATTCATTACTCGTTATTCTCTACTAATAGTTAATTAAAGACTGTATAATGGCTATTTTGCACATCCCTTTCAAGATTTCAAGATTTTCAAAGGTTTATTGACATATCATAATAAACAACTGTGTATGCAATGAATGAAAAACTTGGGTCACAGGTTCCTCAACAGCGCATTACAAGACATCTATCAATATGTGTGTACCACCATGGTACCACCACCATTAAACTGTCATATTCTGCACATTTATTATACTATCAACATAAGAGTATAATTCATATGTATGATATCAGTTAAAATAAGTGCTTCAACATAGTCAACATTGCAGGAAAGCAATATATTAGACGTTAAGTACTTTGTCAGGCTTAATATTTATCTGTAGATACCCCCAAAGCTTTTTTCTTATTTAAAAGAAGAACTTAATCTAAAGTATTATTTAATGTTTGAATAAAGGTTAATTCGTTTTTCTGTTTTGCACATCCTCATATTAATATCTTTGTACATCCAGCACTAAACTGTTTTATTGTAGAGATCACTTACAGTATCTTCTTGATTTTTTATATTCTATATTTCTATCACCGACATTCTACTTTCCCCCTATGAAAGTATGTACTCTTAATATATTTTTAATCAAATATAACACATAAAAACAATAATTCAATAACATGCTTTAACCACTAGGCGGTGCACACAAGGTGCACACAGCCATAATAACTTTGTATTATTAGTGTAGGACACTTATGTATGTACAACATCTGAAGATGTGTAGTTTTATTCATGCTTTCACATAATTTTACAGCATATTGCTATACTATTTCAGACTCAGTATTTACATTCTTATATTAAAAGAAAATCAGTAATATCTTTAAAAACGACTAGTCCTTTTATATCAGCTGTGCACAGTTATGGTGTAAATATAACCTATCTACCAATTGGATCAAATGTAAAAGTCAGCCGAATTAGTGTTGATACTGCAAGGAGACGAATTATGTGAAGAAAAATTGAAGATGTTGTTTAATTGTTGATATATATATGATCCACGTCAAGTCTTCAGTTTCGGCGGCATTTCTTCCAGTTTTTCCAAAGGTCTTCTCATCAGGGCTCTATAAATAAAGAACTACGGCAAATCTGTAATATTTAATGCAGCCGAACCGTGTATTACAATGCCGTTATGTGATGACTTTCAAAGAGAAAAGCAAGAACACACGGAATTAAGTATTCTTTTATTCTTTTCAAATGTTTTCCGGATTTCATATCATATAAACACATATAACATATAAAGTTCAGTTCCTGACGGACGCCAAAAAAGCCAGAGATTATGGAATTAAACAAATAAATTAAAACAAGGATAATTGTGTGTTATTGGTGAGTAAATAACAGTGTGTTATTTTGAAAAGAATAACAACTTAGAAGGAAAAAAAGTTTTACAAATATACAGATTTCAGTATCCTGAGGCTCTCAGCCCCATTTATTTTCCTCACAGACGGCAACAAAAGTCAGAAATTATACGATTTAAAATAAAAGCAATAATTGTGGCTTGATATTGAGTAAGAACATGCTTTTATGAACCACACAGCTTCCGGTCTTCCTATAACACGTAATGCCGTGAGACTACCAATAGAAATACATTGCTTTTAAAATCGTGCTGTGCAACACGAAAAAAAGGGAAAATGGTGTTGGTGAACACGAATCAATAGATTAAAAATCGTGTTGGTGAACACGAAATGCCATGAGACTGGGTTGCAGCAGCTGCATCGGCTGCAGTTATTTCATCGCTATTTCGTTTTAATAAATCCTTAGACCTTTTAAGCCAATTTCTGATGTTCATTTTGTAATTCAAACAGAAATAGGAGTCTACACAGAATGCACAATAAACAAATCCAGAATAGGCGGCAGAGTGTGACGCTGTGATTGGTCTAAATGTGGACGAATCACAAATCACAACAGACACATGCATTTATTTGCCGTAGCCAGCGATTTTTTTTTTTTAGTTACTATCTGACATCATATACATCGTAGCATAAAAGTTCACAGTTTATTTATAATTAAAAATATATATATATTTTTATTTTTTTATTTTTATAAATAATAAAAAACGTGTTTATTGGGGGAGGGCAGGAATGTCAAATGGGAGGGCCTGGCCCTGGCATGCAGGACAGTACGTCCCTCTTTTGCAGTCTGTCAGTGTCCCTCTCTATGCAAAGTGAACTTCCTCACAGTCTGCTATAAAGACTTGATATCATGCTGTCAGCTGCAGCAGAAGAAGAGAAGCTCCATCAGGTCACCTTCAACACCAACCATGTTCTCTGTAGCTCTGCTGCTGCTGCTGGCTGCTGGATCCTGTGAGTCTCACTGAGGCAGAGACACTGACAGAACGCTCACACTGACTGCTCACTGTTATTAACCTCGCTCACTATTCAACATGTTTCCCTCCACAGGTGTGAAGTGTGAGCAGTTGATACAGCCAGCCTCTGTGACTGTGCAGCCAGGTCAACGTCTGACCATCACCTGTCAGGTCTCTTATTCTCTTGGCTACTACACAGCCTGGATCAGACAGCCTGCAGGGAAAGGACTGGAGTGGATAGGAATGAGAGCTGGTTCAACTACATACTACAAAGATTCACTGAAGAGCAAGTTCAGTATTGAGGTAGACTCTTCCAGCAACACAGTGACTCTGAACGGACAGAGCGTGCAGCCTGGAGACTCTGCTGTGTATTACTGTGCCAGATACACACAGTGAGAGACAGTAATAGAAGAGTCGTACAAAAACTACTTCCTCTATTTACCACCACCCATGAGAGCATTCACTTTATATTGAAATACAGAGTAACTGAATATTGACATCCCGTTTCATCTCATTTGACGCAATGTTTAATTCAGTTGCAACCTAAAGAAATATAGTGAATTTAAACAGATAATTTGTATGATTTGAAGGAAATATGTATTTTTGTTTCTTTTGAGCCTCCAACAACATGTATCACAGATAATATAAAAATGTGACATTTAAACAACGTAGCTGTTTATCTGATTCAGTATGGTTAAACTGTGCCCATGTATCTCTAGAAGTACACTAATGAATACACATTTTGATTACATTAAAAAAACCTCTATTTGATTTGCCGATTGAACACAAATCATCATTATATCATAAACATTATCATCAGGAAAGCTTCATCTGTTTGAATTTGAAACATTACTGTAACATAACCACAACCAAATGAAACAAATTCTATATTTAACACTGGAGACAAACAACTGATTCCAGTCAGCTAACTGCCAAACTTTAATCCACCGTAAACACATTGGAGAAGTTGATTCAATACAACATATATATTAATAAGGTTACCCTTAAAAAAGCAGCTCTGATCATCTAATCTCTAACCCAAATTCAATCAAATACACCTGAGATTAATCGTTAGTTAATGAATTGAGTTTATTGTTGTATTGCATGTAGGCCTAGGCGTGTCCCTCTGGCAATCAAAATCATAATGTTCCATTTGTTGTAGCTATGTTAATTGGCTTGCAAAATTATTCTTAAAAACACACACAAACTTAGTTTTAGGAGGAGTCAATGCAAAACTCAGATATCTCCTCCTCTACTTATGTGACTGCAGAGAGGAGGACAGAGGACAGAGGACACACAGTTTAACATGATGGACTATAGGACAGGACTGCTGCTGCTCACTGTCTGCTGGGCAGGTCAATATTTTAACCAATAATTATTTGACATAGATCTTATTTGTGTGCCAACTAAACTCATGTTACTTTCTTCTTCATTTTTACAATTCTTTATTTTTGTTTTATGTGCATCTTATATAATGTTACATTCATTTTACTTTTTATCCTCTTGACAGGTGTTGGGGGTCAGACTCTGACAGAATCTGAACCAGTGACTAAAAGGCCTGGAGAATCTCACAGATTGACCTGTAAAACCTCTGGACTGTCATTCAGTAGCTACGGCATGGCCTGGATCAGACAGGCTCCTGGAAAAGGACTGGAGTGGATTGCTTATATCACCAATGGTGGCACCCCGTACTACTCTGAGTCAGTGAAAGGCCGGTTCACCATCTCCAGAGACAACAGCAGAGAGCAGCTGTATCTGCAGATGAACAGTCTGACGGCTGTAGACTCTGCTGTTTATTACTGTGCTCGAGACACAGTGACTGAAGCTGGTTGAGCAGCTGTACAAAAACCTACAGTCCTCATCCTTGATGTGCTGAAAGAACACAAAGAGAGTTATACGTTGACTAAATCTTTCCTTGTTGTAGTTTTTATGAAAATGAAAAAAACAGTTGCTTCTGAGACAAGTTATAAAACACATTAATAAATAAAAATGTGTTTTTTATTTATTAAAAATAATTTCCTTATACTGTAAAACAGCCAAGGACAGGAAAAATATTTGATATATGTATTTTTCATGTATGGGCAAAAATAAACAGTAAATGTAGAAATATCAGTCACATTACTCACACAAGCACCAACAGGTGGCAGTAGAGGATACAAAGACAGGTGACAATAACGGGAATGTGACAATGTCTCTAAACGTATAGACAAGTTTACGCGCCAAAACACGGGTAGCGCCATGACACTACACAAATGCACTTCATTTCCGCCGGAAGTCTTTTGCACAGCGTCTGTCGGTGTAAACCGATGTAAACAGTCAGACGGGCACTGGTGTAAACACAGCGATTTCGATGCTAACAGTGATGCTAGCTTGGGAACACGATTCTACTTCTTTGACTGGAGATGGCGTTACTCTCCCCCACCCGAATTCAGTGCAAAACTGGGAGGATAACATGACGACGTGGCCCAGCATAAAACCAAAATAAACTGCCTTATTTAGGTCATGCCCACAGGAGCCAACAGTTGTCTGTTGTTTACATAATGCACAATTTACATGATCTCTTTATGCTGTGCAATATATCATATGTGCCTGTACTGTTTGAGTGAAAATAAAGTTTGATGTAATTTAATTTCATTATTGCACTGTTATTGCATTATTGCATTTCATATGTTCCTTAGAGTGCTACAATTTCTTTTAACACAGTTCATCATTCATATTAAGCTCATACTGTACATAAATAACACTGAATTAATTAATTAATTGTTGAGAGGAAACTAAAGAAATGGCTTCAACAAGAAAGATCACATGTTTAATCCTAACAGGTATTACAAATTAAAATATAAAAGCAGCCCACACAATTACATCACTATGAAAATATTCATATATAATATTAAAAAATACAATGCATGCAGTATTTGTTGTGTTTATCTGTATTTAATGAACAACATGGCTGGGTGCTGGGTGCTGGTTTGTGGTCGTAGCACTCTCTATCTAACCACTCGTTCAGGTGCTTTCTCGAGTGATTGCAACCAACTACCGCACACGTAGTTCCCGAACCACTTTTCTTCATGTTGTAATTGTTATATCCTCTTTGTCTCTGCGATATCAGTGCTTTGTCGGCACAACGGAGCTAGCTAGCAAAACAAACCCAGTCCGCCAAAACGGAAGTGCATTGCATCGAAGGGAGGAGTTCAGGATGTAGAGCGGAAACGGCTCAATAACTTGTGTATACTATGAAAGTCTTGAGGCTTTTCTGCAACAATAATATCCCATTATTAATTTCCTAACAGAAGGTATCAATAATATATTTATGCATGATGTTTCCAGTATGTGGATGGGCAACCAATGTTGTGCAAAGCAGAATAAATGATTACATCTTATTTTGGTTTAAATAAAAGGGCTGTTTATTACCGTGCTCGATACACACAGTGACATAGAAAGGAGAAACGCTGTACACAAACTCAACAAGTCAAAAAAAAGTTTTCATCACCACATAAAAAATGAGGTTGAACATCATCAAGACGCTCAAAGAGATTTAATAAAACTGCTTGTTCAGATGGCGGCTTCACAAAATATAGTCAAAGCACACATTTGGTATTCTTTTAATCTGAGTGTACATTTGAGTCTGTTTTTCTGACCTGTGTGAGAAGTTGTGTTAGAAATGTCCAAATACAAATCCAAACTTGGACAGCTCGAGTCAGGACAGTCCGTCCCTCTTTTATAGCCTGTCAGTGTCCCTCTCTATGCAAAGTGAACTTCCTCACAGTCTGCTATAAAGACTTGATATCATGCTGTCAGCTGCAGCAGAAGAAGAGAAGCTCCATCAGGTCACCTTCAACACCAACCATGTTCTCTGTAGCTCTGCTGCTGCTGCTGGCTGCTGGATCCTGTGAGTCTCACTGAGGCAGAGACACTGACAGAACGCTCACACTGACTGCTCACTGTTATTAACCTCGCTCACTATTCAACATGTTTCCCTCCACAGGTGTGAAGTGTGAGCAGTTGATACAGCCAGCTTCTGTGACTGTGCAGCCAGGTCAACGTCTGACCATCACCTGTCAGGTCTCTTATTCTGTTAGCGGCTACTACACAGCCTGGATCAGACAGCCTGCAGGGAAAGGACTGGAGTGGATAGGGAGCAAATACACCGGAGCTTCATACTATAAAGATTAACTGAAGTACAAGTTCAGTATCGACTTAGACTCTTCCAGCAAAACAGTGACTCTGAACGGACAGAGCGTGCAGCCTGGAGACTCTGCTGTGTATTACTGTGCCAGAGACACACTGTGACACACACCATCAGTAGAGCTGAACAAAAACCCCTCAGAGCCTGAACACTTGTAACATGAAGCCACCAGAGAAGCCCTCAGACCAGAAATGATCTCAACACCAGCTCACTGTTACAGTCAAGAGGGAAAGAGTACTAAAATGTCATAGAAATATTCTGAACTTAATTCAACAGAAAGGGTTTTCACCAATTTAAACAATCTGACATTACAATCACTGATACTGTATATCATTGTAGGTATAACATCTAAAAGGGATAGTAAGACCATAAGTTAGTTTTAAAAGTGTCTGATAATATAGTTGATTCCTTTCTATGGCAGAACGAAATCCTCTAAAAGACATTTCCTATTAAATAATTATTCAATAACATAAAATACAACTTTATCAGTGTCATAACTGGATTAGGAGAATAATTAATATTTTAATCAAACTTCATGGTGATGTTATTTTGATAAAACTACAGAAAAGTTTGTTTTTATAATCTAGATTGTGTTGCTCGACCTTTTCTATGTGATTAAAACCACACCTGAACATTTCCTCATTTTTTGGATAATTTACATGAACTCAAGTCAGCTGATTTCCAATCATCAGTATGTAAATGATCTGTGTGTGTTGCTTCATAAACCAGCAAAGTGTGTGTGTGTGTGTGTGTGTGTGTGTGTGTGTGTGTGTGTGTGTGTGTGTGTGTGTGTGTGTGTGTGTGTGTGTGAGTGTGTGTGTGTGCCACAAAGCAATGTGATCCAATACACTTCTGGGTTTTCTCACAAATTAAAAAAGCACTTTGATGCATCCTGTTGGAGCACCACCCAATTGAGTGGTGGGAAGGTTCACCTCTGCTCCGCGCGTCCCTTGATGACTGATGAGCTGGTCAAATCATAAGAAAAGGCATTCAAAGCACCAGGATAAAGGTTAAACAATAATCTGTTTTAATGGTAAAATACAACAATACAAAAATACAGAGTACCCTGTAACAGAGCGCTCCGGGCTGAAATCTACCACTGTGTGACAATACGTACCACGACAGCCAGTCAGAAAACAGCACCGTGTAATAAGAATATCATATTATTTATACACCCAAGAGGGGAGGAGTTGTGTCGGTTGCTCCTCCCTAGGGGTCCTCTTATTGGGAGATGCAAAAACGCTAGACCTGTCGCAGTGAATCAGCGCGAGCCAGCCGAGGCGACCCGGAAACAAGAGTCTCTTAAGTTTGAGGTAAAGCAGACACATTCGGTGTCCGGCACGAACCATCTCCGAATAACAAGATCGTTATCTTGTGCCTCTTACGAACTGCTCCAAATAACAAGTTTGTTAACTTACATCTTGCAGCCTGCAAACACACACACACACACACACACACACACACACACACACACACACACACACACACACACACACACACACACACACACACACACACACACACACACACACACACACATCTTTTGCATAGACATCCTTCTCTCCGGCCCCCTCCCCCATCAGCTTAATGCACACAGCTTCACATACTTTTGGCATCTTTAAGATATAGTTGTTTTTAGTTGGGTAATACAAGTACTACATGTGAGTTACCTTAATATCAATAATAACGAGGAAAACATAACCTCTGCTCTCAAGCAGTGAAATAGTAGGACTTTACATAAACCTATATAGAGAACGCACACTCATTTCCCTTAGCATGTGTAACGCACACTCATTTTATCCTGCAGCATTCCAGAGATTTGAGCTGTGTCCAAATAAGGATATCCCCTCGCTCACATCTTACTCCAAATACAAAGGTTTCACTTCTCATATTTCCAGCTTCTTGTTACACAGACTGCCATTATTTGATACAAAGTAATTAAACACACACATATATTTAAGCAAACTCAATGTCTGGACACTGTGAACACAGGTTACTTTAATCCACATCAGATTTCTATGTGTTTCCCATTAATCACCAGATAGTCCCTCATTATTTCTTATTATTTTATTTTAAATAACATATGTCATATTTATAAATACAAGCCCCAAATTACATTGAATATGAAAAGAGAAACAAGCTGAACAACAATATTTGATCAGACACAGAGCTTGGCTGGGTGACTAGATTATTAGAAAGGTGAAATGTGAGAGGAGAATAAAGCACATTTCCTAAACACTACTTTATATTGGGCTCCCGTCTTTCAATCAGAAGGTTGTGGGTTCGATCCCAGTCAACATGTCGATGTGTCCTTGGGCAAGGTACTTAACCCTGAGTTGCTCCCGATGGCATGGCCAACGGTGTGTGAGTGTGTATGAATGTTAGTTCCTAGAGTAAGGTACACTGCTCTGTGTTAATGGGTGAATGACATGTAGTATGTAAAGTGCTCTGAGGGGTCGTAAAGACTGGATAAAGCGCTATATAAGTACAGTTACCATTTACTATCAGAACTAAACTGCAGATTATTTATATTATAGTAAATCTGCTTCCATTTTGCTCAAACTGACATATGCGAAACAGAGCATTGATACCAACATGAATTATGTAATATATATATATATATATATAATTTGTTTAGATAAATGTGTCACATGTCGAAGCTAAGATAATCATTTGTGTATTATTGGAATAAATGTGATTATGTAACTGCAATACAATTATTCTACACAACTTAAAACTAGTTAAGAGAAAAGTTAGCTGAGATGGAGGGTTGATATTTTTTACAAACCCTGTGAGGAGGAGTCAATGCAAAACTCAGATATCTACCCCTCTACTTATGTGACTGCAGAGAGGAGGACAGAGGACAGAGGACACACAGTTTAACATGATGGACTATAGGACAGGACTGCTGCTGCTCACTGTCTGCTGGGCAGGTCAACATCTTTACTGATCTTTATCCAACACAGCTTCTAATTGTGTCAACAGCTTATTTCACCAGATGTGTTTTTATCCTCTTTACAGGTGTTGATGGTCAGACTCTGACAGAATCTGATCCAGTGACTAAAAAGTCTGGAGAATCTCACAGATTGACCTGTACAGCCTCTGGATTCACATTCAGTAGCTACTACATGCACTGGGTCAGACAGGCTCCTGGGAAAGGACTGGAGTGGATCGCTTATATCGGCACAAGCAGTTCTCCGATCCGTTACTCCCAGTCGGTCCAGAGTAGATTCACTATCTCCAGAGTTGACTCCAGCAGTAAAGTGTATCTGCAGATGAACAGTCTGAAGGCTGAGGACACAGCAGTGTATTACTGTGCCAGAGAGACACAGTGAGAGACAGTAACAGGAGAGTCGTACAAAAACTACTTCCTCTATTTACCACCACCCATGAGAGCATTCACTTTATATTGAAATACTGAATATTGACATCCTGTTTCATCTCATTCGACGCAATGTTTAATTCAGTTGCAACCTAAAGAAATATAGTGAATTTAAACAGATAATTTGTATGTTTTGAAGGAAATATGTATTTTTGTTTCTTTTGAGCCTCCAACATAATATATCACATATAATATAAAATGTCCCATCTGAAACAACGTAGCTGTTTATCTGATTCAGTATGGTTAAACTGTGCCCATGTATCTCTAGAAGTACATTAATGAAAGCACACTTTGATTACATTAAACATTAAAAGAAATCTATTAGATTTGCCGATTGAACACAAATCATCATTATATCATAAACATTATCATCAGGAAAGTTTTTATCTGTTAGAATTTGAAACATTATTGTAACATAACCACAACCAAATGAAACAAATTATGTATTTAACACTGGAGGCAAACAACTGATTCCAGTCTGCTAACTGGCTAACTTTAATCCACCGTAAACACATTTGAGAAGTTGATTAAATACAAATTATATCTTAATAATATTTCCCTTAAAGAAGCAGCTCTGATCATATAGCCTCTAACCCAAATTAAGTCAAATACACCTGAGATTAATGGTTAGTTAGTTATTTTAGTTTATTGTCGTATTGGATGTAGGCCTAGTTGAGTCCCTCTGGCAATTAAAATCATTATACTTTATATGAAGTTTATTTTTTGTCCTTTTATAAATGGCCTTGCAAATTCCTAAGATTTACATTTCACATGAAGATTTCCTGCAAAAACAATGTCCCCTTGTTATAAAAAGCATGAGTTATGCATGATGTTTCCAGTATGTGGGTTGGGGTTTTGCTAAGCAGAATACAATTATTACATCTTATTTAAGTTTACATAAAAGTTGCTGATGAATAACCTGAAACCTGAAATGTGAGTCTGTTTTTCTGACCTGTGTGTTAGAAGTTTTGTTAGAAATACAAAAATGAACTTTCATTTATTGTTTTTAAATAATAAATGTTCTTTCACATGTCCAACCCCAATTACAAAAGACAACTCGAGACAGGACAGACCGTCCCTCTTTTATAGCCTGTCAGTGTCCCTCTCTATGCAAAGTGAACTTCCTCACAGTCTGCTATAAAGACTTGATATCATGCTGTCAGCTGCAGCAGAAGAAGAGAAGCTCCATCAGGTCACCTTCAACACCAACCATGTTCTCTGTAGCTCTGCTGCTGCTGCTGGCTGCTGGATCCTGTGAGTCTCACTGAGGCAGAGACACTGACAGAACGCTCACACTGACTGCTCACTGTTATTAACCTCGCTCACTATTCAACATGTTTCCCTCCACAGGTGTGAAGTGTGTGCAGTTGATACAGCCAGCCTCTGTGACTGTGCAGCCAGGTCAACGTCTGACCATCACCTGTCAGGTCTCTTATTCTCTTGGCTCCTGGACAGCCTGGATCAGACAGCCTGCAGGGAAAGGACTGGAATGGATAGGAACGAAAAACACTGGAACTACATACTTTAAAGATTCACTGAAGAGCAAGTTCAGTATTGAAGTAGACTCTTCCAGCAACACAGTGACTCTGAACGGACAGAGCATACAGCCTGGAGACTCTGCTGTGTATTACTGTGCCAGAGACACACTGTGACACACACCATCAGTAGAGCTGAACAAAAACCCCTCAGAGCCTGAACACTTGTAACATGAAGCCACCAGAGGAGGAGCCCTCAGACCAGAAATGATCTCAACACCAGCTCACTGTGCATCATCAGTTTAAACATTTAGAGATTATAATCACTGATACATTACTGTATGTATTCCCAGAATAAAAAAATGAATAACACTTCTTTAAATTATTAAACATCAGCCTTTTCAAGTATCCTTAATTTCATATTTTCAGGAATTCCATTTTGTTCTTTAAATTTAAATTTCTTTACAACCAATTTCAGCTCTCAGAATATTGTTCACACTATTTATTCACAAATAATAAACACTAAATCTACGAGCCAAAACACAACAACAAATTGTTGGATGTCATTTCTGTTCTTTATTTGAAACAAAATGTCATTTTTGATTAAAAATATAAATGTTAAAGACATGAGATGTAGATACACCCTGAAAAGTGATTTATTTACTAAATTAACTCAAAGCATTTTTTTAATGACAATAATGTTAATACTTTTATTTTAATCAACAGTAAATAAAATCCATTATTTGTTTGTTTCGTTTGACAAATCTGAATTACATACACATATTTAAATGTTACAAAGTGACTTACAGCCCAATAATAAAGGTTTACCAAATACAAATTGTAAGAGATAATGTTATTAACATAAAATAAATACTGTTAAAAGAGGAAAATGTTCAATCAGAAAGGAGGAGTCAATGCAAAACTCAGATATCTCCCCCTCTTCTTATGTGACTGCAGAGAGGAGGACAGAGGACAGAGGACACACAGTTTAACATGATGGACTATAGGACAGGACTGCTGCTGCTCACTGTCTGCTGGGCAGGTCAATATTTTCATCAATAATTATTTGACATAGATCCTATTTGTGTGCCAACTAAACTCATGTTACTTTCTTCTTCATTTTTACAATTCTTTATTTTGTTTTATGTGCATCTTATACAATGTTACATTCATGTTACTTTTTATCCTCTTGACAGGTGTTGGGGGTCAGACTCTGACAGAATCTGAACCAGTGACTAAAAGGCCTGGAGAATCTCACAGATTGACCTGTAAAACCTCTGGACTGTCATTCAGTGGCTACTGGATGGCCTGGATCAGACAGGCTCCTGGAAAAGGACTGGAGTGGATCGCTGCTATGCACCCTACTACCAGTGCCCACATCTACTACTCTGAGTCAGTGAAAGGCCGGTTCACCATCTCCAGAGACAACAACAGAGAGCAGCTGTATCTGCAGATGAACAGTCTGACGGCTGTAGACTCTGCTGTTTATTACTGTGCTCGAGAGACACAGTGACTGAAGCTGGTTGAGCAGCTGTACAAAAACCTACAGACCTCATCCTTGATGTGTTGATTGAGCACAAAGAGAATTATACTTTGACTAAATATTTTCTTGTTGTAGTTTTATGAAAAGGGAAACAAGAGTTGCTACTGAGCCAAGTTATAAAACACATTAATAAATACAAATGTCTTAAAAAATGTTATTTCCTAATAAAACAGCCAAGGACAGAATAATCTTCTTCTAAATGTATGTTTCATGTATGGGCAAAACGAAAAACTAAATGTAGACATTTCTGTCACATTACTCACATTCAGTTGGAAGTGCAGCAGCCTCAAGTGTTAATCTCACGTCTAAAATAAATTCATGATACACAGAAGGAAGAATGGCTGTTTGTTCTTGTGATTGTGCAGTGTGGTGTAAGCTGGATAAATAAATCATTCTGCAATAAGACAAACTTTCCCTTTCTGGGAGAAAATCTATGTCTTCCTGAGTGACATGTTGCTGCAGTAATCCCCCTCACTGAGGTGACCTATCATTTTCAAATGAAAGTATGAGACTGACAGTGCATCTTTTTTTGTATACATTAAATCACCCACCACACTGTTAGTCTCTCAGAAATGCAAATACCAACAAGTAAAAAAGACTAAACAACATCTTATTTTTGGGTCTGTTATGGAGCTTCTCTCATATTTCAGCACTCCTCCTTCTCTCTCAAATTAAGTATTTATGTATCAACACTGTGACCCCCCCAAAAAATGCAAATCCAAACACACTGATGGATAATCCCCACCCATTCTGCGAGCACAATATATATCCTTCATACAGCCTCTGTTGTTGCAGACTCTGACAAGTTCCCACCATGACATTAGTACAAAGCGTGGTCCTCCTGGCTCTGGTTTCAGGTGAGTGAAGTCGGTGTCCAGCAGAGGAGGAGAAGAGGTGCTGGTTCCCCGTCATCTAAACTCTGTGTCTCTTTCAGCGGCTCAGGGCCAGTCCCTCACCTCCTCAGAGCCGGTGGTCAGCAGAGCAGGAGAACCAGTCTCTCTGTCCTGTAAGGTGGAAGGACTTCCTCTGGCTTGGCTGCACTGGATCAGGCAGAAACCAGGGAAAGGACTGGAGTGGATCGGACGCATTGATAGTGGAACTGGAACCATATTTGCCCAAAGACTGCAAGGCCAGTTTTCCATCACCAAAGACACTTCCAAAAATGTTGTGTACTTTGAGGTGAAGTGTCTGACACAAGAAGACTCTGCAGTTTATTACTGTGCACGATAGACACAGTGACACACTCGACTACCACGCTGTACAAAAACTGAACAACACTGATCCCTGTCTGAAAACCTGAAGCATGTCAGGGCTGTGAAAACACAATTCCCATTGGATGATCACCAGCTGATAATGACATGTATTTCATTTAGAAAAACATGTGTGTTATTGCGTTGAGAGTCATGACTCACAGCAATGCCTGCATTTTTGAAAGGATAACCCTGTACAACATACATTTTAATCCAGTGAACACTTTGGTTTAAAAAGTTCTGTATCAGAAATAATTATGTTCTTACTGAAATAACATCTAATCATTTTGAGAATTTTAGGATATTTTTTTACCACAAATGAAATAATGGCAACACAATCATAGCTAAATCAACTATGGTGACTCTTCTACATCCTTAGAGACTTTTCTGCAGCCTGAAGAGGACACGGTTGGGTTTTACTGTGTAACTTTAAGAAGTACAAGGATACGAACCACCAACAAAGCCAACAAATACTCAATAACCAATTAAAATTTTATGGAATCATGGGTCATTTTTTGGCATGGATAAAATACTTCAAAACAATAAGGGAACATTACTCTGAGTTTATTGTCAGATGTCAAATAGAAGGATAAGTGAATATAAAAAAATGCCGATAATTGAGTCAATTAGATCAAACTACAAGTCCCTGCAAAAGCCCCTCCCTCCCCATGCTATCCTGATGCAAATCTCCAGTGTGTGCAGAGTACTTCTGTCTGACTGCTCTGTACTTTGTGTGGAGCATCAGAGGTCACATCTCCAGTCTCAGGATGATCAACACTCTCTCTCTTCTGCTGGTTGCTCTCTCTCTGCCCTGTGAGCTCTCCTGCTTCTTGATGTTTTATCTTTTATCAGACAACATCCACTGATGGTCAGTCAGTGATTCAGCCCTGTGTTTGGTGTGTTAGTGATCATTTCTCTTTTGTATCTCATCAGGTCGGGTACAGAATATGGAGTCTATTCCTTCCTCTTCAGTAGTGAAGAGGCCTGGGGAGACTCTCAGTCTCTCCTGCAGGGGATCTGGCTTCACATTTAGTTGCTGTGTTATGATCTGGGTCAGACAACCTGCTGGAAGAGCACTGGACTGGATCGGGAGCGGCTTCTCTTCGTTTAGTAAAAACAAATATGCCAGCAGTGTGGAGGGACGTGTAGAAATCAGTAGAGATGATAGCAACAGCATGGTGCATCTGAGGCTGTCCAACTTAAAGCCAGAGGACTCTGCTGTGTATTACTGCGCCAGAGACACACACTGGTTAAAGGAAGCCCAGAGGCTTTACAAAAACCTCTAACTATTTATTATCACTAGTACCAACAGGTGGCAGTAAATGATAAAAAGTCAGATGACAATAAGGAGAAAAATACAGCTTTTCTAAACACACTATGAAAGCAACAGCTGATGTGGAATTTCACTTCCCCTTTTTTAGATATACATTTTACTTCCGGCATTCTTGCAAAAATATTGTCCCATTATTTTTATTTTTAACAGAAAGTATCGAGAATGGATTTCTGCATGATGTATCCAGTATGTGGGTTAGGGTTTTGCTGAGCAGAATAAATGATTACATCTTATTTAAGTTTAAATAAAAGATAGTGATAAGTAACTTAAAATGTATTCTTATAATTGTCTAACCACAAATCCAAAAGGCAAGTCTTGAATGGACAGTCCGTCCCTCTTTTATAGCCTGTCAGTGTCCCTCTCTATGCAAAGTGAACTTCCTCACAGTCTGCTATAAAGACTTGATATCATGCTGTCAGCTGCAGCAGAAGAAGAGAAGCTCCATCAGGTCACCTTCAACACCAACCATGTTCTCTGTAGCTCTGCTGCTGCTGCTGGCTGCTGGATCCTGTGAGTCTCACTGAGGCAGAGACACTGACAGAACGCTCACACTGACTGCTCACTGTTATTAACCTCGCTCACTATTCAACATGTTTCCCTCCACAGGTGTGAAGTGTGAGCAGTTGATACAGCCAGCCTCTGTGACTGTGCAGCCAGGTCAACGTCTGACCATCACCTGTCAGGTCTCTTATTCTCTTAGCAGCTACCTCACAGCCTGGATCAGACAGCCTGCAGGGAAAGGACTGGAGTGGATAGGATGGAAATACACTGGAGATTCATACTATAAAGATTCACTGAAGAGCAAGTTCAGTATTGACTTAGACTCTTCCAGCAAAACAGTGACTCTGAACGGACAGAGCATGCAGCCTGGAGACTCTGCTGTGTATTACTGTGCCAGAGACACACTGTGACACACACCATCAGTAGAGCTGTACAAAAACCCCTCAGAGCCTGAACACTTGTAACATGAAGCCACCAGAGGAGGAGCCCTCAGACCAGAAATGATCTCAACACCAGCTCACTGTTACATCACCAGTTTAAACATTTAGAGGTTATAGTCACTGATACATTACTGTATGTATTCCCAGAATAAAAAAATGAATAACTCTTCTCTAAATTGTTAAACATCAGCCTTTTCAAGTATCCAGTATTACATATTTTCAGTAATTTTTTGCTCTAAATTTACGAGACAAAACACAACAAAAAATTGTTGGATGTCAGATTTTCTTTTTTCTAAAACAAATGCATGCATTTCTGTTCTTTATTAGATACAAAATGTCATTTTTGATTAAAAATATAAATGTTGCGATGTAGATAAAAAGTGATAAAAAGTGATTTATTTACTAAATGAACTCAAAGCATTTTTGAATGACAATAATGTTAATACCTTTATTTCAATCAACAGTAAATAAAATCCATTATTTGTTTGTTTTCTTCTGACAAATCTGAATTACCTACAAATATTTAAATGTTACAAAGTGACTTACAGCCCACTAAGAAATGTTTACCAATTTAAAATGTAAGAGATAATGTTTTTAACATAAAATACTGTTAAAAGAGGACAACGTTCAATCAGAAAGGAGGAGTCAATGCAAAACTCAGATATATCCTCCTCTACTTATGTGACTGCAGAGAGGAGGACAGAGGACAGAGGACACACAGTTTAACATGATGGACTATAGGACAGGACTGCTGCTGCTCACTGTCTGCTGGGCAGGTCAACATCTTTACTGATCTGTATCTAACACAGCTTCTAATTGTGTCAACAGCTTATTTCACCAGATGTGTTTTTATCCTCTTTACAGGTGTTGATGGTCAGACTCTGACAGAATCTGATCCAGTGACTAAAAGGCCTGGATTATCTCACAGATTGACCTGTACAGCCTCTGGATTCACATTCAGTAGCTACTACATGCACTGGGTCAGACAGGCTCCTGGGAAAGGACTGGAGTGGATCGCTTATATACAGAGTACTTCTACCTATTACTCTCAGTCGGTCCAGGGTAGATTCACTATCTCCAGAGATGACTCCAGCAGTAAAGTGTATCTGCAGATGAACAGTCTGAAGGCCGAGGACACAGCAGTGTATTACTGTGCCAGAGAGACACAGTGAGAGACAGTAACAGGAGAGTCGTACACAAACTACTTCCTCTATTTACCACCACCCATGAGAGCATTCACTTTATATTGAAATACTGAGTAACTGAATATTGACGTCCTATTTCATCTCATTTGACGCAATGTTTAATTCAGTTGCAACTTAAATACATATAGTGAATTCAAACAGATAATTTATACGTTTTGAAGGAAATATGTATTTGTGTGTCTTTTGTGCCTCCAACAAAATGTATCATAGATAATATAAAAATGTCCCATTTGAAACAACGTAGCTGTTTATCTTATTCAGTATGGTTAAACTGTGCCCATGTATCTCTAGAAGTACATTAATGAATGCTCACTTTGATTACATTAATACACATCTTTTTACTTTGCTGATTGTACACCAATCATCATTATATCATAAACATTATCATCAGGGAAGCTTTATCTGTTTGAAGTGAGTATTTTGACCATATCATAATTTGTATGAATATTTTGTAACCCCAAGCTGTATAAACTTGAATGCGTATTGGATTTAAGCATATATATACATATATATATATATATATATGAATCTATATATATCTATATATCTATATATATAGATATATATTATATGTATCTCCGTTATTTAACCAGGTAAAAGTCTCATTGAGATTAAAATCAGGTGATGTCTAAAGAGGGAGGGTGTGGCCTATATCACGGTGTGAACAATTGGAAGCCATTTCCTTTGTCTCGTGCAAAATGGGTCAAAAAAGAGATTTAACTTACTCTGAAAAGTCAAAACTGTAAAAAGTATTTCAGAGGAATGCAGCACTCTTGAGATTGCTAAGATATTTGGGAGTAATCACAGAACCTTCAAACGTTTGGTGCAAATGGTCAACGGGGTCAGAAGAAACGTATTGAGAAAAAGACGCAAAAGAACTGCCAAAGATTTGCGAAGAATCAAACGTGAAGCTACCAGGAAGCCCTTATCCTCGAGTGCTGTCATATTCAAGAACTGAAACCTACCCGGAGTGTCCAGAAGTACAAGATGTTCAGTGCTCAGAGACAATAAAGGTTAGGAAGGCTGAAACCCGACCACAACTGACCAAGACACATAAGATAAAATGTCAAGACTGGACCAAGAAATATCTAAACACAGATTTTCCAAAGGTTTCATGGACTGATGAGATGAGAGTGACTCTTGACGGACCAGATAGATGGTCCGTGGCTGGATCAGTAACGGGCCCAGAGCTCCACTTTGATGCCAGTAAGGTGGAGGAGGGGTTCTGGTATGGGCTGGTATTATTGCAAAGTACTATAAAGTCAACTCCCAAATATACTGCCAGTTTTTAGACATTTTTTTCAAGCAGTGGTACAGGAAAAATCTGCATCTTTCAAAAAGACCATGATTTCTATGCAGGACAAATGCTGTTTGTTTTATTGTTCTCTCTTTAACAGATGAAAATAAACAAGTAAGATGGGAGCATTTTAGTTGTTTTATTTAGTTTAGACTACCCCTCAATCTATAAAGCAAGGAGAGGGTTTCCTCATACTTTACATCAAGTCTACTTGTTGGCGCTTTATCAATGGCCTTGCAAAATTAATCTGAAAAAGACACACACACTTAGTTATAGGAGGAGTCAATGCAAAACTCAGATATCTCCCCCTCTACTTATGTGACTGCAGAGAGGAGGACAGAGGACAGAGGACACACAGTTTAACATGATGGACTATAGGACAGGACTGCTGCTGCTCACTATCTGCTGGGCAGGTCAATATCTTTACTGATCTGTATCTAACACAGATTTTAATTGTGTCAATAGCTTATTTCACCAGATGTGTTTCTATCCTCTTTACAGGTGTTGATGGTCAGACTCTGACAGAATCTGATTCAGTGACTAAAAGGCCTGGAGAATCTCACAGATTGAGCTGTACAGCCTCTGGATTCACATTCAGTAGCAACTGGATGGCCTGGGTCCGACAGGCTCCTGGAAAAGGACTGGAGTGGATCGCTTTGATCCACCCTACCAGCAGCAGTGCCTACATCTTCTACTCTGAGTCAGTGAAAGGCCGGTTCACCATCTCCAGAGACAACAACAGAGAGCAGCTGTATCTGCAGATGAGCAGTCTGACGGCTGTAGACTCTGCTGTTTATTACTGTGCTCGAGACACAGTGACTGAAGCTGGTTGAGCAGCTGTACAAAAACCTACAGTCCTCATCCATACTTTGTTGATAGACTACAAGGAGAATTATACTTTGACTAAATCTTTCCTTGCTGTAGTTTTTATGAAAAGGAAAAAAACAGTTGCTACTGAGCCAAGTTACAAAACACAATAATACAAAATAAATATCTTTAATTAAATAATTTCCTCCTAAAACAGCCAAGGACAGAAAAAACATCTTCTAAATGTATTTTTCATGTACGGGCAAAAATAAACATTTAATGTAGAAATGTCAGTCACATTACTCACACAAGCACCAACAGGTGGCAGTAGAGGATACAAATACAGGTGACAATAACGGGAATATGACAATGTCTCTAAACGTATACTATTAGTAGTAGTATTTGTTTATTTGCCCCCGAGGAGAAAATGGGTTGCAGCACATCACAAAGACATTTAAAAAGATAAGACAATACGTCACTGACAACAACATAGACCCAGATTAAAACAAACAGACATAAGAAAAACAGATATCGGCAGACATGGCAAGGGGCCTA
Source organism: Notothenia rossii (assembly GCF_949606895.1). Classification (NCBI taxonomy): domain Eukaryota; kingdom Metazoa; phylum Chordata; class Actinopteri; order Perciformes; family Nototheniidae; genus Notothenia; species Notothenia rossii. Next base: position 11,435,652 of record NC_136906.1, read on the forward strand.
GGCCCTCGTTTGGGAAATAGGGGAGACAGGGCAAGACCAGCTGGGTAAACACTGCGTCCTAGCCATCACTGATTCAGGAGTATGATGGCTTTTGGGACGAAAGACAGCCTGGATCTGTCCTTTTTTAACAGAGGGGTACGATCTCTCCGCCCGGATGGCAACAGTTCAAAGTAAGAGGCAAGTGGGCGCCTCAGGTCACTCACAATATTGTGTGCCAATTTTAAAACTCAGTCCTTGTATAAGCATTCTATATTAGCAAATGAGATTCCTTTCAATTTACTGGACAATGTTATGGCCCTCCTGAATGACTTTTTCTGTGCCTCAGTGGCGTTGCCGAACCAGCATATAATGCAGAAGGAGAGCACACTTTCAATAAAAGCAAGATAAAACATCTTAACCATTCTGTTGCCGACATTAAAAGAGAATCATTTCCGTAAAAAAAACATTCTTTGTTGAGACTTGACATTTATTTTCTCAGAACAAACATCCCATCTGAGCTAGTGGTCAAGCACGACACCAAGATATTTGTACACATTGACACATTGAATGGGCTCGCTATTTAAAAGAGTAGGGTTGGGGGATTGTGCTATTCTAAAATCAATTTTCATCTCCTTTGTTTTTGAGGTGTTTAGAAGCAGGTTTGACTTCTCACACCAGTTAATAAAGAAGTTGAGGACAGGCCCATGCTCCTCTTCCTCATCAAATAGGAGGCTGACCAGGGCCGTATCATCTGCAGACTTAATAAAGTGCCTATTGGGAAAAGTGCTGATGCAGGAGTTGGTGTATAAACTAAATAACAGAGAGGATAAGACACATCCCTGGGGTGAGCCTATCCAGGTACTTATTGTGTCAGAAAGTGCCTTGCCTATTTTGACCTGCTGAGTTCTACAGCTGAGGAAGTCAACGATCCAGGAGATCAGACCAGGTTCAAGTGAGAATTCTTCAGTTAAAATATTTGCTAAAATACTTGGCTTGATTGTGTTAAAAGCCGATGAGAAGTCGGCAAATAGAATGTTTACATGGGCTTTTGGCTTCTCGAGGTGAGTGTGCAGAAGATGCAGGAGGGTTGCGATAGCATCTTCCACCCCTCCAGATGCCTGATATGCAAATGGCATGAGATCTAAGAGGTGCTGCGTTTGTGAGATGAAATGCCTCTTAACTAAACGCTCAAAACATTTCATTACCAGTGAAGTGAGTGCTATAGGCCGAAAGTCATTGGGCTCACTGGCCCTGGGGGATTTTAGGCACTGGAATAATTGTGGATGTTTTCCAAAGAGAAGGGACTTTTTGCAGATGAAGGGAGGACCTAAACATTTCTGTAAATACAGGTGCAAGTTGTTCTGCACAGTGTTTTCAAACAGCTCCTTCAATATTATCGGGGCCAGGGCTTTTTCGTGCATTACACTTCCTGAAGAGATGGATGACTTCTGACTCCTCAATAGTCATACTAGAGGGGAGGGGGGGAGGATGGAGGGGAATGACAGTGTCAGCCTCTATACTGTTGCTACTCTCAAACCGGCAGAAGAAGGTGTTCAAATGATTTGCCGTCTCCCTTCCCTCACCACTGATCAAGACAGGAGACGGTTTTCCCCTGCCCTTATGTGGAGCAGTCGTCATGTTTTTAATTCCCTGCCATGCTTCTCTGGGATTACCAGACTTACTATAAAAGGCTTGAGGCTTTCCTGCAACAATCATATCCCATTATTAATTCCCTAACAGCAGGTATCAATAATATATGTATGCATGATGTTTCCAGTATGTGGATGGGCAACCAATGTTGTGCAAAGCAGAATAAATGATTATATCTTATTTAGGTTTAAATAAAAGGAACTGACAAATACCTTAAAATTCAACCTTATAATTTAAGGATATATACATTCAGTCATAGTATGCAAAAAGGAAATCTACATCAAATGTATTCAGGGGATGTGCTATGTTTCTTTTTGAGGAGGAGGAGTCAATGCAAACTCTGACCCATGGGAAAAACACAACATCTGGATTCAACTTTGGAGGATCAGTATGGAACTGGATCAGACAGGCTCCTGGGAAAGGACTGGAGTGGATCGCTTTAATACACACAGCTAGTTCACCGATCTATTACTCCCAGTCGGTCCAGGGTAGATTCACTATCTCCAGAGATGACTCCAGCAGTAAAGTGTATCTGTAGATGAACAGTCTGAAGGCCAAGGACACAGCAGTGTATTACTGTGCCAGAGAGACACAGTGAGAGACAGTAACAGGAGAGTCGTAACTAAAACTACTTCCTCTGTTTACCACCACCCATGAGAGCATTCACTGTATATTGAAATACTGAGTAAATGAACATTGACATCCTATTTCATCTCATTTTACGCAATGTTTAATTCAGTTACAACCTAAAGAAATATAGTGAATTCTAACAGAAAATATTTATTTTTGTTTATTTTGTGCCTCCAACTAAATGTATCACAGATAATATATAAAATGTCCCATTTGAAACAACGCAGCTGATTATCTGATTCAGTATGGTTAAACTGTGCCCATGTATCTCTAGAAGAACATTATTAAATGCACACTTTGATTACATTAAACATTAAAAAACATCTATTTGATTTGCCGATTGAACACAAATCATCATTATATCATAAACATTATCATCAGGAAAGTTTCATCTGTTTGAATTTGAAACATTACTGCAACATAACCACAAACAAATGAAGCAAATTCTATATTTAACACTGGAGACAAACAACTGATTCCAGTCTGCTAACTGGCAAACTTTAATCCACCGTAAACACATTTGAGAAGTTGATTAAATATCAAATATATATTAACAATGTTTCCCTTAAAGAAGCAGCTCTGATCATCTCATGTCTAACCCAAATTCAATCAAATACACCTGAGATTAATGGTTAGTTAATTAATTTAGTTTATTGTCATATTGGATGTAGGCCTAGGTGAGTCCCTCTGGCAATCAAAATTATTATACTTTACATGAAGTCTATTTGTTGCCCCTTGATAAATGGCTTTGCAAAATTACTCTTAAAAAGACACACAAACTTAGTTATAGGAGGAGTCAATGCAAAACTCAGATTGCTCCCCCTCTACTTATGTGACTGCAGAGAGGAGGACAGAGGACAGAGGACACACAGTTTAACATGATGGACTATAGGACAGGACTGCTGCTGCTCACTGTCTGCTGGGCAGGTCAACATCTTTACTGATCTTTATCTAACACAGCTTCTAATTGTGTCAACAGGTTATTTCACCAGATGTGTTTTTATCCTCTCTACAGGTGTTGATGGTCAGACTCTGACAGAATCTGATTCAGTGACTAAAAGGCCTGGAGAATCTCACAGATTGACCTGTACAGCCTCTGGATTCACATTCAGTAGCTACGACATGGCCTGGGTCAGACAGGCTCCTGGGAAAGGACTGGAGTGGGTTGCGAGTATGTATGACAGTAGCAACATCTACTACTCTGAGTCATTTAAAGGCCGGTTCACCATCTCCAGAGACAACAACAGACAGCAGGTGTATCTGCAGATGAGCAGTCTGACGGCTGTAGACTCTGCTGTTTATTACTGTGCTCGACGCACAGTGACTAAAGCTGGTTGAGCAGCTGTACAAAAACCTTCAGTCCTCATCCTTGATGTGTTGATAGAGTACAAAGAGAATTCTACGTTGACTAAATCCTTCGTTGTCGAAGTTTTTATGAAAAGGAAAAAACAGTTGCTACTGAACCAAGTTATAAAACACATTAATAAATGAAAATGTCTTAAAAAAATTAATTGCCTCATAAGACAGGCAAGGACTGAATAAACATATTGTAAATATATTTCATGTAGGCCTATGGGCAAAAAAACCCTCTAAATGTAGAAATGTCAGTCACATTACTCACACAAGCACCAACAGGTGGCAGTAGAGGATAAAAAGACAGGTGACAATAACGGGAATATGACAATGTCTCTAAACGTATACTATGAAAGTCTTGAGGCTTTCCTGCAACAATGATGTCCCATTATTAATTTCCTAACAGAAGGTATCAATAATATATGTATGCATGATGTTTCCAGTATGTGGATGGGCAACCAATGTTGTGCAAAGCAGAATAAATGATTACATCTTATTTACGTTTGGATAAAAGGAACTGACAAATAATTTGAAATTCAACCTTATAATTTAAGGATATAAGCATTCAGTCATAGTATGCAAAAAATAAATCTATATCTTATTTATTCAGGGGATGTGCTGTGTTTCTGCTTGAGGAGGAGGAGTCAATGCAAACTCTGACCTCTTCCATCTCTACATATGTGTTGCAGAGTGAAGGACAGACACTAAATCACTGACATACACACTGTACACTGGACAGAGACAACTGGCTTTCACAATGATCAGAGCTGATTATCTGGTGGTTTTTCTCATCCTGTCAATTTACTCTGCAGGTAAGAACAAAACCTGTTTTTCTGACAGAGCTCCTGGTACAAAGACAATATGGCTGCTTTACAGAAACTAATGAGCTGTTTACATGTCTGTAGGTACTGAGGGTCAAACACTGACTGAGTCTGAACCAGTGGTTAAAAAGCCTGGAGAGTCCCACAGACTGACCTGCACATATTCAGGGTTTAGTAGTAATATTGATACTGCTTGGATCAGACAAGCTGCTGGAAAAGGACTTGAGTGGATCGTTTATATCAGCAGTGGCAGTAGAAGCATCTACTACTCTGAGTCTGTGAAAGGCGAGTTCACCATCTCCAGAGACAACAACAGACGTCACAGCAGGTGTATCTGCAGATGAGCAGTCTGACGGCTGTAGACTCTGCTGTTTATTACTGTGCTCGAGAGACAGTGACACAGAAAGGAGAAATGCTGTACAAAAACTCAACAAGTCAAAACAAAGTAAAAACTTTGTGTTCTGCTTCTCACAATCACAAAAAAGCTTGAGCTCAACATCATCAAAACACTGAATGAAATATCGCCTCAATAAAACTGCTTCCATCAGAAAGCAGCTACCAAAAGTTACATCAGACAATCAATATACTATTTGTCTGAGATTTGATTAGAAATAAAAGTATCATTTTCATTTATTGCTTTAAAATATAAATGTTATTTCATATGCCCAAACACAAATCCAAAAGACAACTCTTGACAGGACAATCCGTCCCTCTTTTATAGCCTGTCAGTGTCCCTCTCTATGCAAAGTGAACTTCCTCACAGTCTGCTATAAAGACTTGATATCATGCTGTCAGCTGCAGCAGAAGAAGAGAAGCTCCATCAGGTCACCTTCAACACCAACCATGTTCTCTGTAGCTCTGCTGCTGCTGCTGGCTGCTGGATCCTGTGAGTCTCACTGAGGCAGAGACACTGACAGAACGCTCACACTGACTGCTCACTATTATTAACCTCGCTCAATATTCAACATGTTTCCCTCCACAGGTGTGAAGTGTGAGCAGTTGATACAGCCAGCCTCTGTGACTGTTCAGCCAGGTCAACGTCTGACCATCACCTGTCAGGTCTCTTATTCTCTTGGCTCCTGGACAGCCTGGATCAGACAGCCTGCAGGGAAAGGACTGGAGTGGATAGGAATGAAATACACCGGAGCTTCATACTATAAAGATTCACTGAAGAGCAAGTTCAGTATCGACTTAGACTCTTCCAGCAACACAGTGACTCTGAACGGACAGAGCGTGCAGCCTGGAGACTCTGCTGTGTATTACTGTGCCAGAGACACACTGTGACACACACCATCAGTAGAGCTGTACAAAAACCCCTCAGAGCCTGAACACTTGTAACATGAAGCCACCAGAGGAGGAGCCTTCAGACCAGAAATGATCTCAACACCAGCTCACTGTTACAGTCAAGAGGGAAAGAGTACTAAGATGTCATAGAAATATTCTTAACTTAATTCAACAGAAAGGGTTTTCACCAATTTAAATAATCTGACATTACAATCACTGATACTGATATCATTGTAGGTATAACATCTAAAAGGGATAGTGAGACCATAAGCTCGTTTTAAAAGTGTCTGATAATACAGTAGATTCCTTTCTATAGTAGAATGGGATCCTCTAAAAGACAGTTCCTATTAAATAATTATTCAATAACATATGAAAAAGACAACTTTATCAGTGTCATAATTGGATTAGGAGAAGAATGAATAGTTTTGATCCGACTTCATATTTTCATAAAACTATGGGAAAGTTTGTTTTTATCATCTAAATCGTGTTGCTCAACTATGTGATTAAAAACCACACCTGAACATTTCCTCATCTTTTGGATAATTTCCATGAACTGAAGTCAGATGATTTCCAAACATCAGTATGTAAATTTCTCTGTGTGTGTTGCCTCATAAACCAGCAAAGTGTGTGTTTGTGTCAGAGAGAGGACAGATCAGCTCACATCAGTTCAGCTTCAACATCAACATGTTCTCTGCAGCTCTGATACTGCTGCTGGCAGCTGGATCCTGTGAGGAGCTTTCAGTGGATTCTCACTAATAAACACATCAGAAACACTGAGTGGTCAGATGAATGATGGAGATAATGTTGCTTTGTGTTTCTACAGGTGTGAACAGTATTGATCTCATCCAGCCAGACTCAATGGTTGTGCAGCCTGGACAGCCTTTGACCATCACCTGTCAGGTCTCTGGTTATTCTCTGACTGATAGCAGCTATGCAACAGGTTGGATCAGACAGTGTGAAGGAAAACCAATGGACTGGATTTCACACATGTGGGGTGGAGGTAGCGTAACTCAAAACAATGCTCTGAAGAACACGTTCAGCTACAGCAGAGACTCTTCTGCTGGAACAGTGACTCTAACAGGACAGAGTGTGCAGCCTGCAGACACAGCTGTGTATTACTGTGTACGTCAGCCCACAGTGACACAAACCACCAGCAGACCTGCACAAATACTCAGCAACATGTCACTCAATCACACAGAGTATAAATGTGAACAATGATACACACCTCACTCTCTGATAATTCCATTAAATAATTCCTCTAAATGTCTGGGAAATATTATTTCACTTCCACTGCAGCCAAGATCAGAAAAGACTGAGAGAAGCTTCATTTTGGACAAATACAAAACATATATGATACGTTTACATTTTTACTAAATGATTATTGCATTGCTTAGAAAATACAGAACATATTTTTTATTTTTTTATCTACTGGAATAGAAAATAACGGTAGCTCTACCACTGCAGAAACAGGATGTCATTGCAGAACATAAACAAACTAATTTCCTCTTTTTTTGTTTTCATGAATCCAGAAATAAGTTGACAGGAAATGTAAGTCAACGTGAAATGTAAATGCAGCCGTCGTAGAGATACTCTGCTTATGGAAATGTTGATGTCACATGTTCCTTTTTGAATCTGTAGAGGGAGGTCGATGCAAACTCTTCCTCTCTTTAAAACACACCATCAGCGACTTGTTGCAGAACACCAGAGAAGTGTTAAATGTTTCTGAAACACTCAGATCAGAAAGCACTGACAGTGTCTCTCAAATAATGGAAAGGACAATTATCTGGAGTTTATTATATTTAGTTACTATTCATGGTGAGAAAATCTATTCTGATTTACTTCTTTTTTTTATTTCTTTGGTAAAATGTTGGATAATGAGCAAAAATGATTTACTTACAGGAGTCTGGAGTGAGATCAAACTGGAGCAGTCCTCCTCTCAGGTGCAAAGACCTGGAGGGACAGCGAAGATGTCATGTGTCACATCTGGTTTTAAAATGACAGATTATTATATTCACTGGATCAGACAGAGGCCAGGACAAGCTCTGGAGTGGGTTGGGAGGATGAACACAGGTTCAAACTCTGCTATCTATGGCAGCTCCTTTGAAAGCCGCTTCACCATGACTGAAGATGTTCCCAGCAGCACTCAGTACCTCGAGGTCAGCAGCCTGGCAGCAGGAGACTCTGCTGTTTACTTCTGTGCTCGACACACAGTGACTAAAGACAGTGGAGCAGCTGCACAAAAACCTCCACTAACCACAAAGCAATGTGATCCTACACTTCTGGGTTTTCTCACACATTGCAAAAACACTTAGATGTATCCACATTAGATTTCTATGTATTTCCCATTAATCACCAGATAGTCCCTCATGATATCTTATTATTTTATTTTAAATAATATATGTCATGTTTATCAAATCAAGCCACAAATTACATTGAATATTTCCTAAACACTACTATTTATTGGGTGACTGTGATTGCGAGGGAGTGCTCTCGTATTTCAATCAGAAGGTTGTGTGTTCGATCCCAACCCGTGCAGTCAATATGTCGATGTATCATTGGGCAAGATACTTCACCCTGAGTTACTCCCGATGGCATGGCCAACGGTGTTTGAGTGTGTATTAATGTTAGTTCCTAGAGTAAGGTACACTGCTCTGTGTGAATGGGTGAATGACATGCAGTATGTAAAGTGCTCTGAGGGGTCGTAAAGACTGGATAAAGCGCTATATAAGTACAGTTACCATTTACTATCAGAACAAAATTGTAAATTATTTATATTATAGTAAATGCACTTCCATAATGCTCAAACTGACATTATGCGAAACAGAGCATTGATACCAACATGAATTATGTAATATATATATATACACAGTGACTCTGAACGGACACACTGTGACACACACCATCAGTAGAGCTGAACAAAAACCCCTCAGAGCCTGAACACTTGTAACATGAAGCCACCAGAAGAGGAGCCCTCAGACCAGAAATGATCTCAACACCAGCTCACTGTTACATCATCAGGTTAAACATTTAGAGGTTATAATCACTGACACATTACTGTATGTATTCCCAAGACAAATTCAAATGACAAATTGTCGAACATTAAACTTTTCAAGTATGCCTATTAAAATAAAATCAGCTGAATTGGTTTCAGTAGATGAATTGCTTTAAATGTTAGAAGTGTAGCAGGATGTATTCCCCACACAAATATCAATTAGTACAAGCTACGAGCCAAAACTTAAAATTTGTTGCATGTCAGGGAGGCGTGTGGCGCAGTGGATAGAGCCTTGGTGTTGGGATCAGGGCGTCACAGGTTCAAACCCCACTGCAGTCAGCATGTCTTTGTGTCCCTGGGCAAGACACTTCACCCCAAGAGCCCACAGTATTGAGTATGTAAGTCACTTTGGATAAAAGACTCTAATAAGTAATGTGATGTCACAATTTCTCATGAAACAAATGCATTCATTGCTGCACCGATAGAAGTGACACACAACGTCAGCTTTAATTAAAAAAAAATTAAAAGACATGGGATGCTGCATGTCTATTTCAAACCTAGCCTTCAAAGTGATATACAAAACTTAATCATAACAATTGTAATGCCTTTTTTCAATAAACAGCAGCAGTAATATGTTTGCATCGGAAGAAACTGAATAAAATAATACATGTAAATGTAACGAAGCAAAATAAGGATAACATTGATATCAGACAAGACAACGTTCAATCAGAAAGGAGGAGTCAATGCAAAACTCAGATATCTCCCCCTCTACTTATGTGACTGCAGAGAGGAGGACAGAGGACAGAGGACACACAGTTTAACATGATGGACTATAGGACAGGACTGCTGCTGCTCACTGTCTGCTGGGCAGGTCAACATCTTTACTGATCTGTATCTAACACAGCTTCTAATTGTGTCAACAGCTTATTTCACCAGATCTGTTTTTATCCTCTTTACAGGTGTTGATGGTCAGACTCTAACAGAATCTGATTCAGTGACTAAAAGGCCTGGAGAATCTCACAGATTGACCTGTACAGCCTCTGGATTTAACATAGATAGCTACTACATTGCCTGGGTCAGACAGGCTCCTGGAAAAGGACTGGAGTGGATCGCTTCGATCAATGTTGGCACCAAGTACTACTCTGAGTCAGTGAAAGGCCGGTTCACCATCTCCAGAGACAACAGCAGACAGCAGGTGTATCTGCAGATGAGCAGTCTGACGGCTGTAGACTCTGCTGTTTATTACTGTGCTCGAGACACACAGTGACTGAAGCTGGTTGAGCAGCTGTACAAAAACCTACAGCACCAATCCTTATCTTAGAAAGAGCCTTAAAATCAATGATATTCTTCATTTATCGTTCGCTTTGGTTGTTATTTTATGAAAGGAGGAAAATCAGCCTTGAGAGAGATCATTAATAACTATGTTTAATGACACAACAATACGAAAAATATCTTAATGAATTAAATGTCCGTATAGGAATAAAATCATCACGTCATGAACACATTTCAGCCACAATAATGCATATATATGGCAGTAAAATCATGTAGCAGCTGCTCTCATAAACACACTAGAGAGTTCCCCTCTCCTCTGTCAGCAGGGACGTGCACAGACATTTTGGGGTCAGGAGCTCAAGTGAGAAAAAGGGTACTTCCCATAATCATTTATAAAAAAATGTTTTAAAACTAAAAGTTACAAATAGTTCCACATCTCTGACTTACTGACCAATTTATTTTAATACCCTCACAGTCTCACTGAGGCAGAGACACTGACAGAACGCTCACACTGACTGCTCTCTGTTATTAACCTCGCTCACTATTCAACATGTTTCCCTCCACAGGTGTGAAGTGTGAGCAGTTGATACAGCCAGCCTCTGTGACTGTGCAGCCAGGTCAACGTCTGACCATCACCTGTCAGGTCTCTTATTCTGTTAGCAGCTCCTACACAGCCTGGATCAGACAGCCTGCAGGGAAAGGACTGGAGTGGATAGGACAGTCAGCTACAGGATACACCACATACTTTAAAGATTCACTGAAGAGCAAGTTCAGTATCAACTTAGACTCTTCCAGCAACACAGTTACTCTGAACGGACAGAGCATGCAGCCTGGAGACTCTGCTGTGTATTACTGTGCCAGAGACACACTGTGACACCAGGGGCGGATCTAGACAAATATTCATGGGGTGGCAAGAGGGTGGCAGGAGAATTTGAGGGGTGGCATCCCCTGGCAGAAGTATATTCTGATTTAATCGCAGTCATATCAATCAATGTTAACTTGGAAAGCCACAATATATATATTTTAACTCAATAACATTAGGTGAGATTATTGTGGCACATCAGTAAAGCCTTAAATATAAATATATAAGGTGGCACACGAAATTTAATGAATTTTAACTGAATGAGTTGGTTTAACTCTTAGACCAGCAGGGGTACCAAATATGCAGACTGCTGCAATAAATACATTAATTAACTGTCTCATCGATGTGTGTCTGTATGAATATGATAATATTAACAATCATATTATCCTATCAGCTGTCAATCACTGTTATGATTCACATCTTTAGTGTTATTATTAAATAAACTATATTTTTTGGAGGAGTTAATGATGAACGTTCCTCAAGATGCTTGCTCACCCTCCTTCAAATTTGAAAGACCAGTAATTACTATCATAATTCAAATGAATCAAAGGAACAGTTCAGCGCCCCACAACTTCATTGCAAACAGTTACAACCTTGACTTTACATCAGAAAGAACAAATATTAAAGAAATGACTAACTGCATCAGTTAGGGTTAAAAAAAAACTGTGTATTCAGCTAAAACATACATCGCTGCAGTTATTATCCATTGGAATGCCCGTAGGCCTACCTACTGGCATAGTTAAATCAAAGTGGTTACTTTTTTTTGGCTGGGCAGTGAAGTTTTACACACCGTCTTATTTTACTTTCTCAGGACTTGAAACTGTTTTTTGGGGGCAGACCCCCACAAAGAAGAAACATATATTTACACATCTAAGATTCGGAGCCCCTAAAGGGACATGGAAAAAAAAAAAAAATGGAGAGAGAAAAAAAATAAAGTCAGGAAAACGGATTCGTTTCTCGTGAGCACAAGAAACAAATCCGTTTTATTTTTTTTGAGAAAGTAACCGATGCACCAAGGAGGAAGTGGAACACACATTAGACAACCATTTCATTGCAGACTGTTATGTTTACGTGGGGAAATGACAGAGCATACATTATTTGAGATAGACTATATTTTGAAGTCAGACTTCATTTTATGGACATTTCGGCCAGGGGTGTAGAGCTATTGGTTTAAGCACCGGATTGGCAAAACAGGAGAGTTTGTAAACCAGTCTGCTTTGATCTATGAATTAATGTCCGTGACTCGCAGAGTACCTGCTTCCCCCGCAGCTTTTTTATAGGGAAACAAACACTCAGTACAAACACACAGAGCCAGTGGCGGACTGCCCCCCCCCCCCCCGTTGACAGTTTACGTCGGCTGGGCAGGGTGAGATTCCCGGGCTGATTTTTAGTCCCAGTCCGCCCATCATGCGTCCTGATGAGAGGCGATCTCCTCCATAAAACTAATAAAAGGGGGAGTAATCGGGCAGTTCGGTGTGTGTGTAGAGGTGTGTGTGGTTAAAACGGCCTGTGGTCACTCTTTATAGCTGTTCAATGAAGGTAAACACAGAAGGCGGTGCGTAAAAACTCTTTGAGCGCTGGTGCTGCTCTTCTCTGAGTTACACGTCCCGCTGCCTCCTGGAGTGACCACACACCCCTGGCCGAAATGTCCTTAAAGTGAAGTCTGAGTACGAAATATATCTCAAATAATGCACTGTCATTTCCCCACGTAAACATAACAGTCTGCAATGAAATGGTTGTGTCCTGTGCGCTTCACTTCCTCCTTGGCGCACCGGTAACTTTCTCCCCCAAAAAAAGTCAGGATAACGGGTTTGTATCTCGTGCGCACGAGTTAGTATCTCGGAGCCCCTAAAGGGACATGGAAAAAAAAAAAGGTCATCATCTTAACAGTTTATTATTCTCATCGACTCATCCGTGAGCAGAGCATCAAGTTGGCATGCCTATAACAGCTGAATGTGGCGATTACCATCTTGATCAGCAAAACGCCTGACAAACTTATTAAGATTTAAAGCTATGGTGCGTTTTGATTCAATGCTGAGTACAGCCAAACTTGACAGGCTCTTCTTTGTCATAGTAGACCGCAAACAGTTGCGGCGCCAGAGTATTTGTGTTGGGTAATCTATGGTAGGGCTAACCCATACAGTGGTGGGGCTCAAGTCAGTATTTGCAATGTAATTACATACAGGCCCCCCTTGACAGTGAAACGCCACGCGTGAGGTTTAGATTATTACCCTGTCTCAATCCAAATTGAACTTTATGAAATAAAAAGGCACATTTGTCTTGTAGTAAATAAAAAGGGCAACCTGGAGCCAATCCTGCAATTTCCCCACCGGTGAAAGAGTTGAAAACCCAACCCCTGCAGGGGGGTCTGGGGGGATTCTCCCCCAGGAGATTTTTTGAAATACTAACCTCAAATACACATTCTGGTGCTCTCTTAAGAAGAAAAATAAATAAATATATATTACTACACGACGTATTTAAAAAAATGAATGTAATTTTTGTTTTTTGTTACTTTGTTCTGAAAGCTGAACCTGCTGCTCCTCACAGAGAGGAGAGGGAAGAGGCTGTGTGAATTACTTTACATTGTGGATAAGGGTGGATAGCCCCTATTGTTCTGTGTGTCAAAATGAAAGACATCCCACACACCTATCAATCATCAAACCGTGGGGTCTTATAGTTGTACCGATGTATATCGAGATGTACTACAGCAAAAGTATTCTCCGTCGGGACTTCCTGCAACAACACCACGCCGTTATCGTGATTCTGATTGGCCAGAAGACATTATCAAAGATGTTTTATTGAGAAGACGATCACTACGTGACAAAAGTTTTCAAAACCGTTTCTAGTCTTCGGTATTAACAGACAAGTGGCTACTGAAATCAAACTTAATAACTGCTGTCTGTGCAATTTACTCCGCGCGAGTTTGCAGACTTTATTTTGCTTACTTTAACATCATTTTTCATGGTGGGGCTAAGCCATTTATTGGTATGGCTGTAGCCTACCCCAGCCATACCATGACCGCAAATACGTCATTCCTTCTGTCTACTTGTATCCGAAATGCTTCTCGTTTTGCGCTGTCCTCCCGTTCAAATGAAATCGCCGCCAATCACATTTCCAAGCTCGCGCCAGGGGGGGGGAGGGGTTACAAGGCTCGCGTCTTGTGCTGCATTCACTTGCACTCGGACATTAGAGATTTTCTCTCATAAATGTCCGAAGAGCCACAACTTTTCTTTCAAAACAAAGCTGCCGAATGGGGTGGCAGCTGGGTGGCAAGGCATTTTTCTGAGGTGGCAGCTGCCACCCCGTGCCACCCCGTAGAACCGCCACTGTGTGACACACACCATCAGTAGAGCTGAACAAAAACCCCTCAGAGCCTGAACACTTGTAACATGAAGCCACCAGAAGAGGAGCCCTCAGACCAGAAATGATCTCAACACCAGCTCACTGTTACATCACCAGTTTAAACATTTAGAGGTTATAATCACTGATACATTACTGTATGTATTCCCAGAATAAGAACATGAATAACACTTCTTTAAATTGTTAAACATCAGCCTTTTCAAGTATCCATAATTATATATTTTCAGTAATTGATTTTTTTCCTCTACATTTAAGTTTCTTTACAACCAATTTCAGCTCTAAGAATATTGTTCACACTATTTATTCATAAATACTAAACAGTACATCTAGGATCAAAACACAACACAAAATTGTTGGACGTAAGATTTTCTTTCCAAAAACAAATGCATGCATTTCTGTTCTTTATTTGACACAAAAAGTCATCTTTGATTAAAAATATAAATGTTAAAGACATGAGATGTTGATAAAACCTGTAAAGTGATTTATTTACTAAATTAACTTAAAGTATTTTTTAATGACAATAATGTTAATAACTTTATTTTAATCAACAGTAAATAAAATCCATTATTTGTTTTTTTCATCTGAAAAATCTGAATTACATAAAGATATTTAATGTTACAAAGTGACTTACAGCCCAATAAGAAATGTTTACTAATTTAAAATGTAAGACGTAATGCTATTAACATAACATACTTTTAGAAGAGGACAATGTTCAATCAGAAAGGAGGAGTCAATGCAAAACTCAGATGTCTCCCCCTCTACTTATGTGACTGCAGAGAGGAGGACAGAGGACAGAGGACACACAGTTTAACATGATGGACTATAGGACAGGACTGCTGCTGCTCACTGTCTGCTGGGCAGGTCAACATCTTTACTGATCTGTATCTAACACAGCTTCTAATTGTGTCAACAGTTTATTTCACCAGATGTGTTTTTATCCTCTCTACAGGTGTTGATGGTCAGACTCTGACAGAATCTGATTCAGTGACTAAAAGGCCTGGAGAATCTCACAGATTGACCTGTACAGCCTCTGGATTCACATTCAGTAGCTACGACATGGCCTGGGTCAGACAGGCTCCTGGGAAAGGACTGGAGTGGATCGCTTATATCTACAGGGATGGCAGTAGCTACATCTTCTACTCTGAGTCAGTGAAAGGCCGGTTCACCATCTCCAGAGACAACAGCAGACAGCAGCTGTATCTGCAGATGAGCAGTCTGACGGCTGTAGACTCTGCTGTTTATTACTGTGCTCGATACACACAGTGACTGAAGCTGGTTGAGCAGCTGTACAAAAACCTACAGACCTCATCCTTGATGTGTTGGAAGAGCACATAGAGCGTTGACTAAATCTTTCCTTGTTGTAGCTTTTATGAATGAAAAAAACAGATGCTTCTGAGCCAAGTTATAAAACAAATTATTATTAAAGAAATGTCTTTAAATAATAATTTCCTCATAAAACAGCCAAGGACAGAAATAACATCTTCTACCCTAAATGTATGTTTCATGTATGGGCAAAAAGAAACACTAAATGTAGACATTTCTGTCACATTACTCACATTCAGTTGGAAGTGCAGCAGCCTCAAGTGTTAATCTCACGTCTAAAATAAATTCATGATACACAGAAGGAAGAATGGCTGTTTGTTCTTGTGATTGTGCAGTGTGGTGTAAGCTGGATAATAAATCATTCTGCAATAAGACAAACTTTCCCTTTCTGGGAGAAGATCTATGTCTTCCTGAGTGACATGTTGCTGCAGTAATCCCCCTCACTGAGGTGACCTATCATTTTCAAATGAAAGTATGAGACTGACAGTGCAGCTTGTTTTGTATACATTAAATCACCCACCACACTGTTAGTCTCTCAGAAATGCAAATACCAACAAGTAAAAAAGAATAAACAACATCTTATTTTTGGGTCTGTTATGGAGCTTCTCTCATATTTCAGCACTCCTCCTTCTCTCACAAATTAAGTATTTATGTATCAACACTGCGACCCCCCCAAAAAATGCAAATCCCAACACACTGATGGATAATCCCCACCCATTCTGCATGCACAATATATATCCTTCATACAGCCTCTGTTGTTGCAGACTCAGACAAGTTACCACCATGACATTAGTACAAAGCGTGGTCCTCCTGGCTCTGGTTTCAGGTGAGTGAAGTCGGTCCAGCAGAGGAGGAGAAGAGGTGCTGGTTCCCCGTCATCTAAACTCTGTGTCTCTTTCAGCGGCTCAGGGCCAGTCCCTCACCTCCTCAGAGCCAGTGGTCAGCAGAGCAGGAGAACCAGTCTCTCTGTCCTGTAAGGTGGAAGGACTTCCTCTGACTTGGCTGCACTGGATCAGGCAGAAACCAGGGAAAGGACTGGAGTGGATCGGACGCATTGATAGTGGAACTGGAACCATATTTGCCCAAAGACTGCAAGGCCAGTTTTCCATCACCAAAGACACTTCCAAAAATGTTGTGTACTTTGAGGTGAAGAGTCTGACACAAGAAGACTCTGCAGTTTATTACTGTGCACGAGAGACACAGTGACACACTAGACTACCACGCTGTACACAAACTGAACAACACTGATCCCTGTATGAAAACCACTGAAGCATGTCAGGGCTGTGAAAACTCAATTCTCATTGGATGATCACCAGCTGATAATGAAATGTATTTCATTTAGAAAAACATGAGTGTTATTGCGTTGAGAGTCATGACTCACAGCAATGCCTGCATTTTTGAAAGGATAACCCTGTACAACGTACATTAGAATCCAGTGAATACTGTGGTTTAATTACAGAATTATTTTTTACTGAAATAACATCTACTCATTTTGAGAGTTTTAGGAAATGTTTTTACAATAAATTAAATAATGGCAACACAATCATAGCTAAATCAACTATGGTGACTTTTATACATCCTTAGAGACTTTTTCTGCAGCCTGAGGACACTGTTGGGTTTTACTGTGTAACTGTAAGAAGTAAAAGGATACGAACCACCAACAAAAGCCAACAAATATTCAATAACCAAATTAATCAACCACTCGTTTTATGGGACCATGGCTCATTTTTTGGCATGGATAAAATACTTCAAAACAATAAGGGAACATGACGCTGAGTTTATTGTTGGTTGTCAAATACAAGGATAAGTGAATATAATTTGTTTTAAAAGACAAATATGGATAAGTGCATACAGACAAATAATTGAGTCAATTAGATCAAACTACAAGTCCCTGCAAAAGCCCCTCCCTCCCCATGCTATCCTGATGCAAATCTCCAGTGTGTGCAGAGTACTTCTGTCTGACTGCTCTGTACTTTGTGTGGAGCATCAGAGGTCACATCTCCAGTCTCAGGATGATCAACACTCTCTCTCTTCTGCTGGTTGCTCTCTCTCTGCCCTGTGAGCTCTCCTGCTTCTTGATGTTTTATCTTTTATCAGACAACATCCACTGATGGTCAGTCAGTGATTCAGCCCTGTGTTTGGTGTGTTAGTGATCATTTCTCTTTTGTATCTCATCAGGTTGTACAGGTCAGAGTATGGAGTCTATTCCTTCCTCTTCAGTAGTGAAGAGGCCTGGGGAGACTCTCAGTCTCTCCTGCAGGGGATCTGGCTTCACATTTAGTTGCTGTGTTATGATCTGGGTCAGACAACCTGCTGGAAAACCTCTGGCATTGATAGGGAGAGGCTACTCTGATTCCAGTAAGAACAAATATGCCAGCAGTGTGGAGGGACGTGTAGAAGTCAGTAGAGATGATAGCAACAGCATGGTGCATCTGAGGCTGTCCAACTTAAAGCCAGAGGACTCTGCTGTGTATTACTGCGCTAGAGACACACACTGGTTAAAGGAAGCCCAGAGGCTTTACAAAAACCTCTAACTCTTTCATTTTCACAAGCACCAACAGGTGGCAGTAGAGGATAAAAAGACAGATGACAATAACAGTGAAATTCTTGAAGCTTTCCTGCATCAATAATATCCCATTATTCATTTATTTAACAAAAGGTATCAATAATATATATATAAGTATGATGTTTCCAGTATGTGGATGGGCAGCCAATGTTTTACAGAATGCATGATTACAACTTACTTAAGTTTAAAACACAAGTAACTGATAAATTACTTGAAATTAATCCTTATAATTTAAGGATATATAAGCATTCAATCATAGTATACAAAAAGGATATCTACACTCATTAAAAAAAAACTTGAGCTCAACATCATCAAAACACTGAAGGAAATATTGCCTCAATAAAACTGCTTCCATCAGAAAGCAGCTACCAAATGTTAGATCAGACAATACATATACTATTTGTCTGAGATTTGATTAGAAATAAAAAGATCATTTTCATTTATTGTTTTTAAAAAATTAATGTTCTTTCATATGTCCAAACACAAATCCAAAAGCCAACTCTTGACAGGACAATCCATCCCTCTTTTATAGCCTGTCAGTGTCCCTCTCTATGCAAAGTGAACTTCCTCACAGTCTGCTATAAAGACTTGATATCATGCTGTCAGCTGCAGCAGAAGAAGAGAAGCTCCATCAGGTCACCTTCAACACCAACCATGTTCTCTGTAGCTCTGCTGCTGCTGCTGGCTGCTGGATCCTGTGAGTCTCACTGAGGCAGAGACACTGACAGAACGCTCACACTGACTGCTCAATGTTATTAACCTCGCTCACTATTCAACATGTTTCCCTCCACAGGTGTGAAGTGTGAGCAGTTGATACAGCCAGCCTCTTTGACTGTGCAGCCAGGTCAACGTCTGACCATCACCTGTCAGGTCTCTTATTCTGTTAGCAGCCACTACACAGCCTGGATCAGACAGCCTGCAGGGAAAGGACTGGAGTGGATAGGGAGAAAATACACTGGAGATTCATACTATAAAGATTCACTGAAGAGCAAGTTCAGTATCGACTTAGACTCTTCCAGCAACACAGTGACTCTGAACGGACAGAGCGTGCAGCCTGGAGACTCTGCTGTGTATTACTGTGCCAGATACACACTGTGACACACACCATCAGTAGAGCTGAACAAAAACCCCTCAGAGCGAGAACACTTGTAACATGAAGCCACCAGAGGAGGAGCCCTCAGACCAGAAATGATCAAAACACCAGCTCACTGTTACATCATCAGTTTAAAGATTTAGAGGTTATAATCACTGATACATTACTGTATGTATTCCCAGAATAACAAGACATATATACAAATTTCAAATTGTTGAAAATTAAACTTTTCAAGTCGACCTTATGAAATAAAATCAGCTGAATTGGTTTCAGTAGATGAATTGCTCTAAATGTCAGATGTTTATTCCTGAATGTCTAACCCTAAAACTATCAATCAGTACAAGCTACGATCAAAAACTTAAATTTCTTTGGATGTCACAATTTCTCATAAAACAAATGCATTAATTGCTGTATCGATTATAGTGACATACAATGTCAGCTTTGATAAAAAGTATGGGATTCTGTTTGTCTATTTCAAACCTAGCCTGCTACGTGATTTACACGATCCATGATATGAAACTAAATGATAACATTTGAATACCCTTTTTCAATAAACAGCCGCAGAAATTCAAGTTGCATCGGAAGAAACTCAATTAAATAAGAACAGTAAATGTAACGAAGCAATATAAGGATAACATTGATATCAGGTTAAAATGTTCACAAAATCAAAATTTAAAGCGATATTTTCTTAAAATAAATATTAGTGTTACAATAGGACAACATTCAATCAGAAAGGAGGAGTCAATGCAAAACTCAGATATCTCCCCCTCTACTTATGTGACTGCAGAGAGGAGGACAGAGGACAGAGGACACACAGTTTAACATGATGGACTATAGGACAGGACTGCTGCTGCTCACTGTCTGCTGGGCAGGTCAACATCTTTACTGATCTGTATCTAACACAGCTTCTAATTGTGTCAACAGTTTATTTCACCAGATGTGTTTTTATCCTCTTGACAGGTGTTGATGGTCAGACTCTGACAGAATCTGATTCAGTGACTAAAAGGCCTGGAGAATCTCACAGATTGACCTGCACAGGCTCTGGAGTTGCCTTTGGTAGCTCTTGGATGGCTTGGATCAGACAGGCTCCTGGGAAAGGACTGGAGTGGGTTGCGATTATTGAATATGATAGTGATCGTATCTACTACTCTGAGTCAGTGAAAGGCCGGTTCACCATCTCCAGAAACAACAACATACAGCAGCTGTATCTGCAGATGAGCAGTCTGACGGCTGTAGACTCTGCTGTTTATTACTGTGCTCGACACACAGTGACTGAAGCTGGTTGAGCAGCTGTACAAAAACCTACAGACCTCATCCTTATCTTAGAAAGATCCTTAAAATGAATTATATTCTTCAGTTATCTTTTGCTTTGGTTGTATATAATACAATGATGAAATTCAGCCTTGAGAGAGTTCATAAATTACCAGCAATTTAAATAAATTAAAAAACAATCTAGATTAATTGATTACTGCCAAACAAAATAGCCAAGGACAAAACAAAAAAAAGAATCCGCTGAGAACAATGTCCAAATAGGAATAAAATCAACACTACATGAACACGTCTCAGCACCATTAATGCATATCATGGAGCAGCTGCTCTCATAAAGACACGAGATGGCAGTCAGTGTAGAGTTCCCCTCTCCTCTGTCAGTAAAAGGA
Organism: Notothenia rossii; assembly: GCF_949606895.1. NCBI lineage: Eukaryota > Metazoa > Chordata > Actinopteri > Perciformes > Nototheniidae > Notothenia > Notothenia rossii. The sequence continues at coordinate 11,456,495 of NC_136906.1, forward strand.
AAGACTCAGATCTGCTGCTCTCACTGATCTTAACTCACACTCAGACCCTGGACTGAACTACAGGTTTATACTCTCTCCCTTTGAGAGGTTGCTTCATTATAACACACACCAAATATTTTAAGAGCTGGATCAGCAGTCACTGCAGGTTCATGAGTTCATTTAGTTCTCCCTCAAACAGATTTCAGTATCTCAGGCATTTCTTCCTGTGTGTCTTGTTTGATAACGAATGGTTTCTATATAAAACAGCTAAACAGTTTAGGCTAATTATTCATGTTATCAGAATTTAAATATTAATTTAAATATTCTTCATTTTTAGCACTGAGAGGAGGAGCCAATGCAAATATTAATCTTTTCCATCTTTATGTATCTCACTGCAAACTGAAGAGGAGAGCTCAAACCACTGCAGCACACACAACACATTTCCACTATGACTTTAGCTACATGTTTAATGTTTCTGATGCTTTCATGGATTTCTGGTGAGCACATACTCCTGCACTCTTCTTTTTCTTAGCTTTATGTTTGGCTCTGTTGTGATCAAACTGCTTTTCTCTCTAGGTGTTTGCAGTCAGACTCTGACTGAGTCTGAAGCGGTGGTAAAGCTCCCTGGACAGTCCCACAAACTGACCTGTACATATGCAGGAATATCAGATAGTGATGCTGATATCAGCTGGATCAGACAAGCTGAAGGAAAAGGACTGGAGTGGGTTGCTCGTATCTCTGCTCCAAGTGGAAGCGGTAAATATTATTCAACGTCAGTCCAGAATCGCTTCACCATTTCCAGAGACAACAACGTGGACCAGGTGTATCTGCAGATGAACAGCCTGACGTCTGAAGACTCTGCTGTTTATTATTGTGCTCGACAGACACAGTGATACAGGAAGCCACAGAGCTGTACAAAAACCTCTGCGGTTGTCAGTGGCATTAACCAATAGAGAGTGCAAGTCATTTTCCACCTTAAATCAGGATATCTTATATAGAAGATGTAAATACTTCCCCATGCAATGCTTCTGTCACAAGAAGTCTTTAGTGTTTTAAAATAAAGTCAGTATCAAAGGTTACCCCAAAAGGGCAACACTGGTGGAAGTCCCCAGTGAAGCTACGCAAAAACCTTGCAGACTGTTAATGTCCAAATGTGTTTGTCTTCCTCTGTGTTATATGGCTTTTAAAGAATACAACATAAATATGAGGACTTTGTTTGAAATATTTATCAAAATCATATTCTTTTGGAGACTGTTAAGCTAGGGGGTATTTTTATAATTCCGTACGCTTATTAAGTATTTGAGTGACCAACTCAAAGGGATCACCAAATATTTTTTCACTGGCCTCTGCATGTATTAAATTGAAAACAAGATATTGAGATATTTATAGAATGACAGAGCCAATGAATTGGTGAACAGAGAGAAGAAGAGGGGATCCAGGACGCATCTCACTATCTTCTTTGGTTCTCTTAATCTTTCTTTTCTCTTATCAGGTTGTACAGGTCAGAGTATGGAGTCTGTTCCTTCCTCTTCAGTAGTGAAGAGGCCTGGGGAGACTCTCAGTCTCTCCTGCAGGGGATCTGGCTTCACATGTAGCTGCTGCAGCATGCACTGGATCAGACAACCTGCTGGAAAAGCACTGGAATGGATGGGTCGTGTTTACAGCGATGCAAGTGGAACAGAATATGCCAGTAGATTACAAGAACGGATAGAAGTCAGTAGAGATAATACCAACAGCATGGTGCATCTGAGGCTGTCCAACTTAAAGCCAGAGGACTCTGCTGTGTATTACTGCGCCAAACACACACACTGGTTAAAGGAAGCCCAGAGGCTTTACAAAAACCTCTAACTATTTATTATCACTAGTACCAACAGGTGGCAGTAAATGATAAAAAGTCAGATGACAATAAGGAGAAAAATACAGCTTTTCTAAACACACTATGAAAGCAACAGCTGATGTGGAATTTCACTTCCCCTTTTTTAGATATACATTTTACTTCAGGCATTCTTGCAACAATATTGTCCCATTATTTTTATTTTGACAGAAAGTATCGAGAGTGGATTTATGCATGATGTATCCAGTATGTGGGTTAGGGTTTTGCTGAGCAGAATAAATGATCACATCTTATTTAAGTTTAAATAAAAGTTTGTGATAAGTAACTTAAAATGTATCCTTATAATTGTCTAACCACAAATCCAAAAGACAACTCTTGACAGGACAGTCCGTCCCTCTTTTATAGCCTGTCAGTGTCCCTCTCTATGCAAAGTGAACTTCCTCACAGTCTGCTATAAAGACTTGATATCATGCTGTCAGCTGCAGCAGAAGAAGAGAAGCTCCATCAGGTCACCTTCAACACCAACCATGTTCTCTGTAGCTCTGCTGCTGCTGCTGGCTGCTGGATCCTGTGAGTCTCACTGAGGCAGAGACACTGACAGAACGCTCACACTGACTGCTCACTGTTATTAACCTCGCTCACTATTCAACATGTTTCCCTCCACAGGTGTGAAGTGTGAGCAGTTGATACAGCCAGCCTCTGTGACTGTGCAGCCAGGTCAACGTCTGACCATCACCTGTCAGGTCTCTTATTCTCTTGGCTCCTGGACAGCCTGGATCAGACAGCCTGCAGGGAAAGGACTGGAGTGGATAGGAATGAAATACACCGGTGCTTCATACTATAAAGATTCACTGAAGAGCAAGTTCAGTATCGACTTAGACTCTTCCAGCAACACAGTGACTCTGAACGGACAGAGCGTGCAGCCTGGAGACTCTGCTGTGTATTACTGTGCCAGAGACACACTGTGACACACACCATCAGTAGAGCTGAACAAAAACCCCTCAGAGCCTGAACACTTGTAACATGAAGCCACCAGAGGAGGAGCCCTCAGACCAGAAATGATCTCAACACCAGCTCACTGTTACAGTCAAGAGGGAAAGAGTACTAAGATGTCATAGAAATATTCTTAACTTAATTCAACAGAAAGGGTTTTCACCAATTTAAATAATCTGACATTACAATCACTGATACTGATATCATTGTAGGTCTAACATCTAAAAGGGATAGTGAGACCATAAGTTTGTTTTAAAAGTGTCTGATAATACAGTAGATTCCTTTCTATAGTAGAATGGGATTCTCTAAAAGACAGTTCCTATTAAATAATTATTCAATAACATATGAAAAAGACAACTTTATCAGTGTCATAATTGGATTAGGAGAAGAATGAATAGTTTTGATCCGACTTCATATTTTCATAAAACTATGGGAAAGTTTGTTTTTATAATCTAAATCGTGTTGCTCAACTATGTGATTAAAAACCACACCTGAACATTTCCTCATCTTTTGGATAATTTCCATGAACTGAAGTCAGATGATTTCCAATCATCAGTATGTAAATGATCTGTGTGTGTTGCCTCATAAACCAGCGAAGTGTGTGTGTGTGTCAGAGAGAGGACAGAAGAGCTCACATCAGTTCAGCTTCAACATCAACATGTTCTCTGCAGCTCTGATACTGCTGCTGGCAGCTGGATCCTGTGAGGAGCTTTCAGTGGATTCTCACTAATAAACACATCAGAAACACTGAGTGGTCAGATGAATGATGGAGATAATGTTGCTTTGTGTTTCCACAGGTGTGAACAGTATTGATCTCATCCAGCCAGACTCAATGGTTGTGCAGCCTGGACAGCCTTTGACCATCACCTGTCAGGTCTCTGGTTATTCTCTGACTGATAGCAGCTATGCAACAGGTTGGATCAGACAGTGTGAAGGAAAACCAATGGACTGGATTTCACACATGTGGGGTAGTGGCACCCTGCGTCAAAACAATGCTCTGAAGAACAAGTTCAGCTACAGCAGAGACTCTTCTGCTGGAACAGTGACTCTAACAGGACAGAGTGTGCAGCCTGCAGACACAGCTGTGTATTACTGTGTACGTCTGCCCACAGTGACACAAACCACCAGCAGACCTGCACAAATACTCAGCAACCATGTGACTCAACCACTCAGAGTATAAATGTGAACAATGATACACACCTCACTCTCAGATAAGTTCATTAAATAATTCCTCTAAATGTCTGGGAAATATTATTTAACTTCCACTGCAGCCAAGATCAGAAGAGACTGAGAGAAGCTTCATTTTGCACAAATACAAAACATATATGATACGTTTACATTTGTACTAAATTATTATTGCATTGCTTAGAAAATACAGAACATATTTTTTAATCTACTGGAATAGAAAATAACAGTAGCTCTACCACTGAAGAGACAGGATGTCATTGCAGAACATAAACAAACTAATTTCCTCTTTTCTTGTTTTCATGAATCCAGAAATAAGTTGTCAGGAAATGTAAGTCAACGTGAAATGTAAATGCAGCCGTCGTAGAGATACTCTGCTTATGGAAATGTTGATGTCACATGTTCCTTTTTGAATCTGTAGAGGGAGGTCGATGCAAACTCTTCCTCTCTTTAAAACACACCATCAGCGACTTGTTGCAGAACACCAGAGAAGTGTTATATGTTTCTGAAACACTCAGATCAGAAAGCACTGACAGTGTCTCTCAAATAATGGAAAGGACAATTATCTGGAGTTTATTATTTTTAGTTACTATTCATGGTGAGAAAATCTATTCTGATTTACTTCTTTTTTTATTTCTTTGGTAAAATGTTGGATAATGAGCAAACATGATTTACTTTCAGGAGTCTGGAGTGAGATCAAACTGGAGCAGTCCTCCTCTCAGGTGCAAAGACCTGGAGGGACAGTGAAGATGTCATGTATCACATCTGGTTTTAATATGACAGATTATTTTATTCACTGGATCAGACAGAGACCAGGACAAGCTCTGGAGTGGGTTGGGATGATGAACGCAGGTTCAAACTCTGCTATCTATGGCAGCTCCTTTCAAAGCCGCTTCACCATGACTGAAGATGTTCCCAGCAGCACTCAGTACCTCGAGGTCAGCAGCCTGGCAGCAGGAGACTCTGCTGTTTACTTCTGTGCTCGACACACAGTGACTAAAGACAGTGGAGCAGCTGCACAAAAACCTCCACTAACCACAAAGCAATGTGATCCTACACTTCTGGGTTTTCTCACACATTGCAAAAACACTTGGATGTATCCACATTAGATTTCTATGTGTTTCCCATTAATCACCAGATAGTCCCTCATGATATCTTATTATTTTACTTTAAATAACATATGTCATATTTATAAATACAAGCCACAAATTACAGAGAATATGAAAAGAGAAAAAAGCAGAAAAACAATATTTGATCAGACAGAGAGCTTGGCTGGGTGACGAGATTATTAGAAAGGTGAAATGTGAGACTATAATGAAGCACATTTCCTAAACACTACTTTATATTGGTGATCAGAACAAAATTGTAGATTATTTATATTATAGTAAATGTGCTTCCATTATGATCAGAATGACTTGTGTGAAACGGAGCATTGATACCAACATGAATGATCTAATACATATATATATATATAATTTGTTTAGGTAAATGTGATAAAGATAAATTATGATTTCACAGGTTTCAATAATTTGTGTAAAAACTTGTCAAAAGTCGGATCAAACCTAATCATCTGTGTATTATTAGAATACATTTGTTTTTGATGTTCCCGCAATACTGATAGACATTCTACAAAAAGTGAAATTAGTTCAGAGAAAAGTCTAAACAGCTGAGATGGAGGGTTGATATGTTTTACAAACCCTGTGAGGAGGAGTCAATGCAAAACTCAGATATCTCCTCCTCTACTTATGTGACTGCAGAGAGGAGGACAGAGGACAGAGGACACACAGTTTAACATGATGGACTATAGGACAGGACTGCTGCTGCTCACTGTCTGCTGGGCAGGTCAACATCTTTACTGATCTTTATCTAACACAGCTTCTAATTGTGTCAACAGTTTATTTCACCAGATGTGTTTTCATCCTCTTGACAGGTGTTGATGGTCAGACTCTGACAGAATCTGAACCAGTGACTAAAAGGCCTGGAGAATCTCACAGATTGACCTGTACAGCCTCTGGATTCACATTCAGTAGCTACTGGATGCACTGGGTCGGACAGGCTCCTGGAAAAGGACTGGAGTTGGTTGCGAGTGTGTATGACAGTAGCAACATCTTCTACTCTGAGTCAGTGAAAGGCCGGTTCACCATCTCCAGAGACAACAACAGACAGCAGGTGTATCTGCAGATGAACAGTCTGACGGCTGTAGACTCTGCTGTTTATTACTGTGCTCGAGACACACAGTGACTGAAGCTGGTTGAGCAGCTGTACAAAAACCTACAGTCCTCATCCTTGATGTGTTGATAGAGTACAAAGAGAATTCTACGTTGACTAAATCATTCGTTGTCGAAGTTTTTATGAAAAGGAAAAAACAGTTGCTACTGAGCCAAGTTATAAAACCCATTAATAAATGAAAATGTCTTTAAAAAAATGATTGCCTCATAAGACAGGCAAGGACTGAATAAACATATTGTAAATATATTTCATGTATGGGCAAAAAAAACCTCTAAATGTAGAAATGTCAGTCACATTACTCACACAAGTACCAACAGGTGGCAGTAGAGGATACAAAGACAGATGACAATAAAGGGAATATGACAATGTCTCTAAACGTATACTATGAAAGTCTTGAGGCTTTCCTTCAACAATAATGTCCCATTATTAATTTCTTAACAGCAGGTATCAATAATATATGTATGCATGATGTTTCCAGTATGTGGATGGGCAACCAATGTTGTGCAAAGGAGAATAAATGATTACATCTTATTTAGGTTTAAATAAAAGGAAATGACAAATAACTTGAAATTCAACCTTATAATTTAAGGATATAAGCATTCAATCATAGTATGCAAAAAATAAATCTATATCTTATTTATTCAGGGGATGTGCTGTGTTTCTGTTTGAGGAGGAGGAGTCAATGCAAACTCTGACCTCTTCCGTCTCTACATATGTGTTGCAGAGTGAAGGACAGACACTAAATCACTGACATACACACTGTAGACTGGACAGAGACAACTGGCTTTCACAATGATCAGACCTGATTATCTGGTGGTTTTTATCATCCTGTCAATTTACTCTGCAGGTAAGAACAAAACCTGTTTTTCTGACAGAGCTCCTGGTACAAAGACAATATGGCTGCTTTACAGAAACTAATGAGCTGTTTACATGTCTGTAGGTACTGAGGGTCAAACACTGACTGAGTCTGAACCAGGGGTTAAAAAGCCTGGAGAGTCCCACAGACTGACCTGCACATATTCAGGGTTTAGTAGTAATATTGATACTGCTTGGATCAGACAGGCTGCTGGAAAAGGACTGGAGTGGGTTGCTACGATCAGTGATAGCAGTAGCAGCATCTACTACTCTGATTCAGTGAAAAGCCGGTTCACCATCTCCAGAGACAACAACAGACAGCAGGTGTATCTGCAGATGAGCAGTCTGACGGCAGTAGACTCTGCTGTTTATTACTGTGCTCGAGAGACAGTGACACAGGAAGGAGAAATGCCGCACAAAAACTCAACAACTACACAACGCTTATATACAGATTACTTCTACCTATTACTCCCAGTCGGTTCAGGGTAGATTCACTATCTCCAGAGATGACTCCAGCAGTAAAGTGTGTCTGTAGATGAACAGTCTGAAGGCCGAGGACACAGCAGTGTATTACTGTGCCAGAGAGACACAGTGAGAGACAGTAACAGGAGAGTCGTACAAAAACTACTTCCTCTATTTACCACCACCCATAAGAGCATTCACTTTATATTGAAATACTGAATATTGACATTCTATTTTATATCATTTGACACAATGTTTAATTCAGTTGCAAGCGAAACAAATATAGTGAATTCAAACGGAAAAATATGTAAAATTGTTTCTTTTGTGCCTCCAACATAATGTATCACAGATAATATAAAAAGTTCCCATTTGAAACAACGCAGCTGTTTATCTGATTCAGTATGGTTAAACTGTGCCAATGTATCTCTAGAAGTACATTAATGAAAGCACACTTTGATTACATTAAAAGAAATCTATTAGATTTGCCGATTGAACACAAATCATCATTATATCATAAACATTATCATCAGGAAAGTTTTATCTGTTTGAATTTGAAACATTACTGCAACATAACCACAACCAAATGAAACAAATTATGTATTTAACACTGGAGACAAACAACTGATTCCAGTCTGCTAACTGGAAAACATTAATCCACCGTAAACACATTTGAGAAGTTGATTAAATACAAATGATATCTTAATAATATTTCCCTTAAAGAAGCAGCTCTGATCATATAGCCTCTAACCCAAATTAAATCAAATACACCTGAGATTAATGGTTAGTTAGTTATTTGAGTTTATTGTCGTATTGGATGTAGGCCTAGGTGAGTCCCTCTGGCAATCAAAATCATTATACTTTATATGAAGTCTATTTTTTGTCCTTTTATAAATGGCCTTGCAAATTCCTAAGATTTACATTTCACATGAAGATTTCCTGCAAAAACCATGTCCCCTTTTTATAAAAAGCCGGTATCAAGCATGAGTTATGATTGATGTTTCCAGTATATGGGTTGGGGTTTTGCTAAGCAGAATACAATTATTACATCTTATTTAAGTTTACATAAAGTTACTGATGAATAACCTGAAACCTGAAATGTGAGTCTGTTTTTCTGACCTGTGTGTTAGAAGTTTTGTTAGAAATACAAAAATGAACTTTCATTTATTGTTTTTAAATAATAAATGTTATTTCACATGTCCAACCCCATTTACAAAAGACAACTCGAGACAGGACAGTCCGTCCCTCTTTTATAGCCTGTCAGTGTCCCTCTCTATGCAAAGTGAACTTCCTCACAGTCTGCTATAAAGACTTGATATCATGCTGTCAGCTGCAGCAGAAGAAGAGAAGCTCCATCAGGTCACCTTCAACACCAACCATGTTCTCTGTAGCTCTGCTGCTGCTGCTGGCTGCTGGATCCTGTGAGTCTCACTGAGGCAGAGACACTGACAGAACGCTCACACTGACTGCTCACTGTTATTAACCTCGCTCACTATTCAACATGTTTCCCTCCACAGGTGTGAAGTGTGAGCAGTTGATACAGCCAGCCTCTGTGACTGTGCAGCCAGGTCAACGTCTGACCATCACCTGTCAGGTCTCTTATTCTCTTGGCTCCTGGACAGCCTGGATCAGACAGCCTGCAGGCAAAGGACTGGAGTGGATAGGATGGAAATACACTGGAGGCTCAAATTACAAAGATTCACTGAAGAGCAAGTTCAGTATCGACTTAGACTCTTCCAGCAAAACAGTGACTCTGAACGGACAGAGCGTGCAGCCTGGAGACTCTGCTGTGTATTACTGTGCCAGAGACACACTGTGACACACACCATCAGTAGAGCTGAACAAAAACCCCTCAGAGCCTGAACACTTGTAACATGAAGCCACCAGAGGAGGAGCCCTCAGACCAGAAATGATCTCAACACCAGCTCACTGTTACAGTCAAGAGGGAAAGAGTACTAAGATGTCATAGAAATATTCTTAACTTAATTCAACAGAAAGGGTTTTCACCAATTTAAATAATCTGAAATTACAATCACTGATACTGTATATCATTGTAGGTATAACATCTAAAAGGGATAATCAGACCATAAGTTCGTTTTTAAAGTGTCTGATAATATAGTAGATTCCTGTCTATAGCAGAATGGGATCCTCTAAAAGACATTTCCTATTAAATAATTATTCAATAACATAAAATACAACTTTATCAGTGTCATAACTGGATTAGGAGAATAATTAATATTTTAATCAAACTTCATGGTGATGTTATTTTGATAAAACTATAGAAAAGTTTGTTTTTATAATCTAAATTGTGTTGCTCGACCTTTTCTATGTGATTAAAACCACACCTGAACATTTCCCTCATCTTTTGGATAATTTACATGAACTCAAGTCAGCTGATTTCCAATCATCAGTAGCCTATGTAAATTATCTGTGTGTGTTGCTTCATAAACCAGCAATGTGTGTGTGGTGTGTGTGTGTGTGTGTGTGTGTGTGTGTGTGTGTGTGTGTGTGTGTGTGTGTGTGTGTGTGTGTGTGTGTGTGTGTGTGTGTGTGTGTCACAAAGAAATCCTATACACTTCTGGGTTTTCTCACAAATTAAAAAAGCACTTTGATGCATCCTGTTGGAGCACCACCCAATTGAGTGGTGGGAAGGTTCACCTCTGCTCCGCGCGTCCCTTGATGACTGATGAGCTGGTCAAATCATAAGAAAAGGCATTCAAAGCACCAGGATAAAGGTTAAACAATAATCTGTTTTAATGGTAAAATACAACAATACAAAAATACAGAGTACCCTGTAACAGAGCGCTCCGGGCTGAAATCTACCACTGTGTGACAATACGTACCACGACAGCCAGTCAGAAAACAGCACCGTGTAATAAGAATATCATATTATTTATACACCCAAGTGGGGAGGAGTTGTGTCGGTTGCTCCTCCCTAGGGGTCCTCTTATTGGGAGATGCAAAAACGATAGACCTGTCGCAGGGAATCAGCTCGAGCCAGCCGAGGCGACCCGGAAACAAGAGTCTCTTAAGTTTGAGGTAAAGCAGACACATTCGGTGTCCGGCACGAACCATCTCCGAATAACAAGATCGTTATCTTGTGCCTCTTACGAACTGCTCCTAATAACAAGTTTGTTAACTTACATCTTGCAGCCTGCACACACACACACACACACACACACACACACACACACACACACACACACACACACACACACACACACACACACACACACACACACACACACACACACACACACACACACACACACACACACACACACACACACACACACACACACACACACACACACACACACACACACACACACACACACACACACACACACACACACACACACACACACACACACACACACACACACACACACACACACACACACACACACACACACACACACACACACACACACACACACACATCTTTTGCATAGACATCCTTCTCTCCGGCCCCTCCCCCATCAGCTTAATGCACACAGCTTCACATACTTTTGGCATCTTTAAGATATAGTTGTTTTTAGTTGGGTAATACAAGTAATACATGTGACTTATTATCAATAATAACGAGGAAAACATAACCTCTGCTGTCAAGCAGTGAAATAGCAGGACTTTACATAAACCTATATAGAGAACGCACACTCATTTCCCTTTGCATGTGTAACGCACACTCATTTTATCCTGCAGCATTCCAGAGATTTGAGCTGTGTCCAAATAAGGATATCCCCTCGCTCACATCTTACTCCAAATACAAAGGTTTCACTTCTCATATTTCCAGCTTCTTGTTACACAGACTGCCATTACTGTATTTGATACAAAGTAATTAAACACACACATATATTTAAGCAAACTCAATGTCTGGACACTGTGAACACAGGTTACTTTAATCCACATCAGATTTCTATGTGTTTCCCATTAATCACCAGATAGTCCCTCATTATTTCTTATTATTTTATTTTAAATAACATATGTCATATTTATAAATACAAGCCCCAAATTACATTGAATATGAAAAGAGAAACATGCTGAACAACAATATTTGATCAGACACAGAGCTTGGCTGGGTGACTAGATTATTAGAAAGGTGAAATGTGAGAGGAGAATAAAGCACATTTCCTAAACACTACTTTATATTGGGCTCTCGTCTTTCAATCAGAAGGTTGTGGGTTCGATCCCAGTCAACATGTCGATGTGTCCTTGGGCAAGGTACTTAACCCTGAGTTGCTCCCGATGGCATGGCCAACGGTGTGTGAGTGTGTATGAATGTTAGTTCCTAGAGTAAGGTACACTGCTCTGTGTGAATGGGTGAATGACATGTAGTATGTAAAGTGCTCTGAGGGGTCGTGAAGACTGGATAAAGCGCTATATAAGTACAGTTACCATTTACTATCAGAACTAAACTGCAGATTATTTATATTATAGTAAATCTGCTTCCATTATGCTCAAACTGACATATGAAAAACATAACATTTATTACAACATGAATTATGTAATATATATATATATCTATATATAATTCGTTTAGATAAATGTCACATGTCGAAGTTAAGATAATCATTTGTGTATTATTAGAATAAATGTGATTATGTAACTGCAATACAATTATTCTACACAACTTAAAACTAGTTAAGAGAAAAGTCTAAACAGCTGAGATGGAGGGATGATATTTTGTACAAACCCTGTGAGGAGGAGTCAATGCAAAACTCAGATATCTCCCCCTCTACTTATGTGACTGCAGAGAGGAGGACAGAGGACAGGGGACACACAGTTTAACATGATGGACTATAGGACAGGACTGCTGCTGCTCACTGTCTGCTGGGCAGGTCAACATCTTTACTGATCTTTATCTAACACAGCTTCTAATTGTGTCAACAGCTTATTTCACCAGATGTGTTTATATCCTCTTTACAGGTGTTGGTGGTCAGACTCTGACAGAATCTGATTCAGTGACTAAAAGGCCTGGAGAATCTCACAGATTGACCTGTACACCCTCTGGATTCACATTCAGTAGCTACTGGATGGCCTGGGTCAGACAGGCTCCTGGGAAAGGACTGGAGTGGGCTGCTATTATGCACCCTACTAGCAGTAGCCACATCTACTACTCTGAGTCAGTGAAAGGCCGGTTCACCATCTCCAGAGACAACAACAGAGAGCAGGTGTATCTGCAGATGAGCAGTCTGACGGCTGTAGACTCTGCTGTTTATTACTGTGCTCGAGAGACACAGTGACTGAAGCTGGTTGAGCAGCTGTACAAAAACCTACAGTCCTCATCCTTGATATGTTGATAGAGCACAAAGAGAATTATACTTTGACTAAATATTTTTCTTGTTGTAGTTTTATGAAAAGGGAAACAAGAGTTGCTACTGAGCCAAGTTATAAAACACATTAATAAATTCAAATGTCTTAAAAAATGTTATTTCCTAATAAAACAGCCAAGGACAGAATAATCATCTTCTATATGTATATTTCATGTATGGGCAAAACGAAAAACTAAATGTAGACATTTCTGTCACATTACTCACATTCAGTTGGAAGTGCAGCAGCCTCAAGTGTTAATCTCACGTCTAAAATAAATTCATGATAAACAGAAGGAAGAATGGCTGTTTGTTCTTGTGATTGTGCAGTTAGGTGTAAGCTGGATAAATAAATCATTCTGCAATAAGACAAACTTTCCCTTTCTGGGAGAAAATCTATGTCTTCCTGAGTGACATGTTGCTGCAGTAATCCCCCTCACTGAGGTGACCTATCATTTTCAAATGAAAGTATGAGACTGACAGTGCAGCTTGTTTTGTATACATTAAATCACCCACCACACTGTTAGTCTCTCAGAAATGCAAATACCAACAAGTAAAAAAGACTAAACAACATCTTCTTTTTGGGTCTGTTATGGAGCTTCTCTCATATTTCAGCACTCCTCCTTCTCTCACAAATTAAGTATTTATGTATCAACACTGCGACCCCGCAAAAAAATGCAAATCCCAACACACTGATGGATAATCCCCACCCATTCTGCGAGCACAATATATATCCTTCATACAGCCTCTGTTGTTGCAGACTCTGACAAGTTCCCACCATGACATTAGTACAAAGCGTGGTCCTCCTGGCTCTGGTTTCAGGTGAGTGAAGTCGGTCCAGCAGAGGAGGAGAAGAGCTGCTGGTTCCCCGTCATCTAAACTCTGTGTCTCTTTCATCGGCTCAGGGCCAGTCCCTCACCTCCTCAGAGCCGGTGGTCAGCAGAGCAGGAGAACCAGTCTCTCTGTCCTGTAAGGTGGAAGGACTTCCTCTGGCTTGGCTGCACTGGATCAGGCCGAAACCAGGGAAAGGACTGGAGTGGGTCGGACGCATTGATAGTGGAACTGGAACCATATTTGCCCAAAGACTGCAAGGCCAGTTTTCCATCACCAAAGACACTTCCAAAAATGTTGTGTACTTTGAGGTGAAGAGTCTGACACAAGAAGACTCTGCAGTTTATTACTGTGCACGAGAGACACAGTGACACACTAGACTACCACGCTGTACAAAAACTGAACAACACTGATCCCTGTATGAAAACCTGAAGCATGTCAGGGCTGTGAAAACACAATTCTCATTGGATGATCACCAGCTGATAATGAAATGTATTTCATTTAGAAAAACATGTGTGTTATTGCGTAGAGAGTCATGACTCACAGCAATACCTGCATTTTTGAAAGGATAACCCTGTACAACATACATTAGAATCCAGTGAACACTTTGGTTTAAAAAGCTCTGTATAATACATAATTATGTTCTTACTGAAATAGCATCTAATCATTTTGAGAGTTTTAGGATATTTTTTTACAATAAATCAAATAATGGCAACACAATCATAGCTAAATCAACTATGGTGACTCTTCTACTTCCTTAGAGACTTTTCTGCAGCCTGAAGAGGACACTGTTGGCTTTTACCGTTTAACTGTAAGAAGTACAAGGATACGAACCACCAACAAAGCCAACAAATACTCAATAACCAATTTACATTTTATGGAATCATGGGTCAATTTTTGGCATGGATAAAATACTTCAAAACAATAAGGGAACATGACTCTGAGTTTATTGTCAGATGTCAAATAGAAGGATAAGTGAATATAAAAAAAGGCAGATAATTGAGTAAATTAGATCAAACTGCAAGTCCCTGCATGAGCCCCTCCCTCCCCATGCTATCCTGATGCAAATCTCCAGTGTGTGCAGAGTACTTCTGTCTGACTGCTCTGTACTTTGTGTGGAGCATCAGAGGTCACATCTCCAGTCTCAGGATGATCAACACTCTCTCTCTTCTGCTGGTTGCTCTCTCTCTGCCCTGTGAGCTCTCCTGCTTCTTGATGTTTTATCTTTTATCAGACAACATCCACTGATGGTCAGTCAGTGATACCAGAACATTTTCAAAATATCTCACTATCTTCTTTGGTTCTCTTTCTCTTTCTTTTTATCTCATCAGGTTGTACAGGTCAGAGTATGGAGTCTATTCCTTCCTCTTCAGTAGTGAAGAGGCCTGGGGAGACTCTCAGTCTCTCCTGCAGGGGATCTGGCTTCACATTTAGTTGCTGTGTTATGATCTGGGTCAGACAACCTGCTGGAAAACCACTGGACTGGATCGGGAGCGGCTTCTCTTCGGCTAGTAGCAACACATATGCCAGCAGTGTGGAGGGACGTGTAGAAATCAGTAGAGATGATAGCAACAGCATGGTGCATCTGAGGCTGTCCAACTTAAAGCCAGAGGACTCTGCTGTGTATTACTGCGCTAGAGACACACACTGGTTAAAGGAAGCCCAGAGGCTTTACAAAAACCTCTAACTATGTATTATCACTAGTACCAACAGGTGGCAGTAAATGATAAAAAGTCAGATGACAGTAAGGAGAAAAAGACAGCTTTTCTAAACACACTATGAAAGCAACAGCTGATGTGGAATTTCACTTCCCCTTTTTTAGATATACATTTTACTTCAGGCATTCTTGCAACAATATTGTCCCATTATTTTATTTTTAATGTTAAGTATCGAGAATAGATTTCTGCATGATGTATCCAGTATGTGGGTTAGGGTTTTGCTGAGCAGAATAAATGATTACATCTTATTTAAGTTTAAATACAAGTTAGTGATAAGTAACTTAAAATGTATCCTTATAATTGTCCAATCACAAATCCAAAAGACAACTCTTGACAGTCAGTCCGTCCCTCTTGTATAGCCTGTCAGTGTCCCTCTCTATGCAAAGTGAGCTTCCTCACAGTCTGCTATAAAGACTTGATATCATGCTGTCAGCTGCAGCAGAAGAAGAGAAGCTCCATCAGGTCACCTTCAACAGCAACCATGTTCTCTGTAGCTCTGCTGCTGCTGCTGGCTGCTGGATCCTGTGAGTCTCACTGAGGCAGAGACACTGACAGAACGCTCACACTGACTGCTCACTGTTATTAACCTCGCTCACTATTCAACATGTTTCCCTCCACAGGTGTGAAGTGTGAGCAGTTGATACAGCCAGCCTCTGTGACTGTGCAGCCAGGTCAACGTCTGACCATCACCTGTCAGGTCTCTTATTCTGTTAGCAGCTACAACACAGCCTGGATCAGACAGCCTGCAGGGAAAGGACTGGAGTGGATAGGAATGAAACACACTGGAGGTTCATACTATAAAGATTCACTGAAGAGCAAGTTCAGTATTGACTTAGACTCTTCCAGCAACACAGTGACTCTGAACGGACAGAGCGTGCAGCCTGGAGACTCTGCTGTGTATTACTGTGCCAGAGACACACTGTGACACACACCATCAGTAGAGCTGAACAAAACCCCCTCAGAGCCTGAACACTTGTAACATGAAGCCACCAGAGGAGGAGCCCTCAGACCAGAAATGATCTCAACACCAGCTCACTGTTACATCACAAGTTTAAACATTTAGAGGTTATAGTCACTGATACATTACTGTATGTATTCCCAGAATAAAACATGAATAACACATATAGTTCACACTATTTATTCACAAATACTAAACAGCACATCTAAGAGCCAAAACACAACAACAAATTGATGGATGTCAGAGTTTCTTTCCAAAAACAAATGGGTAAATATTTGACACAAAATATAATTTTTGATTAAAAATAAAATGTTAAAGAGCCTCGCCTTTATGTAGATAAAACATGTAAAGTGATTTGTTTAATAAATGAACTCAAATCATTTTATAATGACAATAATATAAATAACTTTATTTTAATCAACATGAATTAAAATCCATTATTTGTTTGTTTCATCTGAAAAATCTGAATTACATAACAATATTAAAATGTTACAAAGTGACTTACAGCCCAATAAGAAATGTTTACCAATTTATAATTACAAGAGATAATGTTTTTAACATAACATACTGTTAAAAGAGGACAATGTTCAATCAGATAGGAGGAGTCAATGCAAAACCCAGATGTCTCCCCCTCTACTTATGTGACTGCAGAGAGGAGGACAGAGGACATAGGACACACAGTTTAACATGATGGACTATAGGACAGGACTGCTGCTGCTCACTGTCTGCTGGGCAGGTCAACATCTTTACTGATCTGTATCTAACACAGCTTCTAATTGTGTCAACAGTTTATTTCACCAGATGTGTTTTTATCCTCTTGACAGGTGTTGATGGTCAGACTCTGACAGAATCTGATCCAGTGACTAAAAGGCCTGGAGAATCTCACAGATTGACCTGTACAGCCTCTGGATTCACATTCAGTGACCACAGCATGCACTGGGTCAGACAGGCTCCTGGAAAAGGACTCGAGTGGATCGCTTTAATCTACTATGATGGTAGCAAACAGTTCTACTCCGAGTCAGTGAAAGGCCGGTTCACCATCTCCAGAGACAACACCAGACAGCAGGTGTATCTGCAGATGAGCAGTCTGACGGCTGTAGACTCTGCTGTTTATTACTGTGCTCGACACACACAGTGACTGAAGCTGGTTGAGCAGCTGTACAAAAACCTACAGACCTCATCCTTATCTTAGTTAGACTCTCTTATCAGGTTGTACAGGTCAGAGTATGGAGTCTATTCCTTCCTCTTCAGTAGTGAAGAGGCCTGGGGAGACTCTCAGTCTCTCCTGCAGGGGATCTGGCTTCACATTTAGTTGCTGTGTTCAGATCTGGGTCAGACAACCTGCTGGAAAACCTCTGGAATTGATCGGGAGCGGCTTCTCTTCGGCTAGTAGCAACAAATATGCCAGCAGTGTGGAGGGACGTGAAACCAGTCGAGATGATAGCAACAGCATGGTGCATCGGAGGCTGTCTAACTTAAAGCCAGAGGACTCTGCTGTGTATTACTACACCAGAGACACACACTGGTTAAAGGAAGCACAGAGGCTTTACAAAAACCTCTAACTATTTATTATCACTAGTACCAACAGGTGGCAGTAAATGATAAAAAGTCAGATGACAATAAGGAGAAAAATACAGCTTTTCTAAACACACTATGAAAGCAACAGCTGATGTGGAATTTCACTTCCCCTTTTTTAGATATACATTTTACTTCAGGCATTCTTGCAACAATATTGTCCCATTATTTTATTTTTAACAGAAAGTATCGAGAATGGATTTATGCATGATGTATCCAGTATGTGGGTTAGGGTTTTGCTGAGCAGAATAAATGATTACATCTTATTTAACTTTAAATAAAAGTTAGTGATAAGTCACTTATTATCCTTATTCAGTAATTGTCCAAGTACAAGTCCAAAAGACAACTCTTGACAGGACAGTCCGTCCCTCTTTTATAGCCTGTCAGTGTCCCTCTCTATGCAAAGTGAACTTCCTCACAGTCTGCTATAAAGACTTGATATCATGCTGTCAGCTGCAGCAGAAGAAGAGAAGCTCCATCAGGTCACCTTCAACACCAACCATGTTCTCTGTAGCTCTGCTGCTGCTGCTGGCTGCTGGATCCTGTGAGTCTCACTGAGGCAGAGACACTGACAGAACGCTCACACTGACTGCTCACTGTTATTAACCTCGCTCACTATTCAACATGTTTCCCTCCACAGGTGTGAAGTGTGAGCAGTTGATACAGCCAGCCTCTTTGACTGTGCAGCCAGGTCAACATCTGACCATCACCTGTCAGGTTTCTTATTCTCTTAGCAGCTACCTCACAGCCTGGATCAGACAGCCTGCAGGGAAAGGACTGGAGTGGATCGGTAGCAAATACACCGGAGCTTCATACTATAAAGATTCACTGAAGAGCAAGTTCAGTATCGACTTAGACTCTTCCAGCAAAACAGTGACTCTGAACGGACAGAGCATGCAGCCTGGAGACTCTGCTGTGTATTACTGTGCCAGAGACACACTGTGACACACACCATCAGTAGAGCTGAACAAAAACCCCTCAGAGCCTGAACACTTGTAACATGAAGCCACCAGAGGAGGAGCCCTCAGACCAGAAATGATCTCAACACCAGCTCACTGTGCATCATCAGTTTAAACATTTAGAGGTTATAGTCACTGATACATTACTGTATGTATTCCCAGAATAAAAAAATGAATAACTCTTTCAATTGTTAAACATCAGCCTTTTCAAGTATCCAGTATTACATATTTTCAGTAATTTTTTGCTCTAAATTTACGAGACAAAACACAACAAAAAATTGTTGGATGTCAGATTTTCTTTTTTCTAAAACAAATGCATTCCTTTCTGTTCTTTATTAGATACAAAATGTCATTTTTGATTAAAAATATAAATGTTGCGATGTAGATAAAAAGTGATAAAAAGTGATTTATTTACTAAATTAACTCAAAGCATTTTTGAATGACAATAATGTTAATACCTTTATTTCAATCAAAAGTAAATAAAATCCATTATTTGTTTTTCTTCTGAAAAATCTGAATTACCTACAAATATTTAAATGTTACAAAGTGACTTATAGCCCACTAAGAAATGTTTACCAATTTAAAATGTAAGAGATAATGTTTTTAACATAAAACACTGTTAAAAGAGGACAATGTTCAATCTGAAAGGAGGAGTCAATGCAAAACTCAGATATCTCCCCTCTACTTATGTGACTGCAGAGAGGAGGGCAGAGGACAGAGGACACACAGTTTAACATGATGGACTATAGGACAGGACTGCTGCTGCTCACTGTCTGCTGGGCAGGTCAACATCTTTACTGATCTGTATCTAACAGAGCTTCTAATTGTGTCAACAATTTATTTCACCAGATGTGTTTTTATCCTCTCTACAGGTGTTGATGGTCAGACTCTGACAGAATCTGATTCAGTGACTAAAAGGCCTGGAGAATCTCACAGATTGACCTGTACAGCCTCTGGATACACATTCAGTAGCTACGGCATGGCCTGGGTCAGACAGGCTCCTGGGAAAGGACTGGAGTGGATCGCTTATGTCTGCACATATAGTTCTCCAATCTCTTACTCTCAGTCGGTCCAGGGTAGATTCACTATCTCCAGAGATGACTCCAGCAGTAAAGTGTATCTGCAGATGAACAGTCTGAAGGCCGAGGACACAGCAGTGTATTACTGTGCCAGAAGACACACAGTGAGAGACAGTAACAGGAGAGTCGTACAAAAAGTACTTCCTCTATTTACCACCACCCATGAGAGCATTCACTTTATATTGAAATACTGAGTAACTGAATATTGACATCCTATTTTATCTCATTTGAGGCAATGTTTAATTCAGTTGCAAACTAAAGAAATATAGTGAATTCTAAAAGAAAAAAATGTTAAATTGTTTCTTTTGTGCCTCTAACAAAATGTATCACAGATAATATAAAAATGACCCATTTCCAACAACGCCGCTAATTATCTGATTCAGTATGGTTAAATACTGCTGCTATCAGCTGGATCAGACAAGCTGAAGGAAAAGGACTGGAGTGGGTTGCCCACATTTCTGCTCCGAGTGGAGCCAGTAAATATGATTCCACGTCAGTCCAGAATCGCTTCACCATTTCCAGAGACAACAACGTGGACCAGGTGTATCTTCAGATGAACAGTCTGACGTCTGAAGACTCTGCTGTTTATTATTGTGCTCGACAGACACAGTGATACAGGAAGCCACAGCGCTGTATAAAAACAACTGCAGTTGTCGGTGGCATTAACCAATAGAGAGTGCAAGTCATTTTCCAGCTTGAATCAGGATATCTTATACACAAGATGAAAATACTTCCCCATACAATGCTTCTGTCACAAGACGTCTTTAGTGTTCAAAAAAGAGTCAGGGTCAAAGGTTAACGCAAGAGGGTGACACTGGTGGAAGTCCCCAGTGAAGCTATGCAAAAACCTTGAAGATTTTGTTTTTAACAATGTCTCACGGGGTACAGCAGAAAGTTTAAAATATGATGGCAGTAAGAGCCAGGAGGGGAAAAAAAACCCTCCAAATGTAGATTATTTTGTGTTTTGTACTTTCTCTGTGTTATAAGAAAACATAAATATGATGATTTTGTTTGAAATATTAATCACAATACTGAAACATTATTTTGAGACTTCATAGCTGGGTATTTTTTTTATAATACCGTAGGCTCCTTAAACATTTGAGTGATCAAAATGGCGTAGAGATCCCCCAATGTCTTTTCTCAGTCCTCAACATGTGATAACTACACTCTAAAAAGAAATACACCGGCTTTACTTAAATAAATTGAGTTAACAATTTGCTTTGAGCTTATTAAGTATTTCCAATTTGATCGATTATTAAGTTAATCCAAGTACCCATTTATAATCTCATTAACTCAATTAGTTCAGTACTCCAAACACAATTGCTTTCACCTTTAAAATCTAAATTAAGTTGAACCAACTTAATTTTAATTGTAAAGATGGAGTAATATTAAGTTGCATTTTGTTTAATTTAAGCTCTTGTAATTTATTTATTTAAGTTCATACTTCTCAAAAATGTCCATGCAAATTGTTACCTTAATTTATTTGAGTATTATAAACTAATTTCTTTGAGTCAAAAATAATAAATTTAAGTTCCACTTTTTAACAGTTTATTTTAAAATGTTCATTACACAATGACCCTTTTATAACGAATGTTCTCAATCATGAAATAAAAGTAAATACAAACATTTAAATAAAGGCATGAACCTGCTTCAACGTTTTTAACATCTCTTTTGGGTAGTTTAGGTTAAGTGTGTATATTAGCCCCATCAGCATCGCACAGGCTCTTGTCGCATCCAAGATTTGAAGGACTTCTGTTCCTTCAATCACTATTCTTCCATCTGCACCCCTAGCTGGTCAAGACAGTCTTCAGCACCTCATTACTAACTTCCACTTCACCATCCTGGAATAAGTAGATTAGAAAAAATACATTTCAGTGTTTTTGGTGCAATCAGATTTGAAAACATTGCATTGTGTTTTACAAGTTACAGTAGGATTTAAGCATCGTCTTTACTTACTTAAATTTTCCTTGAAGAGATCCTCCTTTTCACGAAGACGCACCACCAAGCAACGGATAGCAACCTTTTTTATTATTTCCACCAAATCATCCTTAAAGGTGGGGTAGGTAATTTTGGAGAAACCAGCTCGAGTGCGCTAAAATTTGAAAATACAAAGCCGGGAAAAAATCTGGCACTTCCTTACAGAGCCCCTCCTCCAACACACACAAACGTGCACATGACCAATGAGGGCACGAGATAAGTTTGTGCACAGATGGAAGGCTGACAGGCAGGTAGGCCATCCAGTTATTTTAGCCGGGCCGGTTCAGAGGATTGGTTGTGCTTTTTAAAGTACTACGGCTTCCACAGATGAAGTTTTTTTATGGATTTTTTGTCAAAGCACTTCAGATATTCATTGCTATCGGGATGTTAAGAGCATTCCATGGAATATAACAAAAAGTGTATCTCAAGCCGGTTTCTCAAACTTACCTACCCCACCTTTAAAAGGAGAAGATTTTAATGTTGAGAAAGAAAAACAAAGGCTTTTTTTGCAAAAACTGAACTTGCTGGGCAAGAAAAAAAAAAAGTACAGTTTATACATAAATACAAATATATATGTATACTGTATTACAAATGATGAACTTTGACTGCAACTGTGAAACGGAGGATACAAACAGCTAGCTAATCAGTACTATGCATGCTACAGTAGCTTAAAACAAGTAGCTAATGACTACCTTACAGCTTGTGTTACGGCCCGTCCACACTACAGCTTCAACAGCTTCAAAAACGGTTTCCAACGCGTCTGCCCATTCACTTTGAATGGGGTGACGTCACGTTGCCTCGCTTTTCGCCGAACTGAATTGTGGGTAGCAGAGCGGAGTTTTCCTGGCGTTTCAGGCTGCAAAAGTTGAGCAATGTTCAACTTTTGAAGCTTCTGAAGTTTTTGGTGGAAGCGTCAGCCAATCAAATCATATGCCAGTACAAGCTCTAGCCAATCAAACCGCTGCTTGTGTGTCAGGGGCAGGAGATTCATGTGATCGGTTGTTGGTCGAGCTTCAGACACGCCCGCCGGCAAGCTTTTTTTGAAGCTGTAGTGTGGACGGGCGTACTTGCCACTCGGGAGCATTTCAAAATGCAAAATTGCCGGAGCTGTTAGATTAACATTAACATGCTTATTGTAGTTGTAAGTGCACTGACTTGCGGCCTGTAGTACCGTCCTTGATGGAGCATATGTGTGGGCTGGACCTGTATTTTACAGGAAAGGAGTGAGCAGTTGTCGATTCTTGTTCTGTTTTCTGTGAATATCTGCCTCACCCTCTCAGACTTTGAGTTGCGCGCGCTACTAAAGAGACGTGTTACCATGGAAACCAAACAATGGTGTAGCTGTATTAAAGTCAGAGTGGAAACAGTCGTGTGTAAATCTGATTTTGTCAGAAATCGGGAGAAATGCGGGAGAAATATGACCCCGGGAGGAAACCGGGAGAGGGCAATGAAATCGGGAGTCTCCCGCGAAAATCGGGAGGGTTGACAAGTATGACTGTAAGCAGCTGTTGTAAACTGAACAAAAATGGCTACTACCAGGTAACTTGATAGATTATTAGGTTAAAATCCTGTTGTTCCATTGCTATAGAGTTCTGCTTCCAGGATGAATGCAGATTGCTCCAGCTCAACTTGCGGTCAGCAAAGTCCAGGCAAGTCCAGGCATGTGTTCAGTTTCGAAACTAAACAGTTGAAACTCAATAGATATGAGTTACTCTAACTTAGTTTATGCCTATAGTTGAGTGAACACAGAAATATTTTTTCCAAAACATTACATTAGTAAGTTACATTTTTTTTTCTTTTTCAGTTTGACAGACTTATTAAAATGAGTTGTAAACCAACAAAAATAAGTTGAGATAAAAAACTAAAATGTTTATGTGGAAAAAGTATTTATTTTTAAGTGGAATCTACTAACCTCATGAATCGTTTTTTAGAGTGTAAATATTATATTCAACACAAGAACATATCTGAATATAACATGTGAGCAGGGGCAGTACACAGTCTGAGATACCAACAGTTCTTGGAGGGTGTGAAGAAGGATCTTGCGGGTTACCATGAAAAACACAGCAGAAAGATCCAGAAGGATGATGACAGAGGAGAGCGATGCAGATGCTGCTCTAACAGTGTGCAGTTCTGAATTGACAGAGGAGGACAATCTCAGTTGAGTGCAACCGGCAACTGATCAAAATGTCAACAAGTCAAAACTTTGTGTTCTGCTTCTGAAAAATCTTCAGTTCAACATCATCAAGACACTAAAAGAAACACTGTCTTAATACATCTGATTCATTCAGATTGTAGCTTCACAAAATATAGTCAAAGCAGAATTTTAATATTCTGTTAATCTGAGTTTAAATGTGAGTCTTTTTTTTCCTTCCACAGGTGTGAAGTGTGAGCAGTTGATACAGCCAGCCTCTGTGACTGTGCAGCCAGGTCAACGTCTGACCATCACCTGTCAGGTCTCTTATTCTATTGGCTATTACACAGCCTGGATCAGACAGCCTGCAGGGAAAGGACTGGAGTGGATAGGAATGAAAAACACTGGAACTACATACTTTAAAGATTCACTGAAGAGCGAGTTCAGTATTGACTTAGACTCTTCCAGCAACACAGTGACTCTGAACGGACAGAGCATGCAGCCTGGAGACTCTGCTGTGTATTACTGTGCCAGAGACACACTGTGACACACACCATCAGTAGAGCTGTACAAAAACCCCTCAGAGCCTGAACACTTGTAACATGAAGCCACCAGAGGAGGAGCCCTCAGACCAGAAATGATCTCAACACCAGCTCACTGTTACAGTCAAGAGGGAAAGAGTACTAAGATGTCATAGAAATATTCTTAACTTAATTCAACAGAAAGGATTTTCACCAATTTAAATAATCTGACATTACAATCACTGATACTGTATATCATTGTTGGTCTAACATCTAAAAGGGATAGTGAGACCATAAGTTTGTTTTAAAAGTGTCTGATAATATAGTAGATTCCTTTCTATAGTAGAACAAAATCCTCTAAAAGACAGTTCATATTAAATAATTATTCAATAACATAGGAAAAAGACAACTTTATCAGTGTCATAACTGGATTAGGAAAAGAATTAATAGTTTTGATCCGACTTCATATTTTCATAAAACTATTGAAAAGTTTGTTTTTATGATCTAAATCGTGTTGCTCAACTATGTGATTAAAAACCACACCTGAACATTTCCTCATCTTTTGGATAATTTCCATGAACTGAAGTCAGATGATTTCCAATCATCAGTATGTAAATGATCTGTGTGTGTTGCCTCATAAACCAGAAAAGTGTGTGTGTGTGTCAGAGAGAGGACAGAAGAGCTCACATCAGTTCAGCTTCAACATCAACATGTTCTCTGCAGCTCTGATACTGCTGCTGGCAGCTGGATCCTGTGAGGAGCTTTCAGTGGATTCTCACTAATAAACACATCAGAAACACTGAGTGTTCAGATGAATGATGGAGATAATGTTGCTTTGTGTTTCCACAGGTGTGAACAGTATTGATCTCATCCAGCCAGACTCAATGGTTATGCAGCCTGGACAGCCTTTGACCATCACCTGTCAGGTCTCTGGTTATTCTCTGACTGATAGCAGCTATGCAACAGGTTGGATCAGACAGTGTGAAGGAAAACCAATGGACTGGATTTCATACATGTGGGGTGGAGGTACCCTTCATCAAAATAGTGCTCTGAAGAACAAGTTCAGCTACAGCAGAGACTCTTCTGCTGGAACAGTGACTCTAACAGGACAGAGTGTGCAGCCTGCAGACACAGCTGTGTATTACTGTGTACGTCTGCCCACAGTGACACAAACCACCAGCAGACCTGCACAAATACTCAGCAACCATGTGACTCAACCACTCAGAGTATACATTTGAACAATGATACACATCTTACTATCTGATAAGTTCATTACAAAATGTATTTAAATGTCTGTGTAATATTATTTCAATTCCAATGCAGCCAAGATCAGTATAGAAGAGACTGAGAGAAGCTTCATTTTGCACAAATGCAAAACACATATGACCAATTGAATTCATACTAAATTAGTTGTGTGCCTTGTGGTGCCTGTTAAATATAGAACACATTTTCTGTGTTTCTGTTTAGATCTACTGGAATAGAAAATAACAGTAGCTCTACCACTGAAGAGACAGGATGTCATTGCAGAACATAAACAAACTAATTTCCTCTTTTCTTGTTTTCATGAATCCAGAAATAAGTTGACAGGAAATGTAAGTCAACGTGAAATGTAAATGCAGCCGTCGTAGAGATACTCTGCTTATGGAAATGTTGATGTCACATGTTCCTTTTTGAATCTGTAGAGGGAGGTCGATGCAAACTCTTCCTCTCTTTAAAACACACCATCAGCGACTTGTTGCAGAACACCAGAGAAGTGTTATATGTTTCTGAAACACTCAGATCAGAAAGCACTGACAGTGTCTCTCAAATAATGGAAAGGACAATTATCAGGAGTTTATTATTTTTAGTTACTATTCATGGTGAGAAAATCTATTCTGATTTAGTTATTTTTTTTATTTATTTGGTAAAATGTTGGATAATGAGCAAACATGATTTACTTACAGGAGTCTGGAGTGAGATCAAACTGGAGCAGTCCTCCTCTCAGGTGCAAAGACCTGGAGGGACAGTGAAGATGTCATGTATCATATCTGGTTATACAATGACAAGCAATAATATTCACTGGATCAGACAGAGGCCAGGACAAGCTCTGGAGTGGGTAGGGAGGATGAACACAGGTTCAAACTCTGCTATCTATGGCAGCTCCTTTCAAAGCGGCTTCACCATGACTGAAGATGTTCCCAGCAGCACTCAGTACCTCGAGGTCAGCAGCCTGGCAGCAGGAGACTCTGCTGTTTACTTCTGTGCTCGACACACAGTGACTAAAGACAGTGGAGCAGCTGCACAAAAACCTCCACTAACCACAAAGCAATGTGATCCTACACTTCTGGGTTTTCTCACACATTGCAAAAACACTTGGATGTATCCACATTAGATTTCTATGTGTTTCCCATTAATCACCAGATAGTCCCTCATGATATCTTATTATTTTGTATTAAATAACATATGTCATATTTATCAAATCAAGCCACAAATTACATAGAATATGAAAAGAGAAAGAAGCTGAAAAACAATATTTGATCAGACAGAGAGTTTGGCTGGGTGACGAGATTATTAGAAAGGTGAAATGTGAGACTATAATGAAGCACATTTCCTAAACACTACTTTATATTGGTGATCAGAACAAAATTGTAGATTATTTATATTATAGTAAATGTGCTTCCATTATGATCAAAGTGACTTGTTTGAAACAGAGCATTGATACCAACATGAATGATCTAATATATATATATATATATATAATAAATATATATATAAATATAATATATATATATATACATATTATATATATATATATATATATAATTTGTTTAGATAAATGTGATAAAGATAAATTATGATTTCACAGGTTTGAATAATTTGTGTATAAACTTGTCAAAAGTCGGATCAAACATAATCATCTGTCTATTATTAGAATACATTTGTTTTTGATGTTCCCGCAATACTGATAGACATTCTACAAAACATGAAACTAGTTTAGAGAAAAGTCTAAACAGCTGAGATGGAGAGTTGATATTTTTTACAAATCCTGTGAGGAGGAGTCAATGCAAAACTCAGATATCTCCTCCTCTACTTATGTGACTGCAGAGAGGAGGACAGAGGACAGAGGACACACAGTTTAACATGATGGACTATAGGACAGGACTGCTGCTGCTCACTGTCTGCTGGGCAGGTCAACATCTTTACTGATCTGTATCTAACACAGCTTCTAATTGTGTCAACAGCTTATTTCACCAGATGTGTTTTTATCCTGTTTACAGGTGTTGATGGTCAGACTCTGACAGAATCTGAACCAGTGACTAAAAGGCCTGGAGAATCTCACAGATTGACCTGTACAGGCTCTGGATTCACATTCAGTAGCTACTGGATGGCCTGGGTCAGACAGGCTCCTGGAAAAGGACTGGAGTTGGTTGCGAGTGTGTATGACAGTAGCAATATCTTCTACTCTGAGTCAGTGAAAGGCCGGTTCACCATCTCCAGAGACAACAACAGACAGCAGGTGTATCTGCAGATGAGCAGTCTGACGGCTGTAGACTCTGCTGTTTATTACTGTGCTCGAGACACACAGTGACTGAAGCTGGTTGAGCAGCTGTACAAAAACCTACAGTCCTCATCCTTGATGTGTTGATAGAGTACAAAGAGAATTCTACGTTGACTAAATCATTCGTTGTCGACGTTTTTATGAAAAGGAAAAAACAGTTGCTACTGAGCCAAGTTATAAAACACATTAATAAATGAAAATGTCTTAAAAGAATTAATTGCCTCATAAGACAGGCAAGGACTGAATAAACATATTGTAAATATTTTTCATGTATGGGCAAAAAAAAACTCTAAATGTAGAAATGTCAGTCACATTACTCACACAAGCACCAACAGGTGGCAGTAGAGGATAAAAAGACAGATGACAATAACGGGAATATGACAATGTCTCTAAACGTATACTATGAAAGTCTTGAGGATTTCCTTCAACAATAATGTCCCATTATTAATTTCTTAACAGCAGGTATCAATAATATATGTATGCATGATGTTTCCAGTATGTGGATGGGCAACCAATGTTGTGCAAAGCAGAATAAATGATTACATCTTATTTAGGTTTGGATAAAAGGAACTGACAAATAACTTGAAATTCAACCTTATAATTTAAGGATATAAGCATTCGATCATAGTATGCAGAAAATAAATCTATATCTTATTTATTCAGGGGATGTGCTGTGTTTCTGTTTGAGGAGGAGGAGTCAATGCAAACTCTGACCTCTTCCATCTCTACATATGTGTTGCAGAGTGAAGGAGAGACACTAAATCACTGACATACACATTGTAGACTGGACAGAGACAACTGGCTTTCACAATGATCAGACCTGATTATCTGGTGGCTTTTCTCATCCTGTCAATTTACTCTGCAGGTAAGAACAAAACCTGTTTTTCTGACAGAGCTCCTGGTACAAAGACAATATGGCCGCTTTACAGAAACTAATGAGCTGTTTACATGTCTGTAGGTACTGAGGGTCAAACACTGACTGAGTCTGAACCAGGGGTTAAAAAGCCTGGAGAGTCCCACTGACTGACCTGCACATATTCAGGGTTCAGTAGTAATATTGATACTGCTTGGATCGGACAGGCTGCTGGAAAAGGACTTGAGTGGGTTGCTACTATCAGTGATAGCAGTAGCAGCATCTACTACTCTGAGTCAGTGAAAGACCGGTTCACCATCTCCAGAGACAACAACAGACAGCAGGTGTATCTGCAGATGAGCAGTCTGACGGCTGTAGACTCTGCTGTTTATTACTGTGCTCGAGAGACAGTGACACAGAAAGGAGAAATGCTGTACAAAAACTCAACAAGTCAAAACAAAGTCAAAACTTTGTGTTCTGCTTCTCACAATCACAAAAAAGCTTGAGCTCAACATCATCAAAACACTGAAGGAAATATCGCCTCAATAAAACTGCTTCCATCAGAAAGCAGCTACCAAAAGTTACATCAGACAATCAATATACTATTTGTCTGAGATTTGATTAGAAATAAAAAGATGATTTTCATTTATTGTTTTAAAAAATAAATGTTATTTCATATGTCCAAACACAAATCCAAAAGACAACTCTTGACAGGACAATCCGTCCCTCTTTTATAGCCTGTCAGTGTCCCTCTCTATGCAAAGTGAACTTCCTCACAGTCTGCTATAAAGACTTGATATCATGCTGTCAGCTGCAGCAGAAGAAGAGAAGCTCCATCAGGTCACCTTCAACACCAACCATGTTCTCTGTAGCTCTGCTGCTGCTGGCTGCTGGATCCTGTGAGTCTCACTGAGGCAGAGACACTGACAGAACGCTCACACTGACTGCTCACTGTTATTAACCTCGCTCACTATTCAACATGTTTCCCTCCACAGGTGTGAAGTGTGAGCAGTTGATACAGCCAGCCTCTGTGACTGTGCAGCCAGGTCAACGTCTGACCATCACCTGTCAGGTCTCTTATTCTCTTGGCTACTACACAGCCTGGATCAGACAGTCTGCAGGGAAAGGACTGGAGTGGATAGGAATGAAATACACCGGTGCTTCATACTATAAAGATTCACTGAAGAGCAAGTTCAGTATCGACTTAGACTCTTCCAGCAACACAGTGACTCTGAACGGACAGAGCGTGCAGCCTGGAGACTCTGCTGTGTATTACTGTGCCAGATACACACTGTGACACACACCATCAGTAGAGCTGAACAAAAACCCCTCAGAGCCTGAACACTTGTAACATGAAGCCACCAGAGGAGGAGCCCTCAGACCAGAAATGATCTCAACACCAGCTCACTGTTGTAGAGGGAAAGAGTACTAAGATGTCTTAGATTCTTAACTTAATTCAACAGAAAGGGTTTTCACCAATTTAAACAATCTGACATTACAATCACTGATACTGTATATCATTGTAGGTATAACATCTAAAAGGGATAGTAAGACCATAAGTTCGTTTTTAAGTGTCTGATAATATAGTAAATTCCTTTCTATAGTAGAATGGGATCCTCTAAAAGACAGTTCCTATCAAATAATTATTCAATAACATATGTAAAAGACAACTTTATCAGTGTCCTAACTGGATTGGAAGAAGAATTCATATTTTAATCCAACTTCATGGTGATGTTATTTTGATACAACTATAAAAAAGTTTGTTTTTATAATCTAGATTGTGTTGCTCAACCTTTTCTATGTGATTAAAAACCACACCTGAACATTTCCTCATCGTTTGGATAATGTCCAAGAACTCAAGTCAGCTGATTTCCAATCATCAGTAGCCTATGTAAATTATCTGTGTGTGTTGGCTCATAAACCAGCAAAGTGTGTGTGTGTGTGTGTGTGTGTGTGTGTGTGTGTGTGTGTGTGTGTGTGTGTGTGTGTGTGTGTGTGTGTGTGAGTGTGTGTGTGTGTGTGTGTGTGTGTGTGTGTGTGTGTGTGTGCCACAAAGCAATGCGATCCTATACACTTCTGGGTTTTCTCACAAATTAAAAAAGCACTTGGATGTATCCACATCAGATTTCTATGTGTTTCCCATTAATCACCAGATCGTCCCTCATTATTTCTTGTTATTTTATTTTAAATAACATATCTCATATTTATAAATACAAGCCCCAAATTACATTAAATATGAAAAGAGAAACAAGCTGAACAACAATATTTGATCAGACACAGAGCTTGGCTGGGTGACTAGATTATTAGAAAGGTGAAATGTGAGAGGAGAATAAAGCACATTTCCTAAACACTACTTTATATTGGGCTCTCGTCTTTCAATCAGAAGGTTGTGGGTTCGATCCCAGTCAACATGTCGATGTGTCCTTGGGCAAGGTACTTAACCCTGAGTTGCTCCCGATGGCATGACCAACGGTGTGTGAGTGTGTATGAATGTTAGTTCCTAGAGTAAGGTGCACTGCTCTGTGTGAATGGATGAATGACATGCAGTATGTAAAGTGCTCTGAGGGGTCGTAAAGACTGGATAAAGCGCTATATAAGTACAGTTACCATTTACTATCAGAACTAAACTGCAGATTGTTTATATTATAGTAAATCTGCTTCCATTATGCTCAAACTGACATATGAAAAACATAACATTTATTACAACATGAATTATGTAATATATATATATATACAATTTGTTTAGATAAATATGTCACATGTCGAAGCTAAGATAATCATTTGTGTATTATTAGAATAAATGTGATTATGTAACTGCAATACAACTATTCTACACAACTTAAAACTAGTTAAGAGAAAAGTCAGCTGAGATGGAGAGTTGATATTTTTTACAAACCCTGTGAGGAGGAGTCAATGCAAAACTCAGATATCTCCCCCTCTACTTATGTGACTGCAGAGAGGAGGACAGAGGACAGAGGACACACAGTTTAACATGATGGACTATAGGACAGGACTGCTGCTGCTCACTGTCTGCTGGGCAGGTCAACATCTTTACTGATCTGTATCTAACACAGCTTCTAATTGTGTCAACAGTTTATTTCACCAGATGTGTTTTTATCCTCTTTACAGGTGTTGATGGTCAGACTCTGACAGAATCTGATTCAGTGACTAAAAGGCCTGGAGAATCTCACAGATTGACCTGTACAGCCTCTGGATTCACATTCAGTAGCTACAGGATGGTCTGGGTCAGACAGGCTCCTGGGAAAGGACTGGAGTGGATCGCTTATATCAGCAGTGATGGCAGTAGCTACATCTTCTACTCTGAGTCAGTGAAAGGCCGGTTCACCATCTCCAGAGAAAACAACAGAGAGCAGGTGTATCTGCAGATGAGCAGTCTGACGGCTGTAGACTCTGCTGTTTATTACTGTGCTCGACACACAGTGATTGAAGCTGGTTGAGCAGCTGTACAAAAACCTACAGACCTCATCCTTGATGTGTTGATACAAAGAGAATTATACTTTGACTAAATCTTTTGTTGTTATAGTTTTATGAAAAGGGAAACAAGAGTTGCTACTGAGCCAAGTTATAAAACACATTCATAAATACAAATGTCTTAAAAAATGTTATTTCCTAATAAAACAGCCAAGGACAGAATAATCATCTTCTAAATGTATGTTTCATGTATGGGCAAAACGAAAAACTAAATCTAGACATTTCTGTCACATTACTCACATTCAGTTGGAAGTGCAGCAGCCTCAAGTGTTAATCTCACGTCTAAAATAAATTCATGATACACAGAAGGAAGAATGGCTGTTTGTTCTTGTGATTGTGCAGTGTGGTGTAAGCTGGATAATAAATCATTCTGCAATAAGACAAACTTTCCCTTTCTGGGAGAAAATCTATGTCTTCCTGAGTGACATGTTGCTGTCATAGCAGTGCAGCTTGTTTTGTATACATTAAATCACCCACCAGACACTGTTAGGCCGTATCTCATTTCTGAGATTTGCACTTCGAGGACCGAGGGTCGAGCGTTGAGCGTCAAGGAGGCTCTCTGGAGGACCTATAATCAAGGATACACTGATGGGTCCTCCACGGCTCCTCCGCTCGCATCTCCTGTAGGCGGGACTAAGACACGAGGATAGGAGTCGAGGATAGGAGTCTCTCAGAAAAGCACACACCAACACTCAAAATAAATAGGAAGACTAAACTCCGTCCCTCTCTCACCCGCCCCGCAGCTGAGCGACTCATTCACGCCTTCATCTCTTCCCGCCTTGACTATTGCAACTCACTCCTCTTCGGCATCAGCGCAACATCCCTCAACAGACTCCAGCGTGTCCAGAACGCAGCCGCCAGACTCCTCACCCACACCAAATCATGGCATCACATCACCCCGGTCCTCAAAGAACTCCACTGGCTCCCCGTCTCACACCGCATTCACTACAAACTCCTGGTCCTCACTTATAAAGCCCTCCACCATCTGCCCCCCCCCTACCTCACTGACCTCCTCATCCTCTACCATCCACCCCAGTCCCTCAGATCCACCTCAGCCGGTTTGCTTTCAATCCCCAAGGCCAAACTCCTGAGCTTCTGGGACAGAGCTTTCTCTGTGGCAGCCCCGAAGCTCTGGAAGTCCCTCCCCCAAGACCTCCGTGAGTCTGATTCCCTCACCCTGTTCCAGTCCCGTCTCAAAACCCACCTCTTCAACTCTGCTTATCCTTAAACCCGCCCCTCCCCCCTCTGAACCAACATCCTCCTGACTGCTTTTCTGTTTTTGTTTTGTTTTTGTTTTTGTTTTTGTTTGTGTTTTTGTTCTTGTTTTGTTTGTCGACCTGACTCATAATGTAAAGCGTCTTTGGGTCTAGAAAAGCGCTATATAAATCCCATTTATTATTATTATTATTATTATCATTATTAAACAACATCTTATTATTTGCACTGTTATGGTAATGAACCTTCTCTCAGAGTTGAGCACACCCCCCCTCCCCCCAACAAATGCAAATCCCAACACACTGATGGATAATCCCCACCCATTCTGCATGCACAATATACAGGACTGTCTCAGAAAATTAGAATATTGTGATAAAGTTCTTTATTTTCTGTAATGCAATTAAAAACACAAAAATGTCATACATTCTGGATTCATTACAAATCAACTGAAATATTGCAAGCCTTTTATTATTTTAATATTGCTGATTATGGCATACAGCTTAAGAAAACTCAAAAATCCTATCTCAAAAAATTAGAATAGTTCCTCAGACCAAGTAAAAAAAAAAGATTTATAACAGCAAAACACAATCAAACATTTGAAAATGTCCATTAATGCACTCAGTACTTGGTTGGGAATCCTTTTGCACGGATTACTGCATCAATGCGGCGTGGCATGGAGGCAATCAGCCTGTGGCATTGCTGAGGTGTTATGGATGTCCAGGATGCTTCAATAGCGGCCTTTAGCTCATTAGCATTGTTGGGTCTGGTGTCTTTCAGCTTCTTCTTCACAATACCCCACATATTCTCTATGGGGTTCAGGTCAGGGGAATTTGCAGGCCAATCGAGGACAGTAATGCCATGGTCAGTACACCAGTTACTGGTGGTTTTGGCACTGTGGGCAGGTGCCAGATCATGCTGGAAAATGAATTCCTCATCTCCATAGAGCTTTTCAGCAGACGGAAGCATGTAGTGCTCTAAAATCTCTTGGTACACAGCTGCATTTACTCTGGGCTTGATGAAACACAGTGGACCAACACCAGCAGCTGACATGGCTTCCCAAACCATCGCTGACTGTGGGAACTTCACACTGGATTTCAAGCAACTTGGATTTTGCTCCTCTCCAGCCTTTCTCCAGACTCTGGCGCCTTGACTTCCAAATGAAATACAAAACTTGCTTTCGTCTGAAAAGAGGACTTTGGACCACTGTGCAACTGTCCAGTGCTTCTTTTCCTTAGCCCAAGTCAGACGCCTCTTCCGTTGTCTTGAGTTCAGAAGTGGCTTGACCATGGGAATACGGCTATTGTAGCCCATTTCCCGGACACGTCTGTGAACAGTGACTTTTGATACCTGGACTCCAGCTTCAGTCCACTGTCTTTGAAGCTCCCCCAAATTCTGGAAGCGACTCTTCTTCACAATGCTGTTAAGGCTGCGGTCATCTCTCTTGGTTGTGCAGCGTTTCCTGCCACATTTCCCCCTTCCAACAGACTTTTTGTGGATGTGCTTTGAAACTGCACTCTGTGAACAGCTTGCTCTTTGAGAAATGTCTTTTTGTGTCTTACCCTCCTGATGGAGGGTGTCAATGACGGTCCTCTGGACAGCAGTCAGATCAGCAGTCTTCCCCATACTTGTGATTTAGTTTACTGAACCAAGCTGAGTGTTTTTCAAGGCTCAGGAAACCCTTGCAGGTGTTTCGAGTTAATTAGACGATTCAAGTGATTCGTTGAACACCCTACTAGTATACTTTTTCATGATATTCTAATATTTAGAGATAGGATTTTTGAGTTTTCTTAAGCTGTATGCCATAATCAGCAATATTAAAATAATAAAAGGCTTGCAATATTTCAGTTGATTTGTAATGAATCCAGAATGTATGACATTTTTATTTTTTTTTTTTAATTGCATTACAGAAAATAAAGAACTTTATCACAATATTCTAATTTTCTGAGACAGTCCTGTACATGGGAGTCAAATCATGTAGCAGCTGCTCTAATAAACGGTACTAGAGTTCCCCTCTCCTCTGTCAGTAAAAGGAAACACTCAGATCTGTTGCTCTCACTGATCTTAACTCACACTCAGACCCTGGACTGAACTACAGGTTTATACTCTCACTCTTTGAGAGGTTGCTTCATTATAACACACACCAAACATTTTAAGAGCTGGATCAGCAGTCACTGCAGATTCATGAGTTCATTTAGTTCTCCCTCAAACAGATTTCAGTATCTCAGGCATTTCTTCCTGTGTGTCTTGTTTGATAACGAATGGTTTCTATATAAAACAGCTAAACAGTTTAGGCAGAATTTAAATATTATCAACATTTTAAACTGTTAATTATTCATTTCAATACTCTTCATGTTCAGCACTGAGAGGAGGAGCCAATGCAAATCTCCATCTCTTCCATCTTTATGTATCTCACTGCAAACTGAAGAGGAGAGCTCAAACCACTGCAGCACACACAACACATTTCCACTATGACTTTAGCTACATGTTTAATGTTTCTGATGCTTTCATGGATTTCTGGTGAGCACATACTCCTGCACTCTTCTTTTTCTTAGCTTTATGTTCGGCTCTGTTGTGATCAAACTGCTTTTCTCTCCAGGTGTTTGCAGTCAGACTCTGACTGAGTCTGAAGCGGTGGTAAAGCTCCCTGGACAGTCCCACAAACTGACCTGTACATATGCAGGAATATCAGATGATAATGCTGATATCAGCTGGATCAGACAAGCTGAAGGAAAAGGACTGGAGTGGGTTGCCCACATTTCTGCTCCGAGTGGAGGCGGTAAATATTATTCCACGTCAGTCCAGAATCGCTTCACCATTTCCAGAGACAACAACGTGGACCAGGTGTATCTGCAGATGAACAGCCTGACGTCTGAAGACTCTGCTGTTTATTATTGTGCTCGACAGACACAGTGATACAGGAAGCCACAGCGCTGTACAAAAACCACTGCAGTTGTCATTGGCATTAACCAATAGAGAGTGTAGCGGCCAAAATCATATAGAAATAAAACAGATAATTAACTTAAAATAATACAGCCGCTGAGGCACTAGGTAACAGATCTTACGCAGGGCAATGATCCAGGTCCAGACAAGATTCTCCATTTGTGCAGTTTATTCCGATAACAAAGTACAACGAACAGGATTCCTATATCCCTTTTCCTTAAGCCTTTCCTATGGCTTTCCTTTTGCTGGCTTGAAACACCCTGATAAAAAACCGTTTAACTACTAGTGCTCTGGCTCCCACCACCCACCTGTCTCCAATATATACAATTACACCAGGTGCTCTAATCTCCCAGTGCCCAAAACATGCCTTCAAAATAAAAGCATACAAACTACTTCAATTTATGCTAACTAAGAATACATATACATAAATGATAATAATAAACAGCAAGAAAATACATGTTAAACTATTAAATAATATAAAGAGATATATATAGCTCCAACAGAGAATGCAAGTCATTTTCCAGCTTACATGTAAATCAGGATATCTTATATACACAAGATGTGAATACTTCCCCACACAATGCTTCTATCACAAGACATCTCTCCATCCATCCATCCATCTTCTCCCGCTTATCCGTGGTCGGGTCACGGAGGTAGCAGTTCCAGCAGAGAGCCCCAAACTTTCTTTTCCCTGGCCACATCAACCCGCTCTGACTGGGGGGATCCCAAGGCGCTCCCAGGCCAGCGAAGAGATATAATCCCTCCACCTGGTCCTAGGTCTACTATTTATAAAATGACAGAGCCAATGAATTGGTGAACAGAGAGAAGAAGAGGGGACCCAGGCAAACCCCTGAGGGACCTCATTGAGGAGGGTCCAACACACATCCTCTCAAATTTACCCTGTTTAGTCTTTGAAGAATCTAAGTTGGGTGTCACCAACCTGCTGAAGATCTCACTAATAAACACATCAGAAACACAGAGTGGGCCGATTAATGATTGAGATTATGTTGATTTGTGTTTCCGCAGGTATGAACAGTATTGATCTGATCCAGTCGGACTCAATGGTTTGAATTAATTATATCAGTCCCTGCGAAAGCCCCTCCCAGTGTGTGCAGAGTACTTCTGTCTGACTCCTCTGTACTTTGTGTGGAGCATCAGAGGTCACATCTCCAGTCTCAGGATGATCAACACTCTCTCTCTTCTGCTGGTTGCTCTCTCTCTGCCCTGTGAGCTCTCCTGCTTCTTGATGTTTTATCTTTTATCAGATAACATCCACTGATGGTCAGTCAGTGATAGCACAACATTTTCAAAATATCTCACTATCTTCTTTGGTTCTCTTTCTCTCCTTTCTCTTTCCAGGTTGTACAGGTCAGAGTATGCAGTCTGTTCCTTCCTCTTCAGTAGTGAAGAGGCCTGGGGAGACTCTCAGTCTCTCCTGCAGGGGATCTGGCTTCACATTTAGCTGCTGCAGCATGCACTGGATCAGACAACCTGCTGGAAAAGCACTTGAATGGATGGGTCGTGTTTACAGCGATGCAAGTGGAACAGAATATGCCAGCAGATTATAAGAACGGATAGAAGTCACCAGAGATAATACCAACAGCATGGTGCATCTGAGGCTGTCCAACTTGAAGCCAGAGGACTCTGCTGTGTATTACTGCGTCAAACACACACACTGGTTAAAGGAAGCCCAGAGGCTTTACAAAAACCTCTAACTATTTATTATCACTAGTACCAACAGGTGGCAGTAAATGATAAAAAGTCAGATGACAATAAGGAGAAAAATACAGCTTTTCTAAACACACTATGAAAGCAACAGCTGATGTGGAATTTCACTTCCCCTTTTTTAGATATACATTTTACTTCAGGTGTTCTTGCAACAATATTGTCTCATTATTTTTATTTTATTTTTACTGAAAGTATTGAGAATGGATTTATGCATGATGTATCCAGTATGTGGGTTAGGGTTTTGTTGAGCAGAATAAATGATCACATCTTATTTAAGTTTAAATAAAAGTTAGTGATAAGTAACTTAAAATGTATCCTCATAATTGTCTAACCAAAAATCCAAAAGACAACTCTTGACAGGACAGTCCGTCCCTCTTTTATAGCCTGTCAGTGTCCCTCTCTATGCAAAGTGAACTTCCTCACAGTCTGCTATAAAGACTTGATATCATGCTGTCAGCTGCAGTAGAAGAAGAGAAGCTCCATCAGGTCACCTTCAACACCAACCATGTTCTCTATAGCTCTGCTGCTGCTGCTGGCTGCTGGATCCTGTGAGTCTCACTGAGGCAGAGACACTGACAGAACGCTCACACTGACTGCTCACTGTTATTAACCTCGCTCACTATTCAACATGTTTCCCTCCACTGGTGTGAAGTGTGAGCAGTTGATACAGCCATCCTCTGTGAATGTGCAGCCAGGTCAACGTCTGACCATCACCTGTCAGGTCTCTTATTCTGTTAGCAGCTACTACACAGCCTGGATCAGACAGCCTGCAGGGAAAGGACTGGAGTGGATAGGATGGAAATACACTGGAGGCTCAAATTACAAAGATTCACTGAAGAGCAAGTTCAGTATCGACTTAGACTCTTCCAGCAACACAGTGACTCTGAACGGACAGAGCGTGCAGCCTGGAGACTCTGCTGTGTATTACTGTGCCAGAGACACACTGTGACACACACCATCAGTAGAGCTGAACAAAAACCCCTCAGAGCCTGAACACTTGTAACATGAAGCCACCAGAGGAGGAGCCCTCAGACCAGAAATGATCTCAACACCAGCTCACTGTTACATCATCAGGTTAAACATTTAGAGGTTATAATCACTGATACATTACTGTATGTATTCCCAGAACAAACAATGCATGACTCTTCTTTAAATTGTTAAACATCAGCCTTTTCAAGTAACAAGTATTATACATTTTTCAGTAATTGAATGTTTTGCTCTAAATTTAAGTTTCTTTACAACCAATTTCAGCTCTAAGAATATTGTTCACACTATTTATTAACAAATACTAAACAGTACATCTACGACCAAAACACAACAAAAAATGGTTGGATGTCAGAGTGTCTTTCCAAAAAAGAAATGCATGCCTTTCTGTTATTTATTTGACACAAAACATCATTTTTGATTAAAAATATAAATGTTAAAGACATGAGATGTAGATAAAACCTGAAAAGTGATTCATTTACTAAATTAACTGAAAACATTTTTGAATGACAATAATGTTAATACCTTTATTTTAATCAACAGTAAATAAAATCCATTATTTGTTTGTTTCATCTGACAAATGTGAATAACATACACATATTTAAATGTTACAAAATGACTTACAGCCCAATAACAAATTTTTACCAAATTAAATTTGGAGAGATAATGTTATTAACATAAAATACTGTTAAAAGAGGACAATGTTCAATCTGAAAGGAGGAGTCAATGCAAAACTCAGATATCTCCCCTCTACTTATGTGACTGCAGAGAGGAGGACAGAGGACAGAGGACACACAGTTTAACATGATGGACTATAGGACAGGACTGCTGCTGCTCACTGTCTGCTGGGCAGGTCAACATCTTTACTGATCTTTATCTAACACAGCTTCTAATTGTGTCAACAGTTTATTTCACCAGATGTGTTTTTATCCTCTTGACAGGTGTTGATGGTCAGACTCTGACAGAATCTGAACCAGTGACTAAAAGGCCTGGAGAATCTCACAGATTGACCTGTACAGCCTCTGGATTCACATTCAGTGACTACTACATGAACTGGGTCAGACAGGCTCCTGGAAAAGGACTGGAGTGGGTTGCGAGTGTGTATGACAGTAGCTACATCTACTACTCTGAGTCAGTGAAAGGCCGGTTCACCATCTCCAGAGACAACAACAGAGAGCAGCTGTATCTGCAGATGAGCAGTCTGACGGCTGTAGACTCTGCTGTTTATTACTTTGCTCGAGACACACAGTGACTGAAGCTGGTTGAGCAGCTGTACAAAAACCTACAGTCCTCATCCTTGATGTGTTGATAGAGTACAAAGAGAATTCTACGTTGACTAAATCATTCGTTGTCGAAGTTTTTATGAAAAGGAAAAAACAGTTGCTACTGAGCCAAGTTATAAAACACATTAATAAATGAAAATGTCTTTAAAAAAATGATTGCCTCATAAGACAGGCAAGGCCTGAATAAACATATTGTAAATATATTTCATGTATGGGCAAAAAATAAACTGTAAATGTAGAAATGTCAGTCACATTACTCACACAAGCACCAACAGGTGGCAGTAGAGGATAAAAAGACAGGTGACAATAACGGGAATATGACAATGTCTCTAAACGTATACTATGAAAGTCTTGAGGCTTTCCTTCAACAATAATGTCCCATTATTAATTTCTTAACAGCAGGTATCAATAATATATGTATGCATGATGTTTCCAGTATGTGGATGGGCAACCAATGTTGTGCAAAGCAGAATAAATGATTACATCTTATTTAGGTTTGGATAAAAGGAACTGACAAATAACTTGAAATTCAACCTTATAATTTAAGGATATAAGCATTCAATCATAGTATGCAAAAAATAAATCTATATCTTATTTATTCAGGGGATGTGCTGTGTTTCTGTTTGAGGAGGAGGAGTCAATGCAAACTCTGACCTCTTCCATCTCTACATATGTGTTGCAGAGTGAAGGACAGACACTAAATCACTGACATACACTCTGTAGACTGGACAGAGACAACTGGCTTTCACAATGATCAGACCTGATTATCTGGTGGTTTTTCTCATCCTGTCAATTTACTCTGCAGGTAAGAACAAAACCAGTTTTTCTGACAGAGCTCCTGGTACAAAGACAATATGGCTGTTTTACAGAAACTAATGAGCTGTTTACATGTATGTAGGTACTGAGGGTCAAACACTGACTGAG
The DNA here is from genome assembly GCF_949606895.1 of Notothenia rossii. Taxonomy (NCBI): domain Eukaryota; kingdom Metazoa; phylum Chordata; class Actinopteri; order Perciformes; family Nototheniidae; genus Notothenia; species Notothenia rossii. The sequence goes on from NC_136906.1 coordinate 11,498,047, forward strand.
TCTGAACCAGCGGTTAAAAAGCCTGAAGAGTCCCACAGACTGACCTGCACATATTCAGGGTTTAGTGGTAATATTGATACTGCTAGGATCAGACAAAATGTTGAAAAAGGACTGGAGTGGGTTGCTCATATCAGCAGTGGGAGTAGCAGCATCTACTACTCTGAGTCAGTGAAAGGCCGGTAGGCCTACACCATCTCCAGAGACAACAACAGACAGCAGGTGTATCTGCAGATGAGCAGTCTGACGGCTGTAGACTCTGCTGTTTATTACTGTGCTCGAGAGACAGTGACACAGAAAGGAGAAATGCTGTACAAAAACTCAACAAGTCAAAACAAAGTCAAAACTTTGTGTTCTGCTTCTCACAATCACAAAAAAGCTTGAGCTTAACATCATCAAAACACTGAAGGAAATATCGCCTCAATAAAACTGCTTCCATCAGAAAGCAGCTACCAAAAGTTACATCAGACAATCAATATACTATTTGCCTGAGATTTGATTAGAAATAAAAATATCATTTTCATTTATTGTTTTAAAAAATAAATGTTATTTCATATGTCCAACCACAAATCCAAAAGACAACTCTTGACAGGACAATCCGTCCCTCTTTTATAGCCTGTCAGTGTCCCTCTCTATGCAAAGTGAACTTCCTCACAGTCTGCTATAAAGACTTGATATCATGCTGTCAGCTGCAGCAGAAGAAGAGAAGCTCCATCAGGTCACCTTCAACACCAACCATGTTCTCTGTAGCTCTGCTGCTGCTGCTGGCTGCTGGATCCTGTGAGTCTCACTGAGGCAGAGACACTGACAGAACGCTCACACTGACTGCTCACTGTTATTAACCTCGCTCACTATTCAACATATTTCCCTCCACAGGTGTGAAGTGTGAGCAGTTGATACAGCCAGCCTCTGTGACTGTGCAGCCAGGTCAACGTCTGACCATCATCTGTCAGGTCTCTTATTCTGTGGGCAGTCATCATACTCATTGGATCAGACAGCCTGCAGGGAAAGGACTGGAGTGGATTATATGCGCACGTGTTGGACACTCCACATACCAACAAGATTCACTGAAGAGCAAGTTCAGTATCGACTTAGACTCTTCCGGCAACACAGTGACTCTGAAAGGACAGAGCGTGCAGCCTGGAGACTCTGCTGTGTATTTCTGTGCCAGAGACACACTATGACACACACCATCAGTAGAGCTGAACAAAAACCCCTCAGAGCCTGAACACTTGTAACATGAAGCCACCAGAGGAGGAGCCCTCAGACCAGAAATGATCTCAACACCAGCTCACTGTTACATCACAAGTTTAATCATCTAGAGGTTATAATCACTGATACATTACTGTATGTATTCCCATAATAAGAAAATGATTAACACTTCTTTAAATTGTTAAACATCAGCATTTTCAAGTATCAAGTATTATATATTTTCAGTAATTGAATTTTTTTCTCTAAATATAAGTTACTTTGCAACCAATTTCAAGTCTAATAACATTGTTCAAACTATTTATTCACAAATACCAAACAGTACATCCACGACTGAAACACAACAAATAGTTGGATGTCAGAGTTTCTTTCCAAAAACAAATGCATGCCTTTCTGTTCTTTATTTGACACACAACGTCATTTTTGATTAAAAATATAAATGTTAAAGACATGAGATGTAGATAAAACCTGTAAAGTGATTTATTTACTCAATTAACTCAAAGCATTTTTTTAATGACAATAATGTTAATACTTTTATTTTAATCAACAGTAAATAAAATCCATTATTTGTTTGTTTCATCTGAAATATCTGAAATACATAATGATATTAAAATGTTACAAAGTGACTTACAGCCCAATAAGGAATGTTTACCAATTTAAAATAGTAAGAGATAATGTTATTAACATAAAATACTGTTAAAAGAGGACATTGTTCAATCAGAAAGGAGGAGTCAATGCAAACTCAGATATCTCCCCTCTACTTATGTGACTGCAGAGAGGAGGACAGAGGACAGAGGACACACAGTTTAACATGATGGACTATAGGACAGGACTGCTGCTGCTCACTGTCTGCTGGGCAGGTCAACATCTTTACTGATCTTTATCTAACACAGCTTCTAATTGTGTCAACAGTTTATTTCACCAGACGTGTTTTTATCCTCTTGACAGGTCTTGATGCTGTTTATTACTGTGCTCGAGACACACAGTGACTGAAGCTGGTTGAGCAGCTGTACAAAATCCCCTCATTATTAGCACAGTTTTCTCACACTGTTAATGTGAGAATTGGAATCTTTCCAATATCATGACACAACAAATATTACATTATTAATGTTGCTGCTAAATACTAACAAACTATGTGCAATATGTGCAATATATAAATGCCGTTAATAACTGTGTAATATATACTTGGCTGCTAAATCCTCAGAACTGTTACAGGATGTGTATTTTTTTAAATTATGTGACTTTTTATTATATGTTTTAGTATATCATAACTTAGTACTTTTTTTAATGCATGTCACATATTTAACATACGTAACATTAAGCTGTCTGTGGCTCTTTTTCCTGCTGGAACTACGCACATTTCCCCTCCATGCGACTAATAAAGGTATTCTGATTCTGATTCTGATTCTGAATTATTATTAATTATTCTGAATAGACTTATGCATGATGTATCCAGTATGTGGGTTAGGGTTTTGCTGAGCAGAATAAATGATTACATCTTATTTAAGTTTAAATAAAAGTTAGTGATAAGTAACTTAAAATGTATCCTTATAATTGTCCAACCACAAATCCAAAAGACAACTCGAGTCAGGACACTCCGTCCCTCTTTTATAGCCTGTCAGTGTCCCTCTCTATGCAAAGTGAACTTCCTCACAGTCTGCTATAAAGACTTGATATCATGCTGTCAGCTGCAGCAGAAGAAGAGAAGCTCCATCAGGTCACCTTCAACACCAACCATGTTCTCTGTAGCTCTGCTGCTGCTGCTGGCTGCTGGATCCTGTGAGTCTCACTGAGGCAGAGACACTGACAGAACGCTCACACTGACTGCTCACTGTTATTAACCTCGCTCACTATTCAACATGTTTCCCTCCACAGGTGTGAAGTGTGAGCAGTTGATACAGCCAGCCTCTGTGACTGTGCAGCCAGGTCAACGTCTGAACATCACCTGTCAGGTCTCTTATTCTGTTAGCGGCTACTACACAGCCTGGATCAGACAGCCTGCAGGAAAAGGACTGGAGTGGATAGGGAGCAAACAAACTGGAGCTTCATTCTATAAAGATTCACTGAAGAGCAAGTTCAGCATCGACTTAGACTCTTCCAGCAACACAGTGACTCTGAACGGACAGAGCGTGCAGCCTGGAGACTCTGCTGTGTATTACTGTGCCAGAGACACACTGTGACACACACCATCAGTAGAGCTGTACAAAAACCCCTCAGAGCCTGAACACTTGTAACATGAAGCCACCAGAGGAGGAGCCCTCAGACCAGAAATGATCTCAACACCAGCTCACTGTTACAGTCAAGAGGGAAAGAGTACTAAGATGTCATAGAAATATTCTTAATTCAACAGAAAGGGTTTTCACCAATTTAAACAATCTGACATTACAATCACTGACACTGTATATCATTGTAGGTAGAACATCTAAAAGGGATAGTCAGACCATAAGTTAGTTTTAAAAGTGTCTGATAATATAGTAGATTCCTTTCTATAGCAGAATGGGATCCTCTAAAAGACAGTTCCTATAAAATAATTATTCAATAACATATGAAAAAGACAACTTTATCAGTGTCATAACTGGATTAGGAGAAGAATTAATAGTTTTTATCCGACTTCATATTTTTATAAAACTATAGAAAAGTTTGTTTTTATCATCTAAATCGTGTTTCTCAACCTTTTCTTTGCTCAACAACTTTATTAATCCCGCAAGGGGCAATTGGTTATGAGCAGCAGCTTGTGTCAAGTACACAGGCAGGAACATACAGGAAGAAAACACACAGATACACCCGGGAGCACAGATGTGGATCATTCCAATTTACACAAAAAATAGTTCATAGCATCACAATAATACATGAATAAATAATCAAGTTAAAAGTCTTTCAAGAATTAAAAAGTTTGATTGCAGAGGGATGATTGATTTTGAAAAGTGATTAGTCTTTAGAGCAGGTAGAGCATATCTTCGCCCTGATGGCAACAGATGAAATTCATGTGAAAGAACAGGACCTGGAGAGGCCAGAATGCTCTCTGCTTTCCGCAGAATCTGTTGGTTACAGAAGGAGTTTAAGTCTCTCTGTTTCATGCCGATGACCTTAGAGCAGGTTTTAACAATGCCGTTCAGAAATGTTCCTGTCTTTCAGTGTAAGGCTATGGAACCAGCAGATAAAAGAAAAACAAATAAGGCTCTCAATGAATGCTTGGTAAAAACTACAAAGAATGAAAGACCTGACAGAGAAAGTGTTCAGTTTGCGAAGAAGGTGCATTCTCTATTGACCCCGCTTCACAATACACTCAGTATTCAAATCAAATGTGAGGTGGTCATCGAAAATGGTGGCCAAGTATTTGTATGATGTGACAATTTCTACCTTGTCATTGTGTATGATGCACTCCATAGGAACATCCTTGTGACGTCTATTATCAATTATCAATTCCTGGGCTATGTGATTAAAAACCACACCTGAACATTTCCTCATCTTTTGGATATTTTACATGAACTTTAGTCAGCTGATTTCCAATCATCAGTATGTAAATGTTCTGTGTGTGTTGCCTCATAAACCAGCGAAGTGTGTGTGTGTGTCAGAGAGAGGACAGAAGAGCTCACATCAGTTCAGCTTCAACATCAACATGTTCTCTGCAGCTCTGATACTGCTGCTGGCAGCTGGATCCTGTGAGGAGCTTTCAGTGGATTCTCACTAATAAACACATCAGAAACACTGAGTGGTCAGATGAATGATGGAGATAATGTTGCTTTGTGTTTCCACAGGTGTGAACAGTATTGATCTCATCCAGCCAGACTCAATGGTTGTGCAGCCTGGACAGCCTTTGACCATCACCTGTCAGGTCTCTGGTTATTCTCTGACTGATAGCAGCTATGCAACAGGTTGGATCAGACAGTGTGAAGGAAAACCAATGGACTGCATTTCATACATGTGGGGTGGAGGTAGCTTAACTCAAAACAATGCCCTGAAGAACAAGTTCAGCTACAGCAGAGACTCTTCTGCTGGAACAGTGACTCTAACAGGACAGAGTGTGCAGCCTGCAGACACAGCTGTGTATTACTGTGTACGTCAACCCACAGTGACACAAACCACCAGCAGACCTGTACAAATACTCAGCAACCATGTGACTCAACCACACAGAGTATAAATGTGAACAATGATACACATCTTACTCTCTGATAAGTTCATTAAAAAATGTATTTAAATGTCTGTGTAATATTATTTCAATTCCACTGCAGCCAAGATCAGTATAGAAGAGACTGAGAGAAGCTTCATTTTGCATAAATGCAAAACACATATTTCCAATTGAATTGATACTAAATGAGTTGTGTGCCTTGTGGTGCCTGTTAAATATAGAACACATTTTCTGTGTTTCTGTTTAGATCTACTGGAATAGAAAATAACAGTAGCTCTACCACTGAAGAGACAGGATGTCATTGCAGAACATAAACAAACTAATTTCCTCTTTTTTTGTTTTCATGAATCCAGAAATAAGTTGATATGAAATGTAAGTGAACGTGAAATGTGAATGCAGCCGTCGTAGAGATACTCTGCTTATGGAAATGTTGATGTCACATGTTCCTTTTTGAATCTGTAGAGGGAGGTCGATGCAAACTCTTCCTCTCTTTAAAACACACCATCAGCGACTTGTTGCAGAACACCAGAGAAGTGTTATATGTTTCTGAAACACTCAGATCAGAAAGCACTGACAGTGTCTCTCAAATAATGGAAAGGACAATTATCTGGAGTTTATTATTTTTAGTTACTTTTCATGGTGAGAAAATCTATTCTGATTTACTTGTTTTTTTATTTCTTTGGTAAAATGTTGGATAATGAGCAAAAATGATTTACTTACAGGAGTCTGGAGTGAGATCAAACTGGAGCAGTCCTCCTCTCAGGTGCAAAGACCTGGAGGGACAGTGAAGATGTCATGTGTCACATCTGGTTTTAATATGACAGATTATTATATTCACTGGATCAGACAGAGACCAGGACAAGCTCTGGAGTGGGTTGGGATTATGAACACAGGTTCAAACTCTGCTACTTATGGCAGCTCCTTTCAAAGCCGCTTCAACATGACTGAAGATGTTCCCAGCAGCACTCAGTACCTCGAGGTCAGCAGCCTGGCAGCAGGAGACTCTGCTGTTTACTTCTGTGCTCGACACACAGTCACTAAAGACAGTGGAGCAGCTGCACAAAAACCTCCACTAACCACAAAGCAATGTGATCCTACACTTCTGGGTTTTCTCACACATTGCAAAAACACTTGGATGTATCCACATTAGATTTCTATGTGTTTCCCTTTAATCACCAGATAGTCCCTCATGATATCTTATTATTTTACTTTAAATAACACATGTTATATTTATAAATACAAGCCAAAAATTACATAAATCTGAAAAGAGAAAAAAGCAGAAAAACAATATTTGATCAGACAGAGAGCTTGGCTGGGTGACGAGATTATTAGAAAGGTGAAATGTGAGACTATAATGAAGCACATTTCCTAAACACTACTTTATATTGGTGATCAGAACAAAATTGTAGATTATTTATATTATAGTAAATGTGCTTCCATTATGATCAAAGTGACTTGTTTGAAACAGAGCATTGATACCAACATGAATGATCTAATACATATATATATCATTTGTTTGAGTAAATGTGATAAAGATAAATTATGATTTCACAGGTTTGAATAATTTGTGTATAAACTTGTCAAAAGTCGGATCAAACATAATCATCTGTCTATTATTACAATACTTTTGTTTTTGATGTTACCGCAATACTGATAGACATTCTACAAAATGTGAAACTAGTTCAGAGAAAAGTCTAAACAGCTGAGATGGAGGGTTGATATGTTTTACAAATCCTGTGAGGAGGAGTCAATGCAAAACTCAGATATCTCCTCCTCTACTTATGTGACTGCAGAGAGGAGGACAGAGGACAGAGGACACACAGTTTAACATGATGGACTATAGGACAGGACTGCTGCTGCTCACTGTCTGCTGGGCAGGTCAACATCTTTACTGATCTGTATCTAACACAGCTTCTAATTGTGTCAACAGTTTATTTCACCAGATGTGTTTTTATCCTCTCTACAGGTGTTGATGGTCAGACTCTGACAGAATCTGAACCAGTGACTAAAAGGCCTGGAGAATCTCACAGATTGACCTGTACAGCCTCTGGATTCACATTCAGTAGCTACTACATGGCTTGGGTCAGACAGGCTCCTGGAAAAGGACTGGAGTTGGTTGCGAGTGTGTATGACAGTAGCAACATCTTCTACTCTGAGTCAGTGAAAGGCCGGTTCACCATCTCCAGAGACAACAACAGAGAGCAGCTGTATCTGCAGATGAACAGTCTGACGGCTGTAGACTCTGCTGTTTATTACTGTGCTCGACACACAGTGACTGAAGCTGGTTGAGCAGCTGTACAAAAACCTTCAGTCCTCATCCTTGATGTGTTGATAGAGCACAAAGAGAATTATACTTTGACTAAATATTTTCTTGTTGTAGTTTTATGAAAAGGGAAACAAGAGTTGCTACTGAGCCAAGTTCTAAAACACATTAATAAATACAAATGTCTTAAAAAATGTTATTTCCTAATAAAACAGCCAAGGACAGAATAATCATCTTCTATATGTATGTTTCATGTATGGGCAAAACGAAAAACTAAATGTAGACATTTCTGTCACATTACTCACATTCAGTTGGAAGTGCAGCAGCCTCAAGTGTTAATCTCAAGTCTAAAATAAATTCATGATACACAGAAGGAAGAATGGCTGTTTGTTCTTGTGATTGTGCAGTGTGGTGTAAGCTGGATAAATAAATCATTCTGCAATAAGACAAACTTTCACTTTCTGGGAGAAAATCTATGTCTTCCTGAGTGACATGTTGCTGCAGTAATCCCCCTCACTGAGGTGACCTATCATTTTCAAATGAAAGTATGAGACTGACAGTGCAGCTTGTTTTGTATACATTAAATCACCCACCACACTGTTAGTCTCTCAGAAATGCAAATACCAACAAGTGAAAAAAAGACTAAACAACATCTTATTTTTGGGTCTGTTATGGAGCTTCTCTCATATTTCAGCACTCCTCCTTCTCTCACAAATTAAGTATTTATGTATCAACACTGCGACCCCCCAAAAAATGCAAATCCCAACACACTGATGGATAATCCCCACCCATTCTGCGAGCACAATATATATCCTTCATACAGCCTCTGTTGTTGCAGACTCAGACAAGTTCCCACCATGACATTGGTACAAAGCGTGGTCCTCCTGGCTCTGGTTTCAGGTGAGTGAAGTCGGTCCAGCAGAGGAGGAGAAGAGCTGCTGGTTCCCCGTCATCTAAACTCTGTGTCTCTTTCAGCGGCTCAGGGCCAGTCCCTCACCTCCTCAGAGCCGGTGGTCAGCAGAGCAGGAGAACCAGTCTCTCTGTCCTGTAAGGTGGAAGGACTTCCTCTGGCTTGGCTGCACTGGATCAGTCAGAAACCAGGGAAAGGACTGGAGTGGATCGGACGCATTGATAGTGGAACTGGAACCATATTTGCCCAAAGACTGCAAGGCCAGTTTTCCATCACCAAAGACACTTCCAAAAATGTTGTGTACTTTGAGGTGAAGAGTCTGACACAAGAAGACTCTGCAGTTTATTACTGTGCACGAGAGACACAGTGACACACTAGACTACCACGCTGTACAAAAACTGAACAACACTGATCCCTGTATGAAAACCACTGAAGCATGTCAGGGCTGTGAAAACACAATTCCCATTGGATGATCACCAGCTGATAATGACATGTATTTCATTTAGAAAAACATGTGTGTTATTGCGTTGAGAGTCATGACTCACAGCAATACCTGCATTTTTGAAAGGATAACCCTGTACAACATAGATTAGAATCCAGTGAATACTGTGGTTTAATTACAGAATTATTTTTTACTGAAATAACAGCTACTCATTTTGAGAGTTTTAGTAAATGTTTTTACAATAAATTAAATAATGGCAACACAATCATAGCTAAATCAACTATGGTGACTCTTCTACATCCTTAGAGACTTTTTCTGCAGCCGAAGGACACTGTCGGGTTTTACTGTGTAACTGTAAGAAGTAAAAGGATACCAACCACCAACAAAAGCCAACAAATACTCAATAACCAAGTTACTCAACCACTCGTTTTATGGGACCATGGGTCATTTTTTGGCATGGATAAAATACTTCAAAACAATAAGGGAACATGACCCTGAGTTTATTGTTGGTTGTCAAATAGAAGGATAAGTGAATATAATTTGTTTTAAAAGAGAAATATGGATAAGTGCATCCAGACAAATAATTGAGTAAATTAGATCAAACTACAAGTCCCTGCATGAGCCCCTCCCTCCCCATGCTATCCTGATGCAAATCTCCAGTGTGTGCAGAGTACTTCTGTCTGACTGCTCTGTACTTTGTGTGGAGCATCAGAGGTCACATCTCCAGTCTCAGGATGATCAACACTCTCTCTCTTCTGCTGGTTGCTCTCTCTCTGCCCTGTGAGCTCTCCTGCTTCTTGATGTTTTATCTTTTATCAGACAACATCCACTGATGGTCAGTCAGTGATTCAGCCCTGTGTTTGGTGTGTTAGTGATCATTTCTCTTCTTTTCTCTCATCAGGTTGTACAGGTCAGAGTATGGAGTCTATTCCTTCCTCTTCAGTAGTGAAGAGGCCTGGGGAGACTCTCAGTCTCTCCTGCAGGGGATCTGGCTTCACATTTAGCTGCTGCAGCATGCACTGGGTCAGACAACCTGCTGGAAAAGCACTTGAATGGATGGGTCGTGTTTACAGCGATGCAAGTGGAACAGATTATGCCAGTAGATTACAAGAACGGATAGAAGTCACCAGAGATAATACCAACAGCATGGTGCATCTGAGGCTGTCCACCTTAAAGCCAGAGGACTCTGCTGTGTATTACTGCGCCAGAGACACACACTGGTTAAAGGAAGCCCAGAGGCTTTACAAAAACCTCTAACTATGTATTATCACTAGTACCAACAGGTGGCAGTAAATGATAAAAAGTCAGATGACAGTAAGGAGAAAAAGACAGCTTTTCTAAACACACTATGAAAGCAACAGCTGATGTGGAATTTCACTTCCCCTTTTTTAGATATACATTTTACTTCAGGCATTCTTGCAACAATATTGTCTCATTATTTTATTTTTAACATAAAGCATCGAGGATAGACTTATGCTTGATGTATCCAGTATTTTTGTTAGGGTTTTGCTGAGCAGAATAAATGATTACATCTTATTTACGTTTAAATAAAAGTTAGTGATAAGTAACTTAAAATGTATCCTCATAATTGTCCAACCACAAATCCAAAAGGCAACTCTTGACAGGACAGTCCGTCCCTCTTTTATAGTCTGTCAGTGTCCCTCTCTATGCAAAGTGAACTTCCTCACAGTCTGCTATAAAGACTTGATATCATGCTGTCAGCTGCAGCAGAAGAAGAGAAGCTCCATCAGGTCACCTTCAACACCAACCATGTTCTCTGTAGCTCTGCTGCTGCTGCTGGCTGTTGGATCCTGTGAGTCTCACTGAGGCAGAGACACTGACAGAACGCTCACACTGACTGCTCACTGTTATTAACCTCGCTCACTATTCAACATGTTTCCCTCCACAGGTGTGAAGTGTGAGCAGTTGATACAGCCAGCCTCTGTGACTGTGCAGCCAGGTCAACGTCTGACCATCACCTGTCAGGTCTCTTATTCTGTTAGCAGCTACTACACAGCCTGGATCAGACAGCCTGCAGGGAAAGGACTGGAGTGGATAGGGAGCAAATACACTGGAGATTCATTCTATAAAGATTCACTGAAGAGCAAGTTCAGTATCGACTTAGACTCTTCCAGCAACACAGTGACTCTGAAGGGACAGAGCGTGCAGCCTGGAGACTCTGCTGTGTATTACTGTGCCAGAGACACACTGTGACACACACCATCAGTAGAGCTGAACAAAAACCCCTCAGAGCCTGAACACTTGTAACATGAAGCCACCAGAGGAGGAGCCCTCAGACCAGAAATGATCTCAACACCAGCTCACTGTTACATCACCAGTTTAAACATTTAGAGGTTATAGTCACTGATACATTACTGTATGTATTCCCAGAATAAAACATGAATAACACATATAGTTCACACTATTTATTCACAAATACTAAACAGCACATCTAAGAGCCAAAACACAACAACAAATTGATGGATGTCAGAGTTTCTTTCCAAAAACAAATGGGTAAATATTTGACACAAAACATAATTTTTGATTAAAAATAAAATGTTAAAGAGCCTCGCCTTTATGTAGATAAAACATGTAAAGTGATTTGTTTAATAAATGAACTCAAATCATTTTATAATGACAATAATATAAATAACTTTATTTTAATCAACATGAATTAAAATCCATGATTTGTTTGTTTCATCTGAAAAATCTGAATTACATAACAATATTAAAATGTTACAAAGTGACTTACAGCCCAATAAGAAATGTTTACCAATTTATAATTATAAGAGATAATGTTTTTAACATAAAATACTGTAAAAAGAGGACAATGTTCAATCAGAAAGGAGGAGTCAATGCAAAACCCAGATATCTCCTCCTCTACTTATGTGACTGCAGAGAGGAGGACAGAGGACAGAGGACACACAGTTTAACATGATGGACTATAGGACAGGACTGCTGCTGCTCACTGTCTGCTGGGCAGGTCAACATCTTTACTGATCTGTATCTAACACAGCTTCTAATTGTGTCAACAGTTTATTTCACCAGATGTGTTTTTATCCTCTTTACAGGTGTTGATGGTCAGACTCTGACAGAATCTGAACCAGTGACTAAAAGGCCTGGAGAATCTCACAGATTGACCTGTACAGCCTCTGGATTCACATTAAGTAGCTACTACATGCACTGGGTCAGACAGGCTCCTGGGAAAGGACTGGAGTGGATCGCTTATATCTACCCTAGCAGTAGCAGCATCTACTACTCTGAGTCAGTGAAAGGCCGGTTCACCATCTCCAGAGACAACAACAGAGAGCAGGTGTATCTGCAGATGAGCAGTCTGACGGCTGTAGACTCTGCTGTTTATTACTGTGCTCGAGACACACAGTGACTGAAGGTGGTTGAGCAGCTGTACAAAAACCCCTCATTATTACCACACTTTTCTCACACTGTTAATGTGAGATTTGGAGTCTTACAATATCATGACACAACGGTAGTTACACCAAACACTGTACGATTAGAAAAATATTTCTTAACATATAGCTGAATGTAGAAATCATATCTCTAAATAGATTTATCATGTTTATTGCAGAACAGAGCCTTATCAAAATGTCTCTTTAGAGAAGACAGCAGCTGAACCATAAAAAGCATTTATGTGCTAACATTTAGAAAATAGTCTAATCTGAGATCCTACGTCTTTTTACTTATTTAGTTTGCATTTTTCATGCACTGCAGAAATGTGTTTTTGCACATTGTCAAATAGGTTTCATTTCCTTAGTAGTTCATGTCCTCTTAAGGCTCCAAGTTTCTCTGTATCTGTCCTCAAATTGCCACTATTTGAATACTGAAACCTTTAAAGTAAGAGAATAAACTAAACCCAGGTCTTCATCCAGCTGCAGCAAACACAAGTAAACATTTAGACCATCATGCTTTCCTTCATTGCAGTTACAAAATAAAAATAATACAAAACACATTGTTCAACCAATTTCTGAATTAGTTTCTAATTGTTACAACTAAAACGATGATTAGAAGTAAAGCTTTTATGTTACTCATATGAGTCATAGTCAATTCAAGAAAACAAAAAGAATCAACTGGATCTTTTGTTGAAAAAGAGTAATTATAGCATTTTAATTTAACCAACAGTTACTTTTTGTCAACAATTGCCTTAAATAATTATTTGCTGTTAGTTTAAATCAGGGGTCGGCAACCCCTGGCACGCGTGCCAACATTGGTACGCGGCACCGTAACCAGTGGCACACTAGGAATAAGTGGAATAAGAGTGCAACATATTTAAATCGTATTTTCGGATCCTGAACGAGACCCCCGTCAGAGCGCGTCTCCCCGTTACCTGCAGAAGGAAGCCATGCACGCAACGCAGCCCCGCTCTCCTTGAATCCAGGTGACTTTCTGCCGCTTTCCTCCGTGGTGCACTGCTGATCGTTTCACCACGGAAGAAAGCACTTCACTAATTGCAGTAGCCTACCCATAAGGAGCTGTACAAATTCCGCAGTTTTTGCGTGGCTGTGTATTTAGTTGAAAGCCCAGTGGCGATCTGCTCATCTCTCATCGAAATAATATGCTACAAAGGGGCGGACTGGCCATCTGTGTGTTGAACTTTCCTGTCGCCTCCCAGACCGTAGTCGAGGAGGGCAGAAGCAACAAGCTTCAGGTTCAATAACCCACTTTAGCTTAAATGACTTGAGAGAGAGGAGCTCTTCTTGGGAGGCCGTTGCATTTATTTAGCTGTTCTTCTGTTTCACAAAATACATCACAGACCTCTATTTTTCTGCTTTCTCGTTTCACTTCCAGAAACATACACACGTTCCCTCACTGTCGCTCTACCATCCACAAACACACATGCACAAGCCACACCCCTCTTTCTCTCTCTCTTAAAGGGACAGCGATCTCATCTCACTCTGCATGACCCTAATATCATAACATGTGTGCTCTGGAGAATCACAGAACGGACGATCGTCCTTATTATTATGCCGTTTAAACCAACTATTGAAATGTGTTTGTTAAATTCGGCATCATAAGTTGCGTTGACAGGTCCACACACTGCTTCCCCGCAGCGAGGCTCCCCCCGCCCTCCTGCTGATAGTTGACGAGCGTCAAGCTCCTCAACCCCCCCCCCCCCGTTGATAATTCTCGATCGTTGGCACGCTGATAACATTTTTTTTTTTTAAATGGCACTTCATATCAAAAAGGTTGCCGACCCCTGGTTTAAATGATGTGTAATGCTGTTTGTATAGCCTTGAATTTGACTTTTAAAGCAGAATGTGAAGTAGGAGGAGCTAATCGTCAAATTAATTCTCAAAGGCATTGAGTTTGACATGAGATGTAGATAAAACTTGTAAATTGATTAATTTACTAAATTAACTCAAAGCATTTTTTAATTACAATAATGTTAATACGTTTATTTTAATCAACAGTAAATAAAATCCATTATTTGTTTGTTACATCTGACAAATCTGAATTACAAAACAATATTAAAATATAACAAAGTGACTTACAGCCCAATAAGAAATGTTTACCAATTTAAATTGTAAGAGATAATGTTTAACATAAAACACTGTTAAAAGAGGACAATGTTCAATCAGAAAGGAGGAGTCAATGCAAAACTCAGATGTCTCCCCCTCTACTTATGTGACTGCAGAGAGGAGGACAGAGGACAGAGGACACACAGTTTAACATGATGGACTATAGGACAGGACTGCTGCTGCTCACTGTCTGCTGGGCAGGTCAACATCTTTACTGATCTTTATCTAACACAGCTTCTAATTGTGTCAACAGTTTATTTCACCAGATGTGTTTTCATCCTCTTTACAGGTGTTGATGGTCAGACTCTGACAGAATCTGATTCAGTGACTAAAAGGCCTGGAGAATCTCACAGATTGACCTGTACAGCCTCTGGATTTAACTTTGGTAGCTCTTGGATGGCTTGGATCAGACAGGCTCCTGGGAAAGGACTGGAGTGGGTTGCTACTATCTACAGTGATGGCAGTAGCTACATCTTCTACTCTGAGTCAGTGAAAGGCCGGTTCACCATCTCCAGAGACAACAGCAGACAGCAGGTGTATCTGCAGACGAGCAGTCTGACGGCTGTAGACTCTGCTGTTTATTACTGTGCTCGAGACACACAGTGACTGAAGCTGGTTGAGCAGCTGTACAAAAACCTACAGTCCTCATCCTTGATGTGTTGATAGAGCACAAAGAGAATTATACTTTGACTAAATATTTTCTTGTTGTAGTTTTATGAAAAGGGAAACAAGAGTTGCTACTGAGCCAAGTTATAAAACACATTAATAAATTCAAATGTCTTAAAAAATGTTATTTCCTAATAAAACAGCCAAGGACAGAATAATCATCTTCTATATGTATGTTTCATGTATGGGCAAAACGAAAAACTAAATGTAGACATTTCTGTCACATTACTCACATTCAGTTGGAAGTGCAGCAGCCTCAAGTGTTAATCTCAAGTCTAAAATAAATCCATGATACACAAAAGGAAGAATGGCTGTTTGTTCTTGTGATTGTGCAGTGTGGTGTAAGCTGGATAATAAATCATTCTGCAATAAGACAAACTTTCACTTTCTGGGAGAAAATCTATGTCTTCCTGAGTGACATGTTGCTGCAGTAATCCCCCTCACTGAGGTGACCTATCATTTTCAAATGAAAGTATGAGACTGACAGTGCAGCTTGTTTTGTATACATTAAATCACCCACCACACTGTTAGTCTCTCAGAAATGCAAATACCAACAAGTAAAAAAGAATAAACAACATCTTATTTGTGGGTCTGTTATGGAGCTTCTCTCATATTTCAGCACTCCTCCTTCTCTCACAAATTAAGTATTTATGTATCAACACTGCGACCCCCCCAAAAAATGCAAATCCCAACACACTGATGGATAATCCCCACCCATTCTGCATGCACAATATATATCCTTCATACAGCCTCTGTTGTTGCAGACTCTGACAAGTTCCCACCATGACATTGGTACAAAGCGTGGTCCTCCTGGCTCTGGTTTCAGGTGAGTGAAGTCGGTCCAGCAGAGGAGGAGAAGAGCTGCTGGTTCCCCGTCATCTAAACTCTGTGTCTCTTTCAGCGGCTCAGGGCCAGTCCCTCACCTCCTCAGAGCCGGTGGTCAGCAGAGCAGGAGAACCAGTCTCTCTGTCCTGTAAGGTGGAAGGACTTCCTCTGGCTTGGCTGCACTGGATCAGGCAGAAACCAGGGATAGGACTGGAGTGGATCGGACGCATTGATAGTGGAACTGGGACCATATTTGCCCAAAGACTGCAAGGCCAGTTTTCCATCACCAAAGACACTTCCAAAAATGTTGTGTACTTTGAGGTGAAGAGTCTGACACAAGAAGACTCTGCAGTTTATTACTGTGCACGAGAGACACAGTGACACACGAGACTACCACGCTGTACACAAACTGAACAACACTGATCCCTGTATGAAAACCACTGAAGCATGTCAGGGCTGTGAAAACTCAATTCCCATTGGATGATCACCAGCTGATAATGACATGTATTTCATTTAGAAAAACATGTGTGTTACTGCGTAGAGAGTCATGACTCACAGCAATGCCTGCATTTTTGAAAGGATAACCCTGTACAACATACATTAGAATCCAGTGAATACTGTGGTTTAATTACAGAATTATTTTTTACTGAAATAACCTCTGCTCATTTTGAGAGTTTTAGGATTTTTTTTTTACAATAAATTAAATAATGGCCACACAATCTTTGCTAAATCAACTATGGTGACTCGTCTACATCCTTAGAGACTTTTTCTGCAGCCTGAGGACACTGTTGGGTTTTACCGTGTAACTGTAAGAAGTATAAGAATACGAACCACCAACAAAGCCAACAAATACTCAATAACCAAGTTACTCAACCACTCGTTTTATGGGACCATGGCTCATTTTTTGGCATGGATAAAATACTTCAAGACAAAAAGGGAACATGACTCTGAGTTTATGGTCAGATGTCAAATAGAAGGATAAGTGAATATAATAAAAAAAAAGAGAAATAATTGAGTCAATTAGATCAAACTACAAGTCCCTGCATGAGCCCCTCCCTCCCCATGCTATCCTGATGCAAATCTCCAGTGTGTGCAGAGTACTTCTGTCTGACTGCTCTTTACTTTGTGTGGAGCATCAGAGGTCACATCTCCAGTCTCAGGATGATCAACACTCTCTCTCTTCTGCTGGTTGCTCTCTCTCTGCCCTGTGAGCTCTCCTGCTTCTTGGTGTTTTATCTTTTATCAGACAACATCAACTGATGGTCAGTCAGTGATACCAGAACATTTTCAAAATATCTCACTGTCTTCTTTGGTTCTCTTTCTCTTCTTTTCTCTTATCAGGTTGTACAGGTCAGAGTATGGAGTCTATTTCTTCCTCTTCAGTAGTGAAGAGGCCTGGGGAGACTCTCAGTCTCTCCTGCAGGGGATCTGGCTTCACATTTAGTTGCTGTGTTATGATCTGGGTCAGACAACCTGCTGGAAAACCTCTGGAGTTGATAGGGAGCGGCTTCTCTTCGGCTAGCAGAAACACATATGCCAGCAGTGTGGAGGGACGTGTAGAAATCAGTAGAGATGATAGCAACAGCATGGTGCATCTGAGGCTGTCCAACTTGAAGCCAGAGGACTCTGCTGTGTATTACTGCGCTAGAGACACACATTGGTTAAAGGAAGCCCAGAGGCTTTGCAAAAACCTCTAACTATGTATTATCACTAGTACCAACAGGTGGCAGTAAATGATAAAAAGTCAGATGACAATAAGGAGAAAAATACAGCTTTTCTAAACACACTATGAAAGCAACAGCTGATGTGGAATTTCACTTCCCCTTTTTTAGATATACATTTTACTTCAGGCATTCTTACAACAATATTGTCCCATTATTTTGGGTAGGGTTTTGCTGAGTAGAATAAATGATTACATCTGATTTAAGTTTAAATAAAAGTTAGTGATAAGTCACTTATTATCATTATAGTTGTCCAAGTACAAGTCCAAAAGACAACTCTTGACAGGACAGTCTGTCCCTCTTTTATAGCCTGTCAGTGTCCCTCTCTATGCAAAGTGAACTTCCTCACAGTCTGCTATAAAGACTTGATATCATGCTGTCAGCTGCAGCAGAAGAAGAGAAGCTCCATCAGGTCACCTTCAACACCAACCATGTTCTCTGTAGCTCTGCTGCTGCTGCTGGCTGCTGGATCCTGTGAGTCTCACTGAGGCAGAGACACTGACAGAACGCTCACACTGACTGCTCACTGTTATTAACCTCGCTCACTATTCAACATGTTTCCCTCCACAGGTGTGAAGTGTGAGCAGTTGATACAGCCAGCCTCTGTGACAGTGCAGCCAGGTCAACGTCTGACCATCACCTGTCAGGTCTCTTATTCTGTTAGCAGTTACTACACAGCCTGGATCAGACAGCCTGCAGGGAAAGGACTGGAGTGGATAGGAATGGTAGCTGCTGGATACACCACATACTATAAAGATTCACTGAAGAGCAAGTTCAGTATCGACTTAGACTCTTCCAGCAAAACAGTGACTCTGAACGGACAGAGCATGCAGCCTGGAGACTCTGCTGTGTATTACTGTGCCAGAGACACACTGTGACACACACCATCAGTAGAGCTGTACAAAAACCCCTCAGAGCCTGAACACTTGTAACATGAAGCCGCCAGAGGAGGAGCCCTCAGACCAGAAATGATCTCAACACCAGCTCACTGTTACAGTCAAGAGGGAAAGAGTACTAAGATGTCATAGAAATATTCTTAAGTTAATTCAACAGAAAGGGTTTTCACCAATTTAAACAATCTGACATTACAATCACTGATACTGTATATCATTGTAGGTATAACATCTAAAACGGATAGTAAGACCATAAGTTTGTTTTCAAAGTGTCTGATAATACAGTAGATTCCTTTCTATAGCAGAATGGGATTCTCTAAAAAAAATTCCCTAATAAATAATTATTCAGTAACATATGTAAAAGACAACTTCATCAGTGTCATAACTGGATTAGGAGAATAATTAATAGTTTTTATCTGACTTCATATTTTGATAAAACTATAGATCATTTTGTTTTTATGATCTAAATAGTGTTTGCTCAACCTTTTCAATGTGATTAAAAACCACACCTGAACATTTCATCATCTTTTGGATAATTTACGTGAACTGAAGTCAGCTGATTTCCAACCATCAGTATGTAAATGATCTGTGTGTGTTGTCTCATAAACCAGCGAAGTGTGTGTGTGTGTCAGAGAGAGGACAGAAGAGCTCACATCAGTTCAGCTTCAACATCAACATGTTCTCTGCAGCTCTGATACTGCTGCTGGCAGCTGGATCCTGTGAGGAGCTTTCAGTGGATTCTCACTAATAAACACATCAGAAACACTGAGTGGTCAGATGAATGATGGAGATAATGTTGCTT
The DNA here is from genome assembly GCF_949606895.1 of Notothenia rossii. NCBI lineage: Eukaryota > Metazoa > Chordata > Actinopteri > Perciformes > Nototheniidae > Notothenia > Notothenia rossii. Next base: position 11,517,438 of record NC_136906.1, read on the forward strand.
TGTGTTTCCACAGGTGTGAACAGTATTGATCTCATCCAGCCAGACTCAATGGTTGTGCAGCCTGGACAGCCTTTGACCATCACCTGTCAGGTCTCTGGTTATTCTCTGACTGATGGCAGCTATGCAACAGGTTGGATCAGACAGTGTGAAGGAAAACCAATGGACTGGATTTCATACATGTGGGGTGGAGGTACCCTTCATCAAAACAATGCTCTGAAGAACAAGTTCAGCAACAGCAGAGACTCTTCTGCTGGAACAGTGACTCTAACAGGACAGAGTGTGCAGCCTGCAGACACAGCTGTGTATTACTGTGTACGTCTGCCCACAGTGACACAAACCACCAGCAGACCTGCACAAATACTCAGCAACATGTGACTCAACCACACAGAGTATAAATGTGAACAATGATACACACCTCACTCTCTGATAAGTTCATTACAAAATGTATTCAAATGTCTGTGTAATATTATTTCACTTCCAATGCAGCTAAGATCAGAAGAGACTGAGAGAAGCTTCATTTTGCATAAATGCAAAACACATATGACCAATTTAATTCATATTAAATTAGTTGTGTGCCTTGTGGTGCCTGTTAAATATAGAACACATTTTCTGTGTTTATGTTTTGATCTACTGGAATAGAAAATAACAGTAGCTCTACCACTGAAGAAACAGGATGTCATTGCAGAACATAAACAAACTAATTTCCTCTTTTTTAGTTTTCTTGAGTCCTGAAATAAGTTGACAGGAAATGTAAGTGAACGTGAAATGTAAATGCAGCCGTCGTAGAGATACTCTGCTTATGGAAATGTTGATGTCACATGTTCCTTTTTGAATCTGTAGAGGGAGGTCGATGCAAACTCTTCCTCTCTTTAAAACACACCATCAGCGACTTGTTGCAGAACACCAGAGAAGTGTTATATGTTTCTGAAACACTCAGATCAGAAAGCACTGACAGTGTCTCTCAAATAATGGAAAGGACAATTATCTGGAGTTTATTATTTTTAGTTACTATTCATGGTGAGAAAATCTATTCTGATTTACTTCTTTTTTTAATTTCTTTGGTAAAATGTTGGATAATGAGCAAACATGATTTACTTACAGGAGTCTGGAGTGAGATCAAACTGGAGCAGTCCTCCTCTCAGGTGCAAAGACCTGGAGGGACAGTGAAGATGTCATGTATCACATCTGGTTTTAAAATGACAGATTATTTTATTCACTGGATCAGACAGAGGCCAGGACAAGCTCTGGAGTGGGTTGGGAGGATGAACGCAGGTTCAAACTCTGCTATCTATGGCAGCTCCTTTCAAAGCCGCTTCACCATGACTGAAGATGTTCCCAGCAGCACTCAGTACCTCGAGGTCAGCAGCCTGGCAGCAGGAGACTCTGCTGTTTACTTCTGTGCTCGACACACAGTGACTAAAGACAGTGGAGCAGCTGCACAAAAACCTCCACTAACCACAAAGCAATGTGATCCTACACTTCTGGGTTTTCTCACACATTGCAAAAACACTTGGATGTATCCCCATCAGATTTCTATGTATTTCCCATTAATCACCAGATAGTCCCTCATGATATCTTATTATTTTATTTTAAATAACATATGTCATATTTATCAAAAATTACAAATTACATTGAATATTTCCTAAACACTACTATTTATTGGGTGACGGTGATTGCGAGGGAGTGCTCTCGTATTTCAATCAGAAGGTTGTGTGTTCGATCCCAACCCGTGCAGTCAATATGTCGATGTATTCTTGGGCAAGATACTTCACCCTGAGTTGCTCCCGATGGCATGGCCAACGGTGTTTGAGTGTGTATGAATGTTAGTTCCTAGAGTAAGGTGCACTGCTCTGTGTGAATGGGTGAATGACTTGCAGTATGTAAAGTGCTTTGAGGTCTCTGGTCATAAAGGCTGGATGAAGCGCTATATCAGTATAGTTACCATTTACTATCAGAACAAAATTGTAAATTATTTATATTATAGTAAATGCACTTCCATAATGCTCAAACTGACATTATGCGAAACAGAGCATTGATACCAACATGAATTATGTAATATATATATATACACAGTGACTCTGAACGGACACACTGTGACACACAACATCAGTAGAGCTGAACAAAAACCCCTCAGAGCCTGAACACTTGCAACATGAAGACACCAGAGGAGGAGCCCTCAGACCAGAAATGATCTCAACACCAGCTCACTGTTACATCATCAGTTTACACATTTAGAGGTTATAATTACTGATACATTACTGTATGTATTCCCAAGACAAATTCAAATGACAAATTGTCGAACATTAAACTTTTCAAGTATGCCTATTAAAATAAAATCAGCTGAATTGGTTTCAGTAGATGAATTGCTTTAAATGTTACAAGTGTAGCAGGATGTATTCCCCACACAAATATCAATTAGTACAAGCTACGAGACAAAACTTACATTTGTTTGTATGACAGGGAGGCGTGTGGCGCAGTGGATAGAGCCTTGGTGTTGGAATCAGGGCGTCACAGGTTCAAACCTCACTGCAGTCAGCATGTCGTTGTGTCCCTGGGCAAGACACTTCACCCCAAGAGCCCACAGTATTGAGTATGTAAGTCACTTTGGATAAAATAGTCTAATAAGTAACGTGTAATGTGATGTCACAATTTCTCATGAAACAAATGCATTAATTGCTGCACCGATAGAAGTGACACACAACGTCAGCTTTAATAAAAAAAAAATTCAAAGACATGGGATGCTGCATGTCTATTTCAAACCTAGCCTTCAAAGTGATATACAAAACTTAATCATAACAATTGTAATGCCTTTTTTCAAAACTGAATAAAATAAGAAATATAAATGTAACGAAGCAATATAAGGATAACATTGATATCAGACAGGACAACGTTCAATAAAAAAGGAGGAGTCAATGCAAAACTCAGACATCTCCCCCTCTACTTATGTGACTGCAGAGAGGAGGACAGAGGACAAAGGACACACAGTTTAACATGATGGACTATAGGACAGGACTGCTGCTGCTCACTGTCTGCTGGGCAGGTCAACATCTTTACTGATCTGTATCTAACACAGCTTCTAATTGTGTCAACAGTTTATTTCACCAGATGTGTTTTTATCCTCTTTACAGGTGTTGGTGGTCAGACTCTGACAGAATCTGATTCAGTGACTAAAAGGCCTGGAGAATCTCACAGATTGACCTGTACAGCCTCTGGATTCACATTCAGTAGCTACAGGATGGCCTGGGTCAGACAGGCTCCTGGAAAAGGACTGGAGTGGATCGCTTCTTTCGACACTGGTAGCAGCAAGTACTACTCTGAGTCATTTAAAGGCCGGTTCACCATCTCCAGAGACAACAACAGACAGCAGGTGTATCTGCAGATGAGCAGTCTGACGGCTGTAGACTCTGCTGTTTATTACTGTGCTCGAGACACAGTGACTGAAGCTGGTTGAGCAGCTGTACAAAATCCCCTCATTATTACCACACTTTTCTCACACTGTTAATGTGAGATTTGGATTTTTTCAATATCATGACACAACGGTAGTTACATCAAACACTGTACGATTAGAAACATATCTCTGAACATATATCTGAATGTAGAAATCATATCACTTAATATATTTATCATGTTTATTGCAGAACAGACTCTTATCAAAATGTCTCTTTAGAGAAGACAGCAGCTGAACCAAAAAAAGCATTTATGTGCTAACATTTAGAAAATGTCCTAATCTGAGATCCTACGTCTTTTAACTTATTTAGTTTGGATTTTTCATGCACTGCAGAAATGTGTTTTTGCACATTGTCAAATAGGTTTCAGTTCCTTAGTAGTTCATGTCCTCTTAAGGCTCCAAGTTTCTCTGTATCTGTCCTCAAATTGCCACTATTTGAATACTGAAACCTTTAAAGTAAAAAAAGAAACAAAATCCAGGTCTTCATCCAGCTGCAGCAAACACAAGTAAACATTTAGACCATCATGCTTTCCTTCATTGCAGTTACAAAATAAGAATAAATAAAAACATATCGTTCAACCAATTTATGAATTAGATTTGAATTGTTACAACTAAAACAATGATTGGAAGTAAAGCTTTTATGTTAGTCATATGAGTCATAGTCAAATTAAAGAAAAAAATAAACCAACTGGATCTTTTGTTGAAAAATAATAATTATAGTATTTTATTTTAATCAACAGTTCATTTTTGTCAACAATTGCCTTAAATAACTATTTGCTGTTAGTTTAAATGATGTTTAATTCTGTTTGTATAGCTTGGAATTTGACTTTTAAAGCAGAATGAGAAGTAGGAGGAGCTAATCGTCAAATGAATTCTCGAAGGGATCAAGTTTACTTCATATTTAAAGAGGGATTCAAGCTTTTGAAAACACAAGAAACTGTGTGAACATGGCTCAGGGAAAGCTAACACTCTTGGTGGTTGCTCTGTTTGTTTGGTCTGTCGCTGAAGGTCAGACCATAACTGAGTCTGAACCAGCAGTCAGGAAACCCGGAGAATCTCACAGACTCACCTGCACAACATCTGGATTCAACTTTGGAGGCTCACGATGGAACTGGATCAGACAGGCTCCTGGGAAAGGACTGGAGTGGATCGCTTTTATACACACTCAGAGTACTCCGATCTATTACTCTCAGTCGGTCCAGGGTAGATTCACTATCTCCAGAGATGACTCCAGCAGTAAAGTGTATCTGCAGATGAACAGTCTGAAGGCCGAGGACACAGCAGTGTATTACTGTGCCAGAAGACACAGTGAGAGACAGTAACAGGAGAGTCGTACACAAACTACTTCCTCTGTTCAATCCCACCACTTGAACATCAAATAGATCCTTAACTACATTTATTGCAATGTTCATATTTTTTAAAGGCGCCCCTTTTTCACTATTAAATTATCTAAGGATATAACATAACTAATGATGTAGGTACATTAACAACTCTTCAAATTCTTCTCATGAAAAAAGGACAAAAAGAAAACCATCTATAGCAAAAACAGAATTAACTGTCATTAGTAAATCACTCAAATAAAAAGATCATAAGTGGTTTTGTTTTACATATACTTTAAGGACAATAATAGCAATGTAACTCTGTCTGTGACACTTATAACACTGATTTGAAAAACATACAGAAAAAATGAATTCACTGCCCTTAATAAAGTATTTAAATATACATTTCAGGAGTGCTGTTTTGTTTAGTAATGGATATTGAATATGGAATAAAGGTTTTGACAAGATCTGGTGTAGAAATGATCAAAACTAATTTAATGATCTGTTTTTGCAAAAACAAAGTATACAAAGTTGATTGTAGACTCTTGAAACACTGAGGTGATTGTATTCTTGTAATAGTAACAATTTCATTTCATTTCATGGTTTACTTGAATCGGGACAGTGCACATTGATGAACACTTTAAAACAAAAATAATGCTTACAAGTGTAAATTAGCCGGATTTGAGCTTTGAGCTAATTTCCATCCGTAGTCCCGACACATACAACATATAAGAACATGACATTTATATACATAGCAAAAATAAATGCATGATATGCAGGAAGAGCAAGAGCAGCATGCAAGCATTTACCACATGGCTGTACAATCTAGCAGCAACGGCATATAAAGTGCAAGAGGAGAAACCCCTGTATAAAAGTGGGTGATTGCACGTCTGTTTGTTTCTCAACCATTCTTTAAGTTGACCTTTAAAACTATTGAGAGTGGGACAATCCTGTATCTCAGTTGGAAGGCTATTCCAGAAAGAGATGCCTTTAATGGAGAGGACATTTTGTCCAAAAGATGTCCGTCTACGGTGGACTTCACAGTCTCCTCTGGTTTCTGATCTAGTGCAGCGTCCAGTGTGAGGGAGGGGGGGGGGGCAGTCCATGTAAACATTTATAAAAAAAACACAAACTTTGAAAAGACTTAAAATGCTCAAAAATCAAGAAATTGTGTTTCTCAAGGATGGTACAGTGGTGGTATGCATTTAGCTTTCTGTCAAACACCTTGATAGCTCTCTTGTACTGTTGTTCTATGGGTTTCAGGTTTGTGGCACAAGCAAACGACCAGTTTGTCAAACAGTATTCAATGTGGGATAGAACAACCCAGTCTCACGGCATGTCGTGTTATAGTCACAACATTTCATCTATTGATTCGTGTTCACCAACACCATTTCCCCCTTTTTTTCGTGTCACACAGAACGATTTTAAAAGCAATGTATTTCTAGTGGTAGTGTGTTTCGTCTTTTTGTCCGGTCGGGTCTTGGAAGACCGGAAGCCGTGTGGTTCATAAAAACATGTTCTTCATATATACAGTACAGTCTATGGTTCTTACTCAATATCAAGCCACGATTATTGTTTTTAATTCGCATTTTTTAATGACAATAATGTTAATACCTATATTTTATTCAACAGTAAATAAAATCCATTATTTGTTTGTTTCATCTGAAACATCTGAAAAACATAACAATCATACAATGTTCCAAAGTGACTTACAGCCCAAAAGGAAAAGTTTACCAATTTAAATTGTAAGAGATAATGTTTTTAACATAAAATAATGTTAAAAGAGGACAATGTTCAATCTGAAAGGAGGAGTCAATGCAAAACTCAGATATCTCCCCCTCTACTTATGTGACTGCAGAGAGGAGGACAGAGGACAGAGGACACACAGTTTAACATGATGGACTATAGGACAGGACTGCTGCTGCTCACTGTCTGCTGGGCAGGTCAATATTTTAACCAATAATTATTTGACATAGATCCTATTTGTGTGCCAACTAAACTCATGTTACTTTCTTCTTCATTTTTACAATTCTTTATTTTGTTTTTTGTGCATCTTATACAATGTTACATTCATGTTACTTTTTATCCTCTTGACAGGTGTTGGGGGTCAGACTCTGACAGAATCTGAACCAGTGACTAAAAGGCCTGGAGAATCTCACAGATTGACCTGTAAAACCTCTGGACTGTCATTCAGTAGCAACTGGATGGCCTGGGTCAGACAGGCTCCTGGAAAAGGACTGGAGTGGATTGCTACTATCCACCCTGATGGCAGTAGCTACATCTTTTACTCTGAGTCAGTGAAAGGCCGGTTCACCATCTCCAGAGACAACAACATACAGCAGCTGTATCTGCAGATGAGCAGTCTGACAGCTGTAGACTCTGCTGTTTATTACTGTGCTCGAGACACAGTGACTGAAGCTGGTTGAGCAGCTGTACAAAAACCTACAGACCTCATCCTTCATGTGCTGAAAGAACACAAAGAGAGTTATACGTTGAATAAATCTTTCCTTGTTGTAGTTTTTATGAAAATCAAAAAAACAGTTGCTTCTGAGCCAAGTTATAAAACACAAAATTAATTTCCTCATAAAACAGCCAAGGAAAGGAAAAAGATTTTATATATGTATTTTTCATGTATGGGCAAAAATAAACAGTAAATGTAGAAATGTCAGTCACATTACTCACACAAGTACCAACAGGTGGCAGTAGAGGATACAAAGACAGATGACAATAACGGGAATGTGACAATGTCTCTAAACGTATACATTGAAAGTCTTAAAGCTTTCCTGCAACAATAATGTCGCATTATTAATTTCCTAACAGAAGGTATCAATAATATATTTATGCATGATGTTTCCAGTATGTGGATGGGCTACCAATGTTGTGCAAAGCAGAATAAATGATTACATCTTATTTTGGTTTAAATAAAAGGGCTGTTTATTACCGTGCTCGATACACACAGTGACATAGAAAGGAGAAACGCTGTACACAAACTCAACAAGTCAAAAAAAGGTTTTCATCACCACATAAAAAATGAGGTTGAACATCATCAAGACGCTCAAAGAGATTTAATAAAACTGCTTGTTCAGATGGCGGCTTCACAAAATATAGTCAAAGCACACATTTGGTATTCTTTTAATCTGAGTGTACATTTGAGTCTGTTTTTCTGACCTGTGTGAGAAGTTGTGTTAGAAATGTCCAAATCCAAACTTGGACTGCTCGAGTCAGGACAGTCCGTCCCTCTTTTATAGCCTGTCAGTGTCCTTCTCTATGCAAAGTGAACTTCCTCACAGTCTGCTATAAAGACTTGATATCATGCTGTCAGCTGCAGCAGAAGAAGAGAAGCTCCATCAGGTCACCTTCAACACCAACCATGTTCTCTGTAGCTCTGCTGCTGCTGCTGGCTGCTGGATCCTGTGAGTGTCACTGAGGCAGAGACACTGACAGAACGCTCACACTGACTGCTCACTGTTATTAACCTCGCTCACTATTCAACATGTTTCCCTCCACAGGTGTGAAGTGTGAGCAGTTGATACAGCCAGCCTCTGTGACTGTGCAGCCAGGTCAACGTCTGACCATCACCTGTCAGGTCTCTTATTCTGTTAGCAGCTACTCCACAGCCTGGATCAGACAGCCTGCAGGGAAAGGACTGGAGTGGATAGGAATGGCAGCTGCTGGATACACCACATACTATAAAGATTCACTGAAGAGCAAGTTCAGTATCGACTTAGACTCTTCCAGCAAAACAGTGACTCTGAACGGACAGAGCGTGCAGCCTGGAGACTCTGCTGTTTATTACTGTGCCAGAGACACACTGTGACACACACCATCAGTAGAGCTGAACAAAAACCCCTCAGAGCCTGAACACTTGTAACATGAAGCCACCAGAGGAGGAGCCCTCAGACCAGAAATGATCTCAACACCAGCTCACTGTTACATCATCAGTTTAAACATTAGAGGTTATAATCACTGATACATTACTGTATGTATTCCCAAGACAAATTCAAATGACAAATTGTCAAACATTAAACTTTTCAAGTAGACCTATTAAAATAAAATCAGCTGAATTGGTTTCAGTAGATGAATTGCTTTAAATGTTAAAAGTGTAACAGGATGTATTCCCCACACAAATATCAATTAGTACAAGCTACGAGACAAAACTGAATTTTTTTTGGATGTCATGGAGGCGTGTGGCGCAGTGGATAGAGCCTTGGTGTTGGGATCAGGGCGTCACAGGTTCAAACCCCACTGCAGTCAGCATGTTGTTGTGTCCCTGGGCAAGACACTTCACCCCAAATTGCTCCTGTGGGATGGCCCACAGTATTGAGTATGTAAGTCACTTTGGATAAAAGTGTCTAATAAGTAACATGTAATGTGATGTCACAATTTCTCATGAAACAAATGCATTAATTGCTGCACCGATAGAAGTGACACACAACGTCAACTTTAATAAAAAAAAAATTAAAAGACATGGGATGCTGCATGTCTATTTCAAACCTAGCCTTCAAAGTGATATACAAAACTTAATCATAACAATTGTAATGCCTTTTTTCAATAAACAGCAGCAGCAATTCTAGTTGCATTGGAAGAAACTGAATAAAATAAGAAATGTAAATGTAACGAAGCAATATAAGGATAACATTGATATCAGACAAGACAACATTCAATCTGAAAGGAGGAGTCAATGCAAAACTCAGATATCTCCTCCTCTACTTATGTGACTGCAGAGAGGAGGACAGAGGACAGAGGACACACAGTTTAACATGATGGACTATACAGGACAGGACTGCTGCTGCTCACTGTCTGCTGGGCAGGTCAACATCTTTACTGATCTTTATCTAACACAGCTTCTAATTGTGTCAACAGTTTATTTCACCAGATGTGTTTTTATCCTCTCTACAGGTGTTGATGGTCAGACTCTGACAGAATCTGAACCAGTGACTAAAAGGCCTGGAGAATCTCACAGATTGACCTGTACAGCCTCTGGATTCACATTCAGTAGCTACTACATGGCCTGGGTCAGACAGGCTCCTGGAAAAGGACTGGAGTGGATCGCTTGGATCCACCCTGATGGCAGTAGCACCATCTACTACTCTGAGTCAGTGAAAGGCCGGTTCACCATCTCCAGAGACAACAACAGACAGCAGCTGTATCTGCAGATGAGCAGTCTGACGGCTGTAGACTCTGCTGTTTATTACTGTGCTCGATACACAGTGACTGAAGCTGGTTGAGCAGCTGTACAAAAACCTACAGTCTTCATCCGTACTTTGTTGATAGAGTACAAGGAGAATTATACGTTGACTAAATCATTCGTTGTTGTCGTTTTTATGAAAATGAAAAAAACGGTTGCTTCTGAGCCAAGTTAAAAAAAACAATAATAAAAAGAAATATGTATTTAAAATAATAATTTCCTCATAAAACAGCCAAGGACAGAAATAACATCTTCTACCCTAAATGTATGTTTCATGTATGGGCAAAAAGAAACACTAAATGTAGACATTTCTGTCACATTACTCACATTCAGTTGGAAGTGCAGCAGCCTCAAGTGTTAATCTCACGTCTAAAATAAATTCATGATAAACAGAAGGAAGAATGGCTGTTTGTTCTTGTGATTGTGCAGTGTGGTGTAAGCTGGATAATAAATCATTCTGCAATAAGACAAACTTTCACTTTCTGGGAGAAAATCTATGTCTTCCTGAGTGACATGTTGCTGCAGTAATCCCCCTCACTGAGGTGACCTATCATTTTCAAATGAAAGTATGAGACTGACAGTGCAGCTTGTTTTGTATACATTAAATCACCCACCACACTGTTAGTCTCTCAGAAATGCAAATACCAACAAGTAAAAAAGACTAAACAACATCTTATTTTTGGGTCTGTTATGGAGCCTCTCTCATATTTCAGCACTCCTCCTTCTCTCACAAATTAAGTATTTATGTATAAACACTGCGACCCCCCAAAAAAATGCAAATCCCAACACACTGATGGATAATCCCCACCCATTCTGCGAGCACAATATATATCCTTCATACAGCCTCTGTTGTTGCAGACTCTGACAAGTTCCCACCATGACATTAGTACAAAGCGTGGTCCTCCTGGCTCTGGTTTCAGGTGAGTGAAGTCGGTCCAGCAGAGGAGGAGAAGAGCTGCTGGTTCCCCGTCATCTAAACTCTGTGTCTCTTTCAGCGGCTCAGGGCCAGTCCCTCACCTCCTCAGAGCCGGTGGTCAGCAGAGCAGGAGAACCAGTCTCTCTGTCCTGTAAGGTGGAAGGACTTCCTCTGACTTGGCTGCACTGGATCAGGCAGAAACCAGGAAAAGGACTGGAGTGGATCGGACGCATTGATCGTGGAACTGGAACCATATTTGCCCAAAGACTGCAAGGCCAGTTTTCCATCACCAAAGACACTTCCAAAAATGTTGTGTACTTAGAGGTGAAGAGTCTGACACAAGAAGACTCTGCAGTTTATTACTGTGCACGAGAGACACAGTGACACACTAGACTACCACGCTGTACACAAACTGAACAACACTAATCCCTGTCTGAAAACCTGAAGCATGTCAGGGCTGTGAAAACTCAATTCCCATTGGATGATCACCAGCTGATAATGACATGTATTTCATTTAGAAAAACATGTGTGTTATTGCGTTGAGAGTCATGACTCACAGCAATGCCTGCATTTTTGAAAGGATAACCCTGTACAACATACATTTTAATCCAGTGAACACTTTGCTTTAAAAAGTTCTGTATCAGACACAATTATGTTCTTACTGAAATAACATCTAATCATTTTGAGAGTTTTAGGATATTTTTTTACAATAAATCAAATAATGGCAACACAATCATAGCTAAATCAACTATGGTGACTCTTCTACATCCTTAGAGACTTTTCTGCAGCCTGAAGAGGACACTGTTGGCTTTTACCGTGTAACTTTAAGAAGTACAAGGATACGAACCACCAACAAAGCCAACAAATACTCAATAACCAATTTACATTTTATGGGACCATGGGTCATTTTTTGGCATGGATAAAATACTTCAAAACAATAAGGGAACATTACTCTGAGTTTATTGTCAGATGTCAAATAGAAGGATAAGTGAATATAAAAAAAGACCGATAATTGAGTCAATTAGATCAAACTACAAGTCCCTGCAAAAGCCCCTCCCTCCCCATGCTATCCTGATGCAAATCTCCAGTGTGTGCAGAGTACTTCTGTCTGACTGCTCTGTACTTTGTGTGGAGCATCAGAGGTCACATCTCCAGTCTCAGGATGATCAACACTCTCTCTCTTCTGCTGGTTGCTCTCTCTCTGCCCTGTGAGCTCTCCTGCTTCTTGATGTTTTATCTTTTATCAGACAACTTCCACTGATGGTCAGTCAGTGATACCAGAAAACCTTCAAAATATCTCACTATCTTCTTTGGTTCTCCTTCTATTCTTTTCTCTCATCAGGTTGTACAGGTCAGAGTATGGAGTCTGTTCCTTCCTCTTCAGTAGTGAAGAGGCCTGGGGAGACTCTCAGTCTCTCCTGCAGGGGATCTGGCTTCACATTTAGTTGCTGTGTTATGATCTGGGTCAGACAACCTGCTGGAAAACCTCTGGACTGGATCGGGAGCGGCTTCTCTTCGGCTAGTAGCAACAAATGTGCCAGCAGTGTGGAGGGACGTGTAGAAATCAGTAGAGATGATAGCAACAGCATGGTGCATCTGAGGCTGTCCAACTTAAAGCCAGAGGACTCTGCTGTGTATTACTGCGCTAGAGACACACACTGGTTAAAGGAAGCCCAGAGGCTTTACAAAAACCTCTAACTATTTATTATCACTAGTACCAACAGGTGGCAGTAAATTATAAAAAGTCAGATGACAATAAGGAGAAAAATACAGCTTTTCTAAACACACTATGAAAGCAACAGCTGATGTGGAATTTCACTTCCCCTTTTTTAGATATACATTTTACTTCCGGCATTCTTGCAAAAATATTGTCCCATTATTTTTATTTTTAACAGAAAGTATCGAGAATGGATTTCTGCATGATGTATCCAGTATGTGGGTTAGGGTTTTGCTGAGCAGAATAAATGATTACATCTTATTTAAGTTTAAATAAAAGATAGTGATAAGTAACTTAAAATGTATCCTTATAATTGTCTAACCACAAATCCAAAAGGCAACTCTTGACAGGACAATCCGTCCCTCTTTTATAGCCTGTCAGTGTCCCTCTCTATGCAAAGTGAACTTCCTCACAGTCTGCTATAAAGATTCGATATCATGCTGTCAGCTGCAGCAGAAGAAGAGAAGCTCCATCAGGTCACCTTCAACACCAACCATGTTCTCTGTAGCTCTGCTGCTGCTGCTGGCTGCTGGATCCTGTGAGTCTCACTGAGGCAGAGACACTGACAGAACGCTCACACTGACTGCTCACTGTTATTAACCTCGCTCACTATTCAACATGTTTCCCTCCACAGGTGTGAAGTGTGAGCAGTTGATACAGCCAGCCTCTGTGACTGTGCAGCCAGGTCAACGTCTGACCATCACCTGTCAGGTCTCTTATTCTTTTAGCAGCTACCTCACAGCCTGGATCAGACAGCCTGCAGGGAAAGGACTGGAGTGGATCGGTAGCAAATACACTGGAGCTTCATACTATAAAGATTCACTGAAGAGCAAGTTCAGTATTGAAGTAGACTCTTCCAGCAAAACAGTGACTCTGAACGGACAGAGCATGCAGCCTGGAGACTCTGCTGTGTATTACTTTGCCAGAGACACACTGTGACACACACCATCAGTAGAGCTGTACAAAAACCCCTCAGAGCCTGAACACTTGTAACATGAAGCCACCAGAGGAGGAGCCCTCAGACCAGAAATGATCTCAACACCAGCTCACTGTTACATCACCAGTTTAAACATTTAGAGGTTATAGTCACTGATACATTACTGTATGTATTCCCAGAATAAAAAAATGAATAACTCTTCTCTAAATTGTTAAACATCAGCCTTTTCAAGTATCCAGTATTACATATTTTCAGTAATTTTTTGCTCTAAATTTACGAGACAAAACACAACAAAAAATTGTTGGATGTCAGATTTTCTTTTTTCTAAAACAAATGCATGCATTTCTGTTCTTTATTAGATACAAAATGTCATTTTTGATTAAAAATATAAATGTTGCGATGTAGATAAAAAGTGATAAAAAGTGATTTATTTACTAAATGAACTCAAAGCATTTTTGAATGACAATAATGTTAATACCTTTATTTCAATCAACAGTAAATAAAATCCATTATTTGTTTGTTTTCTTCTGACAAATCTGAATTACCTACAAATATTTAAATGTTACAAAGTGACTTACAGCCCAATAAGAAATGTTTACCAATTTAAAATGTAAGATATAATGTTTTTAACATAAAATACTGTTAAAAGAGGACAATGTTCAATCAGAAAGGAGGAGTCAATGCAAAACTCAGATATCTCCCCTCTACTTATGTGACTGCAGAGAGGAGGACAGAGGACAGAGGACACACAGTTGAACATGATGGACTATAGGACAGGACTGCTGCTGCTCACTGTCTGCTGGGCAGGTCAACATCTTTACTGATCTGTATCTAACACAGCTTCTAATTGTGTCACCAGCTTATTTCACCAGATGTGTTTTTATCCTCTTGACAGGTGTTGATGGTCAGACTCTGACAGAATCTGATTCAGTGACTAAAAGGCCTGGAGAATCTCACAGATTGACCTGTACAGCCTCTGGATTCACATTCAGTAGCTACTACATGGCCTGGGTCAGACAGGCTCCTGGAAAAGGACTGGAGTGGATCGCTTATACCTATAGTACTTCTACCTATTACTCTCAGTCGGTTCAGGGTAGATTCACTATCTCCAGAGATGACTCCAGCAGTAAAGTGTATCTGCAGATGAACAGTCTGAAGGCCGAGGACACAGCAGTGTATTACTGTGCCAGAGACACAGTGAGAGACAGTAACAGGAGAGTCGTACAAAAACTACTTCCTCTATTTACCACCACCCATGAGAGCATTCACTTTATATTGAAATACTGAGTAACTGAAAATTGACATCCTGTCTTCATTTGACGCAATGTTTAATTCACTTGCAACCTAAAGAAATATAGTGAATTCAAACAGAAAATATGTATTTTTGTTTATTTTGTGCCTCCAACTGAATATATCAAAGATAATATAAAAATGTCACATTTGAAACAACGCAGCTGTTCATCTGATTCAGTATGGTTAAACTGTGCCCATGTATCTCTAGAAGTACATTAATGAAATCACACTTTGATTACATTAAACATTGAACAACATCTATTTGATTTGCCGATTGAACACAAATCCTCATTACTGTATATCATAAACATTATCATCAAGAAACCTTCATCTGTTTGAATTTGAAACATTTCTGCAACATGACCAAAACCAAATCAAACAAATTAAATATTTAACACTGGAGACAAACAACTGATTCCAGTCAGCTAACTGGAAACATTAAGTCCACCCTAAACACATTGGAGAAGTTAATTTAATACAAATGATATATTAATAAGGTTTCCCTGAAAGAAGCAGCTCTGATCATCTAATCTCTAACCCAAATTAAATCAAATACACCCGAGATTAATGGTTAGTTGTATCATTTACATTATTGTCTTCTTGGATGTAGGCCTAGATGTGTCCCTCTGGCAATCAAAATTATAATTTTCTATTTGTTGTCACTTTGTTAATTGGCTTGCTAAATTATTCTTAAAACGACACACAAACTTAGTTAAAGGAGGAGTCAATGCAAAACTCAGATATCTCCCCCTCTACTTATGTGACTGCAGAGAGGAGGACAGAGGACAGAGGACACACAGTTGAACATGATGGACTATAGGACAGGACTGCTGCTGCTCACTGTCTGCTGGGCAGGTCAACATCTTTACTGATCTGTATCTAACACAGATTTTAATTGTGTCAACAGTTTATTTCACCAGATGTGTTTCTATCCTCTTTACAGGTGTTGATGGTCAGACTCTGACAGAATCTGAACCAGTGACTAAAAGGCCTGGAGAATCTCACAGATTGACCTGTACAGCCTCTGGATTCACATTCAGTAGCAACTGGATGGCCTGGGTCCGACAGGCTCCTGGAAAAGGACTGGAGTGGGTCGCTTTGATCCACCCTACCAGCAGCAGTGCCTACATCTTCTACTCTGAGTCAGTGAAAGGCCGGTTCACCATCTCCAGAGACAACAACAGAGAGCAGCTGTATCTGCAGATGAGCAGTCTGACGGCTGTAGACTCTGCTGTTTATTACTGTGCTCGACACACAGTGACTGAAGCTGGTTGAGCAGCTGTACAAAAACCTACATTCCTCATCCATACTTTGTTGATAGACTACAAGGAGAATTATACTTTGACTAAATCTTTCCTTGCTGTAGTTTTTATGAAAAGGAAAAAAACAGTTGCTACTGAGCCAAGTTACAAAACACAATAATACAAAATAAATATCTTTAATTAAATAATTTCCTCCTAAAACAGCCAAGGACAGAAAAAACATCTTCTAAATGTATTTTTCATGTACGGGCAAAAATAAACATTTAATGTAGAAATGTCAGTCACATTACTCACACAAGCACCAACAGGTGGCAGTAGAGGATACAAATACAGATGACAATAACGGGAATATGACAATGTCTGTAAACGTATACTATTAGTCGTAGTATTTGTTTATTTGCCCCCGAGGAGAAAATGGGTTGCAGCACATCACAAAGGCATTTAAAAAGATAAGACAATACGTCACTGACAACAACATAGACCCAGATTAAAACAAACAGACACAAGAAAAACAGATATCGGCGGACATGGCAAGGGGCCTAGGCCCTCATTTGCAAAATAGGGGGGACAGGGCAAGACCAGCTGGGTAAACACTGCGTCCTAGCCATCACTGATTCAGGAGTATGATGGCTTGTGGGACGAAAGACAGCCTGGATCTGTCCTTTTTTAACAGAGGGGTACGATCTCTCCGCCCGGATGGCAACAGTTCAAAGTAAGAGGCAAGTGGGCGCCTCAGGTCATTCACAATATTGTGTGCCAATTTTAAAACTCAGTCCTTGTATAAGCATTCTATATTAGAAAATGAGATTCCTGTCAATTTACTGGACAATGTTATGGCCCTCCTGACTGACTTTTTCTGTGCCTCAGTGGCGTTGCCGAACCAGCATATAATGCAGAAGGAGAGCACACTTTCAATAAAAGCAAGATAAAACATCTTAACCATTCTGTTGCCGACATTAAAAGAGAATCATTTCCGTAAAAAAAACATTCTTTGTTGAGACTTGACATTTATTTTCTCAGAACAAACATCCCATCTGAGCTAGTGGTCAAGCACGACACCAAGATATTTGTACACATTGAATGGGCTCGCTATTTAAAAGAGTAGGGTTGGGGGATTGTGCTATTCTAAAATCAATTTTCATCTCCTTTGTTTTTGAGGTGTTTCGAAGCAGGTTTGACTTCTCACACCAGTTAATAAAGAAGTTGAGGACAGGCCCATGCTCCTCTTCCTCATCAAATAGGAGGCTGACCAGGGCCGTATCATCTGCAGACTTAATAAAGTGCCTATTGGGAAAAGTGCTGATGCAGGAGTTGGTGTATAAACTAAATAACAGAGAGGATAAGACACATCCCTGGGGTGAGCCTATCCAGGTACTTATTGTGTCAGAAAGTGCCTTGCCTATTTTGACCTGCTGAGTTCTACAGCTGAGGAAGTCAACGATCCAGGAGATCAGACCAGGTACAAGTGAGAATTCTTCAGTTAAAATATTTGCTAAAATACTTGGCTTGATTGTGTTAAAAGCCGATGAGAAGTCGGCAAATAGAATGTTTACATGGGCTTTTGGCTTCTCGAGGTGAGTGTGCAGAAGATGCAGGAGGGTTGCGATAGCATCTTCCACCCCTCCAGATGCCTGATATGCAAATGGCATGAGATCTAAGAGGTGCTGCGTTTGTGAGATGAAATGCCTCTTAACTAAACGCTCAAAACATTTCATTACCAGTGAAGTGAGTGCTATAGGCCGAAAGTCATTGGGCTCACTGGCCCTGGGGGATTTTAGGCACTGGAATAATTGTGGATGTTTTCCAAAGAGAAGGGACTTTTTACAGATTAAGGGAGGACCTAAACATTTCTGTAAATACAGGTGCAAGTTGTTCTGCACAGTGTTTTAAAACCGCTCCTTCAATATTATCGGGGCCAGGGCTTTTTCGTGCATTACACTTCCTGAAGATATGGATGACTTCTGACTCCTCAATAGTCATACTAGAGGGGAGGGGGGGAGGATGGAGGGGAATGACAGTGTCAGCCTCTATACTGTTGCTACTCTCAAACCGGCAGAAGAAGGTGTTCAAATGATTTGCCGTTTCCCTTCCCTCACCACTGATCAAGACAGGAGACGGTTTTCCCCTGCCCTTATGTGGAGCAGTCGTCATGTTTTTAATTCCCTGCCATGCTTCTCTGGGATTACCAGACTTACTATAAAAGTCTTGAGGCTTTCCTGCAACAATCATATCCCATTATTAATTCCCTAACAGCAGATATAAATAATATATGTATGCATGATGTTTCCAGTATGTGGATGGGCAACCAATGTTTTGCGGGAATAAATTATTAAAACATAACTGTCACTGATAAATAACTTGAAATTCATCCTTATAATTTAAGAATATATAAGCATTCAATATGCAAAAGGGATATCCACACTCTAATAATCACAATACAAAAACCTTGAGCTCAACATCATCAAAACACTGAAGGAAATATCGCCTCAATAAAACTGCTTCGATCAGAAAGCAGCTACCAAAGTTACATCAGACAATAAATATACTATTTGTCTGAGGTTTGATTGAAAATAAAATTTGAATTTTCCTTTATTGTCTTAAACAATAAATGTTCTTTCATATGTCCAAACACAAATCCAAATGACAACTCGAGACAGGACAGTCCGTCCCTCTTTTATAGCCTGTCAGTGTCCCTCTCTATGCAAAGTGAACTTCCTCACAGTCTGCTATAAAGACTTGATATCATGCTGTCAGCTGCAGCAGAAGAACACAGTTGAACATGATGGACTATAGGACAGGACTGCTGCTGCTCACTGTCTGCTGGGCAGGTCAACATCTTTACTGATCTTTATCTAACACAGCTTCTAATTGTGTCAGCAGTTTATTTAACTTGTTGTTCTCCATAATCTTTACAGGTGTTGATGGTCAGACGCTGACAGAATCTGATTCATTGACTAAAAGGCCTGGAGAATCTCACAGATTGACCTGTACAGCCTCTGGATTCAAATTCAGTAGCTACGAGATTAACTGGATCAGACAGGCTCCTGGAAAAGGACTGGAGTGGATCGCTTATACCTATAGTACTTCTACCTATTACTCCCAGTCGGTCCAGGGTAGATTCACTATCTCCAGAGATGACTCCAGCAGTAAAATGTATCTGCAGATGAACAGTCTGAAGGCCGAGGACACAGCAGTGTATTACTGTGCCAGAGAGACACAGTGAGAGACAGTAACAGGAGAGTCGTAACTAAAACTACTTCCTCTATTTACCACCACCCATGAGAGCATTCACTTTATCTTGAAATACTGAGTAAATGAACATTGACATCCTGTTTCATCTCATTTTACGCAATGTTTAATTCAGTTGCAACCTAAAGAAATATAGTGAATTCAAACAGAAACTATTTATTTTTGTTTATTTTGTGCCTCCAACTAAATGTATCACAGATAATATATAAAATGTCCCATTTGAAACAACGCAGCTGATTATCTGATTCAGTATGGTTAAACTGTGCCCATGTATCTCTAGAAGTACATTATTAAATGCACACTTTGATTATATTAAACATTAAAAAACATCTATTAGATTTGCCGATTGAACACAAATCATCATTATATCATAAACATTATCATCAGGAAAGTTTTATCTGTTTGAATTTGAAACATGACTGTAACATAATCAAAACCAAATGAAGCAAATTCTGTATTTAACACTGGAGACAAACAACTGATTCCAGTCTGCTAACTGGCTAACATTAATCCACCGTAAACACATGTGAGAAGTTGATTCAATATCAAATATATATTAACAATGTTTCCCTTAAAGAAGCAGCTCTGATCATCTAATGTCTAACCCAAATTCAATCAAATACACCTGAGATTAATCGTTAGTTAATTAATTTAGTTTATTGTCGTATTGGATGTAGGCCTAGGTGTGTCCCTCTGGCAATCAAAATTATTATACTTTACATGAAGTCTATTTGTTGCCCCTTGATAAATGGCTTTGCAAAATTATTCTTAAAAAGACACACAAACTTAGTTATAGGAGGAGTCAATGCAAAACTCAGATGTCTCCCCCTCTATTTATGTGACTGCAGAGAGGAGGAAAGAGGACAGAGGACACACAGTTTAACATGATGGACTATAGGACAGGACTGCTGCTGCTCACTGTCTGCTGGGCAGGTCAACATCTTTACTGATCTTTATCTAACACAGCTTCTAATTGTGTCAACAGTTTATTTCACCAGATGTGTTTTTATCCTCTTTACAGGTGTTGATGGTCAGACTCTGACAGAATCTGATTCAGTGACTAAAAGGCCTGGAGAATCTCACAGATTGACCTGTACAGCCTCTGGATTCACATTCAGTAGCTACTACATGAACTGGGTCAGACAGGCTCCTGGGAAAGGACTGGAGTGGATCGCTTTTATCGACACTGGCGGTAGCACCAAGTACTACTCTGAATCAGTGAAAGGCCGGTTCACCATCTCCAGAGACAACAGCAGACAGCAGGTGTATCTGCAGATGAGCAGTCTGACGGCTGTAGACTCTGCTGTTTATTACTGTGCTCGAGAGACACAGTGACTGAAGCTGGTTGAGCAGCTGTACAAAAACCCCTCATTATTACCACAGTTTTCTCACACTGTTAATGTGAGATTTGGAGTCTTTCAATATCATGACAATGGTAGTTACACCAAACAATTTAAGATTAAAAAAATATTTCTTAGCATATGGCTGAATGTATAAATCATATCACTAAATATAGTTATCATGTTTATTGCAGAACAGAGCCTTATCAAAATGTCTCTTTAGAGAAGACAGCAGCTGAACCATAAAAAGCATTTATGTGCTAACATTTAGAAAATGGTCTAATCTGAGATCCTCCGTCTTTTACTTATTTAGTTTGCATTTTTCATGCACTGCAGAAATGTGTTTTTTGCACATTGTCAAATAGGTTTCATTTCCTTAGTAGTTCATGTCCTCTTAAGGCTCCAAGTTTCTCTGTATCTGTCCTCAAATTGCCGCTATTTGAATACTGAAACCTTTAAAAATAAGAAAAGAAACAAAATCCAGGTCTTCATTCAGCTGCAGCTAACACAAGTAAACATTTAGACCATCATGCTTTCCTTCATTGCAGTTACAAAATACAATTAAATAAAAACATATCGTTCAACCAATGTCTGAATTATTTTCGAATTGTTACAACTAAAACAATGATTAGAAGTAGAGCTTTTATGTTACTCATATGAGTTATAGTCAAATTGAAGAAAAAATAATAATTCTAGTATTTTAATCAACAGCTCATTTTTGTTAACAATTGCCTTAATCCATAAGAACCCGGACCCAGTTCTACTTTTGGGAAAATTAAAGGGAATACAATTTAAACTAAATAGACCACCTAGAACACATTTCTGAAAAGAACCCCCCCCCCCCCCAGTGTCAAATATCTGAAGTGTGACATATATGTCACATTGGGCTTTAATGGTAAAATAACTCTTATTTATAACTTAATTCATGAGGATGATTTTTTGGTTTAAATTAGTTTGAACATTCTTTAAATTGAAGAATAAAGAATATATTAACTAAATATATTTGAATCAGCTAAATTAACTGAACAGATCATAATCATATTTCTAATTATGCATATATGTCACTCCGGGTTTACTTTGAAAGTTTAGGGTTAAAGTCCCGATGTGACATCAGTGTCACAGCGATGTTTGTCTCATTTGATTCATATCAATTTGATCAAGGAATGTTTCCACAATAGGTTAAATGTAATAAAGGACATGTTATGTAAGCATTTTAATTCTTAAACGGCTAGAATTGTACCTTTAGCAACACAAAAAAAGCTTTTGAAATGTAGCTAGTTCTGTCACATGTGTTAGTCTGGCACATGGACATCTTGGACATGTTGCTATGGGAACACAAAATCAAATGACCTGGACTATGACCCACCAGACTGTTCAGTGTGTGTCACTTAGGGACTTCATGAGATAAAATAAAGGCCAAAGTTGTACAAGGAACTTTCCAGAACATTTAAAGTTCATGTGACACCCGTGTCACGGTGGGTCCTTATTAAATACCTATTTGCTGTTAGTTTAAATGATGTGTAATGCTGTTTGTATAGCCTTGAATTTGACTTGTAAAGCAGAATGTGAAGTAGGAGGAGCTAATCGTCAAATGAATTCTCAAAGGGATCAAGTTTACTTCATATTTGAAGAGGGATTCAAGCTTTTGAAAACACAAGAAACTGTGTGAACATGGCTCAGGGAAAGCTAACACTCTTGGTGGTTGCTCTGTTTGTTTTGTCTGTCGCTGAAGGTCAGACCATAACTATAGGTTACTTACTTAACCCCAGTTCTGTAGTAACATGAAGTGAGATGTCTCACTATGGGATTCGCCTCATCGCGGAGCAAACAGAAGCATCAATCTCATTACGCCAATCCTGATTGGCTGGTGATCTTGACGTCAGCGTCAGGGAATCCACCCACCCTTTAAGTAGCTTGCGCTACGTCGCAGCGTCATTCAAAATAAGCACCTCTTCTCGCTTCACCTTAGCAAGAAGGGCCGTCTGGTGAGACATCTCACTTCATGTTACTCTGAGAACTGGGGTTACGTAAGTAACCTATAGTTCTCATTCATAACACTCCGTTCGATGTCTCACTATGGGATAAAGAAACTCCCGTATTGTTAGACGAGCTTATCTCGAAAATCACCAAAACAACCAGAACTTAACAGGTAGAACCTGTCTCAACACTGGATCAGACAACCTGCTGGAAAAGCACTGGAATGGATGGGTCGTGTTTACAGCGATGCAAGTGGAACAGAATATGCCAGCAGATTACAAGAACGGATAGAAGTCACCAGAGATAATACCAACAGCATGGTGCATCTGAGGCTGTCCAACTTGAAGCCAGAGGACTCTGCTGTGTATTACTGCGCCAGAGACACACACTGGTTAAAGGAAGCCCAGAGGCTTTACAAAAACCTCTAACTATTTATTATCACTAGTACCAACAGGTGGCAGTAAATGATAAAAAGTCAGATGACAATAAGGAGAAAAAGACAGCTTTTCTAAACACACTATGAAAGCAACAGCTGATGTGGAATTTCACTTCCCCTTTTTTAGATATACATTTTACTTCAGGCATTCTTACAACAATATTGTCCCGTTATTTTTATTTTATTTTTACAGAAAGTATCGAGAGTGGATTTCTGCATGATGTATCCAGTATGTGGGTTAGGGTTTTGCTGAGCAGAATAAATGATCACATCTTATTTATGTTTAAATAAAAGTTAGTGATAAGTAACTTAAAATGTATCCTTATAATTGTCCAACCACAAATCCAAAAGACAGCTCTTGACAGGACAATCCGTCCCTCTTTTATAGCCTGTCAGTGTCCCTCTCTATGCAAAGTGAACTTCCTCACAGTCTGCTATAAAGACTTGATATCATGCTGTCAGCTGCAGCAGAAGAAAAGAGGCTCCATCAGGTCACCTTCAACACCAACCATGTTCTCTGTAGCTCTGCTGCTGCTGCTGGCTGCTGGATCCTGTGAGTCTCACTGAGGCAGAGACACTGACAGAACGCTCACACTGACTGCTCTCTGTTATTAACCTCGCTCACTATTCAACATGTTTCCCTCCACAGGTGTGAAGTGTGAGCAGTTGATACAGCCAGCCTCTGTGACTGTGCAGCCAGGTCAACGTCTGACCATCACCTGTCAGGTCTCTTATTCTGTTAGCAGCTACTTCACAGCCTGGATCAGACAGCCTGCAGGGAAAGGACTGGAGTGGATAGGATGGAAATACACTGGAGGCTCAAATTACAAAGATTCACTGAAGAGCAAGTTCAGTATTGAGGTAGACTCTTCCAGCAACACAGTGACTCTGAAGGGACAGAGCGTGCAGCCTGGAGACTCTGCTGTGTATTACTGTGCCAGAGACACACTGTGACACACACCATCAGTAGAGCTGAACAAAAACCCCTCAGAGCCTGAACACTTGTAACATGAAGCCACCAGAGGAGGAGCCCTCAGACCAGAAATGATCTCAACACCAGCTCACTGTTACATCACCAGTTTAAACATTTAGAGGTTATAATCACTGATACATTACTGTATGTATTCCCAGAACAAACAATGCATGACTCTTCTTTAAATTGTTAAACATCAGCCTTTTCAAGTAACAAGTATTATACATTTTTCAGTAATTGAATGTTTTGCTCTAAATTTAAGTTTCTTTACAACCAATTTCAGCTCTAAGAATATTGTTCACACTATTTATTAACAAATACTAAACAGTACATCTACGACCAAAACACAACAAAAAATGGTTGGATGTCAGAGTTTCTTTCCAAAAAAGAAATGCATGCCTTTCTGTTATTTATTTGACACAAAACGTCATTTTTGATTAAAAATATAAATGTTAAAGACATGAGATGTAGATAAAACCTGAAAAGTGATTTATTTACTAAATTAACTGAAAACATTTTTGAATGACAATAATGTTAATACCTTTATTTTAATCAACAGTAAATAAAATCCATTATTTGTTTGTTTCATCTGACAAATGTGAATAACATACACATATTTAAATGTTACAAAATGACTTACAGCCCAATAACATATTTTTACCAAATTAAATTTGTAGAGATAATGTTATCAACATAAAATACTCTTAAAAGAGGACAATGTTCAATCAGAAAGGAGGAGTCAATGCAAAACTCAGATATCTCCCCTCTACTTATGTGACTGCAGAGAGGAGGACAGAGGACAGAGGACACACAGTTTAACATGATGGACTATAGGACAGGACTGCTGCTGCTCACTGTCTGCTGGGCAGCTCAACATCTTTACTGATGTTTATCTAACACAGCTTCTAATTGGTTCACCAGTTTATTTCACCAGATGTGTTTTTATCCTCTTTACAGGTGTTGATGGTCAGACTCTAACAGAATCTGAACCAGTGACTAAAAGGCCTGGAGAATCTCACATATTGAGCTGTACAGCCTCTGGATTCACATTCAATAGCTACCATATGAACTGGGTCAGACAGGCTCCTGGGAAAGGACTGGAGTGGATCGCTTATATACAGATTACTTCTACCTATTACTCCCAGTCGGTCCATGGTAGATTCACTATCTCCAGAGATGACTCCAGCAGTAAAGTGTATCTGCAGATGAACAGTCTGAAGGCCGAGGACACAGCAGTGTATTACTGTGCCAGAGAGACACAGTGAGAGACAGTAACAGGAGAGTCGTACAAAAACTACTTCCTCTATTTACCACCACCCATGAGAGCATTCACTTTATATTGAAATACTGAGTAACTGAATATTGACGTCCTATTTCATCTCATTTGACGCAATGTTTAATTCAGTTGCAACCTAAATACATATAGTGAATTCAAACAGATAATTTATACGTTTTGAAGGAAATATGTATTTTTGTGTCTTTTGTGCCTCCAACAAAATGTATCATAGATAATATAAAAATGTCCCATTTCAAACAACGCAGCTGTTTATCTGATTCAGTATGGTTAAACTGTGCCCATGTATCTCTAGAAGTACATTCATGAATGCTCACTTTGATTACATTAATACACATCTTTTTACTTTGCTGATTGTACACCAATCATCATTATATCATAAACATTATCATCAGGGAAGCTTTATCTGTTTGAAGTGAGTATTTTGACCATATCATAATTTGTATGCATATTTTGTAACCCCAAGCTGTATAAACTTGAATGCGTATTGGATTTAAGCATATATATACATATATAGATATATATGAATCTATATATATCTATATATCTATATATAGATATATATATTATATGTATCTATATATATATATAGATATATATATATATATATATATATATCTCCGTTATTTAACCAGGTAAAAGTCTCATTGAGATTAAAATCAGGTGATGTCTAAAGAGGGAGGGTGTGGCCTATATCACGGTGTGAACAATTAGAAGCCATTTCCTTTGTCTCGTGCAAAATGGGTCAAAAAAGAGATTTAACTGACTCTGAAAAGTCAAAACTGTAAAAAGTATTTCAGAGGAATGCAGCACTCTTGAGATTGCTAAGATATTTGGGAGTAATCACAGAACCTTCAAACGTTTGGTGCAAATGGTCAACGGGGTCAGAAGAAACGTATTGAGAAAAAGACGCAAAAGAACTGCCAAAGATTTGCGAAGAATCAAACGTGAAGCTACCAGGAAGCCCTTATCCTCGAGTGCTGTCATATTCAAGAACTGAAACCTACCCGGAGTGTCCAGAAGTACAAGATGTTCAGTGCTCAGAGACAATAAAGGTTAGGAAGGCTGAAACCCGACCACAACTGACCAAGACACATAAGATAAAATGTCAAGACTGGACCAAGAAATATCTAAACACAGATTTTCCAAAGGTTTCATGGACTGATGAGATGAGAGTGACTCTTGACGGACCAGATAGATGGTCCGTGGCTGGATCAGTAACGGGCCCAGAGCTCCACTTTGATGCCAGTAAGGTGGAGGAGGGGTTCTGGTATGGGCTGGTATTATTACAAAGTACTATAAAGTCAACTCCCAAATATACTGCCAGTTTTTAGACATTTTTTTCAAGCAGTGGTACAGGAAAAATCTGCATCTTTCAAGAAGACCATGATTTCTATGCAGGACAATTGCTGTTTGTTTTATTGTTCTCTCTTTAACAGATGAAAATAGTAAGTAAGATGGGAGCATTTTAGTTGTTTTATTTAGTTTAGACTACCCCTCAATCTATAAAGCAAGGAGAGGGTTTCCTCATACTTTACATCAAGTCTACTTGTTGGCGCTTTATCAATGGCCTTGCAAAATTTATCTGAAAAAGACACACACACTTAGTTATAGGAGGAGTCAATGCAAAACTCAGATATCTCCCCCTCTACTTATGTGACTGCAGAGAGGAGGACAGAGGACAGAGGACACACAGTTTAACATGATGGACTATAGGACAGGACTGCTGCTGCTCACTGTCTGCTGGGCAGGTCAACATCTTTACTGATCTTTATCTAACACAGCTTCTAATTGTGTCAACAGTTTATTTCACCAGATGTGTTTTTATCCTCTTTACAGGTGTTGATGGTCAGACTCTGACAGAATCTGATCCAGTGACTAAAAGGCCTGGAGAATCTCACAGATTGACCTGTACAGGCTCTGGATTCACATTAAGTAGCTACTGGATGCACTGGGTCAGACAGGCTCCTGGGAAAGGACTGGAGTGGATTGCTACTGACACTGGCGGTAGCACCAAGTACTACTCTGAGTCAGTGAAAGGCCGGTTCACCATCTCCAGAGACAACAGCAGACAGCAGGTGTATCTGCAGATGAGCAGTCTGACGGCTGTAGACTCTGCTGTTTATTACTGTGCTCGAGAGACACAGTGACTGAAGCTGGTTGAGCAGCTGTACAAAAACCTACAGACCTCATCCTTGATGTGTTGATAGAGCACAAAGAGAATTATACTTTGACTAAATATTTTTGTTGTTATAGTTTTATGAAAAGGGAAACAAGAGTTGCTACTGAGCCAAGTTCTAAAACACATTAATAAATTCAAATGTCTTAAAAAATGTTATTTCCTAATAAAACAGCCAAGAACAGAATAATCATCTTCTATATGTATGTTTCATGTATGGGCAAAACGAAAAACTAAATGTAGACATTTCTGTCACATTACTCACATTCAGTTGGAAGTGCAGCAGCCTCAAGTGTTAATCTCAAGTCTTAAAGAAATTCATGATACACAGAAGGAAGAATGGCTGTTTGTTCTTGTGATTGTGCAGTGTGGTGTAAGCTGGATAAATAAATCATTCTGCAATAAGACAAACTTTCCCTTTCTGGGAGAAAATCTATGTCTTCCTGAGTGACATGTTGCTGTCATAGCAGTGCAGTTTGTTTTGAATACATTCAATCACCCACCAGACACTGTTAGGCCGTATCTCATTTCTGAGATTTGCACTTCGAGGACCGAGGATCGAGCGTTGAGCGTCGAGGAGGCTCTCTGGAGGACCTATAATCGAGGATACACTGATGGGTACTCCACGGCTCCTCCGCTCGCATCTCCTGTGGGCGGGACTAAGACACGAGGATAGGAGTCGAGGATAGGAGTCTCTCAGAAAAGCACATACCAACACTCAAAATAAATAGGAAGACTAAACAACATCTTATTATTTGCACTGTTATGGTTATGGACCCTCTCTCAGAGTTGAGCACTCCTCCTTCTCTCAGAGTTGAGGACATAATTTATGTATCAACACTGCAACCCCCCCCCCCCAACAAATGCAAATCCCAACACACTGATGGATAATCCCCACCCATTCTGCATGTACAATATATATCCTTCTTACAGCCTCTGTTGTTGCAGACTCTGACAAGTTCCCACCATGACATTGGTACAAAGCGTGGTCCTCCTGGCTCTGGTTTCAGGTGAGTGAAGTCGGTCCAGCAGAGGAGGAGAAGAGCTGCTGGTTCCCCATCATCTAAACTCTGTGTCTCTTTCAGCGGCTCAGGGCCAGTCCCTCACCTCCTCAGAGCCGGTGGTCAGCAGAGCAGGAGAACTAGTCTCTCTGTCCTGTAAGGTGGAAGGACTTCCTCTGGCTTGGCTGCACTGGATCAGGCAGAAACCAGGGAAAGGACTGGAGTGGATCGGACGCATTGATAGTGGAACAGGAACCATATTTGCCCAAAGACTGCAAGGCCAGTTTTCCATCACCAAAGACACTTCCAAAAATGTTGTGTACTTTGAGGTGAAGAGTCTGACACAAGAAGACTCTGCAGTTTATTACTGTGCACGAGAGACACAGTGACACACTAGACTACCACGCTGTACAAAAACTGAACAACACTGATCCCTGTATGAAAACCACTGAAGCATGTCAGGGCTGTGAAAACACAATTCCCATTGGATGATCACCAGCTGATAATGAAATGTATTTCATTTAGAAAAACATGTGTGTTATTGCGTAAAGAGTCATGACTCACAGCAATGCCTGCATTTTTGAAAGGATAACCTTGTACAACGTACATTAGAATCCAGTGAATACTGTGGTTTAATTACAGAATTATTTTTTACTGAAATAACATCTACCCATTTTGAGAGTTTTAGGAAATGTTTTTACAATAAATTAAATAATGGCAACACAATCTTTGCTAAATATAGTGATATCTCACTATTTTCTTTGGTTTTCTTTCTCTTCTTTTCTCTTATCAGGTTGTACAGGTCAGAGTATGGAGTCTATTCCTTCCTCTTCAGTAGTGAAGAGTTCTGGGGAGACTCTCAGTCTCTCCTGCAGGGGATCTGGCTTCACATTTACTTGCTGTGTTATGATCTGGGTCAGACAACCTGCTGGAAAACCTCTGGAGTTGATAGGGAGCGGCTTCTCTTCGGCTAGTAGCAACAAATATGCCAGCAGTGTGGAGGGACGTGTAGAAGTCAGTAGAGATGATAGCAACAGCATGGTGCATCTGAGGCTGTCCAACTTAAAGCCAGAGGACTCTGCTGTGTATTACTGCGCCAAAGAGACACACACTGGTTAAAGGAAGCCCAGAGGCTTTACAAAAACCTCTAACTCTTTAATTTTCACAAGCACCAACAGGTGGCAGTAGAGGATAACAAGACAGATGACAATAACTGGAATATGAGTGTCTCTAAACACACACTATGAAAGTCTTGAAGCTTTCCTGCAACAATAATATCCCATGATTAATTTTTTTAACATAAGGTATCAATAATATATTTAAGCATGATGTTTCCAGTATGTGGATGGGCAACCAATGTTTTGCTGGAAAAACTGATTACAACTTACTTAGGTTTAAACACAAGTAACTGATAAATAACTTGAAATTCATCCTTATCATTTAAGAATATATAAGCATTCAATATGCAAAAGGGATATCTACACTCTAATAATCACAATAAAAAACCTTGAGCTCAACATAATCAAAACACTGAAGGAAATATAGCCTCAATAAAACTGCTTCCATCAGATAGCAGCTACCAAAGTTACATCAGACAATAAATATACTATTTGTCTGAGGTTTGATTGAAAATAAAAAGACCATTTTCATTTATTGTCTTAAAAAATTAATGTTCTTTCATATGTCCAAACACAAATCCAAATGACAACTCGAGACAGGACAGTCTGTCCCTCTTTTATAGCCTGTCAGTGTCCCTCTCTATGCAAAGTGAACTTCCTCACAGTCTGCTATAAAGACTTGATATCATGCTGTCAGCTGCAGCAGAAGAACACAGTTTAACATGATGGACTATAGGACAGGACTGCTGCTGCTCACTGTCTGCTGGGCAGGTCAACATCTTTACTGATCTTTATCTAACACAGCTTCTAATTGTGTCAGCAGTTTATTTAACTTGTTGTTCTCCATAATCTTGACAGGTGTTGATGGTCAGACTCTGACAGAATCTGATTCAGTGACTAAAAGACCTGGAGAATCTCACAGATTGACCTGTACAGCCTCTGGATTCACATTCAGTAGCTACGAGATGAACTGGATCAGACAGGCTCCTGGAAAAGGACTGGAGTGGATCGCTTATACCTATAGTACTTCTACCTATTACTCTCAGTCGGTCCAGGGTAGATTCACTATCTCCAGAGATGACTCCAGCAGTAAAGTGTATCTGCAGATGAACAGTCTGAAGGCCGAGGACACAGCAGTGTATTACTGTGCCAGAGAGACACAGTGAGAGACAGTAACAGGAGAGTCGTACACAAACTACTTCCTCTATTTACCACCACCCATGAGAGCATTCACTTTATATTGAAATACTGAGTAACTGAATATTGACATCCTGTCTTCATTTGACGCAATGTTTAATTCACTTGCAACCTAAAGAAATATAGTGAATTCAAACAGAAAATATTTATTTTTGTTTATTTTGTGCCTCCAACTAAATATATCAAAGATAATATAAAAATGTCACATTTCAAAGAATGCAGCTGTTTATCTGATTCAGTATGGTTAAACTGTGCCCATGTATCTCTAGAAGTACATTATTGAATGCACACTTTGATTACATTAAACATTGAACAACATCTATTTGATTTGCCGATTGAACACAAATCCTCATTACTGTATATCATAAACATTATCATCAAGAAACCTTCATCTGTTTGAATTTGAAACATTTCTGCAACATAACCAAAACCAAATCAAACAAATTAAATATTTAACACTGGAGACAAACAACTGATTCCAGTCAGCTAACTGGAAACATTAAGTCCACCCTAAACACATTGGAGAAGTTAATTTAATACAAATGATATATTAATCAGGTTTCCTTGAAAGAAGCAGCTCTGATCATCTAATCTCTAACCCAAATTAAATCAAATACACCCGAGATTAATGGTTAGTTGTATCATTTACATTATTGTCTTCTTGGATGTAGGCCTAGATGTGTCCCTCTGGCAATCAAAATTATAATTTTCTATTTGTTGTCACTTTGTTAATTGGCTTGCTAAATTATTCTTAAAACGACACACAAACTTAGTTAGAGGAGGAGTCAATGCAAAAGTCAGATATCTCCCCCTCTACTTATGTGACTGCAGAGAGGAGGACAGAGGACAGAGGACACACAGTTTAACATGATGGACTATAGGACAGGACTGCTGCTGCTCACTATCTGCTGGGCAGGTCAACATCTTTACTGATCTGTATCTAACACAGATTTTAATTGTGTCAATAGCTTATTTCACCAGATGTGTTTCTATCCTCTTTACAGGTGTTGATGGTCAGACTCTGACAGAATCTGATTCAGTGACTAAAAGGCCTGGAGAATCTCACAGATTGAGCTGTACAGCCTCTGGATTCACATTCAGTAGCAACTGGATGGCCTGGGTCCGACAGGCTCCTGGAAAAGGACTGGAGTGGATCGCTTTGATCCACCCTACCAGCAGCAGTGCCTACATCTTCTACTCTGAGTCAGTGAAAGGCCGGTTCACCATCTCCAGAGACAACAACAGAGAGCAGCTGTATCTGCAGATGAGCAGTCTGACGGCTGTAGACTCTGCTGTTTATTACTGTGCTCGAGACACAGTGACTGAAGCTGGTTGAGCAGCTGTACAAAAACCTACAGTCCTCATCCATACTTTGTTGATAGACTACAAGGAGAATTATACTTTGACTAAATCTTTCCTTGCTGTAGTTTTTATGAAAAGGAAAAAAACAGTTGCTACTGAGCCAAGTTACAAAACACAATAATACAAAATAAATATCTTTAATTAAATAATTTCCTCCTAAAACAGCCAAGGACAGAAAAAACATCTTCTAAATGTATTTTTCATGTACGGGCAAAAATAAACATTTAATGTAGAAATGTCAGTCACATTACTCACACAAGCACCAACAGGTGGCAGTAGAGGATACAAATACAGGTGACAATAACGGGAATATGACAATGTCTTTAAACGTATACTATTAGTAGTAGTATTTGTTTATTTGCCCCCGAGGAGAAAATGGGTTGCAGCACATCACAAAGACATTTAAAAAGATAAGACAATACGTCACTGACAACAACATAGACCCAGATTAAAACAAACAGACATAAGAAAAACAGATATCGGCAGACATGGCAAGGGGCCTAGGCCCTCGTTTGGGAAATAGGGGAGACAGGGCAAGACCAGCTGGGTAAACACTGCGTCCTAGCCATCACTGATTCAGGAGTATGATGGCTTTTGGGACGAAAGACAGCCTGGATCTGTCCTTTTTTAACAGAGGGGTACGATCTCTCCGCCCGGATGGCAACAGTTCAAAGTAAGAGACAAGTGGGCGCCTCAGGTCACTCACAATATTGTGTGCCAATTTTAAAACTCAGTCCTTGTATAAGCATTCTATATTAGAAAATGAGATTCCTGTCAATTTACTGGACAATGTTATGGCCCTACTGACTGACTTTTTCTGTGCCTCAGTGTCGTTGCCGAACCAGCATATAATGCAGAAGGAGAGCACACTTTCAATAAAAGCAAGATAAAACATCTTAACCATTCTGTTGCCGACATTAAAAGAGAATCATTTCCGTAAAAAAAACATTCTTTGTTGAGACTTGACATTTATTTTCTCAGAACAAACATCCCATCTGAGCTAGTGGTCAAGCACGACACCAAGATATTTGTACACATTGACACATTGAATGGGCTCGCTATTTAAAAGAGTAGGGTTGGGGGATTGTGCTATTCTAAAATCAATTTTCATCTCCTTTATTTTTGAGGTGTTTAGAAGCAGGTTTGACTTCTCACACCAGTTAATAAAGAAGTCGAGGACAGGCCCATGCTCCTCTTCCTCATCAAATAGGAGGCTGACCAGGGCCGTATCATCTGCAGACTTAATAAAGTGCCTATTGGGAAAAGTGCTGATGCAGGAGTTGGTGTATAAACTAAATAACAGAGAGGATAAGACACATCCCTTGGGTGAGCCTATCCAGGTACTTATTGTGTCAGAAAGTGCCTTGCCTATTTTGACCTGCTGAGTTCTACAGCTGAGGAAGTCAACGATCCAGGAGATCAGACCAGGTTCAAGTGAGAATTCTTCAGTTAAAATATTTGCTAAAATACTTAGCTTGATTGTGTTAAAAGCCGATGAGAAGTCGGCAAATAGAATGTTTACATGGGCTTTTGGCGTCTCGAGGTGAGTGTGCAGAAGATGCAGGAGGGTTGCGATAGCATCTTCCACCCCTCCAGATGCCTGATATGCAAATTGCATGAGATCTAAGAGGTGCTGCGTTTGTGAGATGAAATGCCTCTTAACTAAACGCTCAAAATATTTCATTACCAGTGAAGTGAGTGCTATAGGCCGAAAGTCATTGGGCTCACTGGCCCTGGGGGATTTTAGGCACTGGAATAATTGTGGATGTTTTCCAAAGAGAAGGGACTTTTTGCAGATTAAAGGAGGACCTAAACATTTCTGTAAATACAGGTGCAAGTTGTTCTGCACAGTGTTTTCAAACAGCTCCTTCAATATTATCGGGGCCAGGGCTTTTTCGTGCATTACACTTCCTGAAGAGATGGATGACTTCTGACTCCTCAATAGTCATACTAGAGGGGAGGGGGGGAGGATGGAGGGGAATGACAGTGTCAGCCTCTATACTGTTGCTACTCTCAAACCGGCAGAAGAAGGTGTTCAAATGATTTGCCGTCTCCATTCCCTCACCACTGATCAAGACAGGAGACGGTTTTCCCCTGCCCTTATGTGGAGCAGTCGTCATGTTTTTAATTCCCTGCCATGCTTCTCTGGGATTACCAGACTTACTATAAAAGGCTTGAGGCTTTCCTGCAACAATCATATCCCATTATTAATTCCCTAACAGCAGGTATCAATAATATATGTATGCATGATGTTTCCAGTATGTGGATGGGCAACCAATGTTGTGCAAAGCAGAATAAATGATTATATCTTATTTAGGTTTAAATAAAAGGAACTGACAAATACCTTAAAATTCAACCTTATAATTTAAGGATATATACATTCAGTCATAGTATGCAAAAAGGAAATCTACATCAAATGTATTCAGGGGATGTGCTATGTTTCTTTTTGAGGAGGAGGAGTCAATGCAAACTCTGACCCATGGGAAAAACACAACATCTGGATTCAACTTTGGAGGATCAGTATGGAACTGGATCAGACAGGCTCCTGGGAAAGGACTGGAGTGGATCGCTTTAATACACACAGCTAGTTCACCGATCTATTACTCCCAGTCGGTCCAGGGTAGATTCACTATCTCCAGAGATGACTCCAGCAGTAAAGTGTATCTGTAGATGAACAGTCTGAAGGCCAAGGACACAGCAGTGTATTACTGTGCCAGAGACACACAGTGAGAGACAGTAACAGGAGAGTCGTAACTAAAACTACTTCCTCTATTTACCACCACCCATGAGAGCATTCACTTTATATTGAAATACTGAGTAAATGAACATTGACATCCTATTTCATCTCATTTTACGCAATGTTTAATTCAGTTGCAACCTAAAGAAATATAGTGAATTCAAACAGAAACTATTTATTTTTGTTTATTTTGTGCCTCCAACATAATGTATCACAGATAATATATAAAATGTCCCTTTTGAAACAACGCAGCTGATTATCTGATTCAGTATGGTTAAACTGTGCCCTTTTATCTTTAGAAGAACATTATTAAATGCACACTTTGATTACATTAAACATTAAAAAACATCTATTTGATTTGCCGATTGAACACAAATCATCATTATATCATAAATATTATCATCAGGAAAGTTTCATCTGTTTGAATTTGAAACATTACTGCAACATAACCACAAACAAATCAAACAAATTAAATATTTAACACTGGAGACAAACAACTGATTCCAGTCAGCTAACTGGCAAACTTTAATCCACCGTAAACACATTGGAGAAGTTAATTCAATATCAAATATATATTAACAATGTTTCCCTTAAAGAAGCAGCTCTGATCATCTAATCTCTAACCCAAATTCAATCAAATACACCTGAGATGAATGGTTAGTTAATTAATTTAGTTTATTGTCATATTGGATGTAGGCCTAGGTGTGTCCCTCTGGCAATCAAAATTATTATACTTTACATGAAGTCTATTTGTTGCCCCTTGATAAATGGCTTTGCAAAATTACTCTTAAAAAGACACACAAACTTAGTTATAGGAGGAGTCAATGCAAAACTCAGATTGCTCCCCCTCTACTTATGTGACTGCAGAGAGGAGGACAGAGGACAGAGGACACACAGTTTAACATGATGGACTATAGGACAGGACTGCTGCTGCTCACTGTCTGCTGGGCAGGTCAACATCTTTACTGATCTGTATCTAACACAGCTTCTAATTGTGTCAACAGCTTATTTCACCAGATGTGTTTTTATACTCTGTACAGGTGTTGATGGTCAGACTCTGACAGAATCTGAACCAGTGACTAAAAGGCCTGGAGAATCTCACAGATTGACCTGTACAACCTCTGGATTCACATTAAGTAGCTACTACATGCACTGGGTCAGACAGGCTCCTGGAAAAGGACTGGAGTGGATCGCTTTTAACGACAATGGCGGTAGCACCAAGTACTACTCTGAGTCAGTGAAAGGCCGGTTCACCATCTCCAGAGACAACAGCAGACAGCAGCTGTATCTGCAGATGAGCAGTCTGACGGCTGTAGACTCTGCTGTTTATTACTGTGCTCGAGAGACACAGTGACTGAAGCTGGTTGAGCAGCTGTACAAAAACCCCTCATTATCACCACAGTTTTCTCACACTGTTAATGTGAGATGTGGAGTCTTTCAATATCATGACACAACGGTAGTTACAACAAACACTGTAACAAATATTTATTAACAGATATCTGAATGTAGAAATGAAATCACTAAATATATTTATCATGTTTATTGCAGAACAGAGCCTTATCAAAATGTCTCTTTAGAGAAGACAGCATAAAAAGCATTTATGTGCCAACATTTAGAAAATGGTCTAATCTGAGATCCTACGTCTTTTAACTTATTTAGTTTTGCATTTTTCATGCACTGCAGGAATGTGTTTTTGCACATTGTCAAATAGGTTTCAGTTCCTTAGTAGTTTATGTCCTCTTAAGGCTCCAAGTTTCTCTGTATCTGTCCTCAAATTGCCACTATTTGAATACTGAAACCTCTTAAAGTAAAAAAAGAAACAAAACCCAGGTCTTCATCCAGCTGCAGCAAACACAAGTAAACATTTAGACCATCATGCTTTCCTTCTATGCAGTTACAAAATAAAACAAATAAAAAAATAATTCAATCAACTTCTGAATTAGTTTCGAATTGTTACAACTAAAACAATGATTAGAAGGCTTGTATATGACGCATAGGAGTTATAGTCAAATTAAAGAAAAAAAATCTGCTGGAGCCTTAGTTGTAAAAATATAATTATAGTATTTTAATTTAATCAAAAGTTCATTTTTGTCAACAATTGCCTTAAATAACTATTTGCCGCTAGTTTAAATGATGTTTAATTCTGTTTGTATAGTCTTGAATTTGACTTTTAAAGCAGAATGTGAAGTAGGAGGAGCTAATCGTGAAATGAATTCTCAAAGGGATCAAGTTTACTTCATATTTAAAGAGGGATTCAAGCTTTTGAAAACACAAGAAACTGTGTGAACATGGCTCAGGGAAAGCTAACACTCTTGGTGGTTGCTCTGTTTGTTTGGTCTGTCGCTGAAGGTCAGACCATAACTGAGTCTGAACCAGCAGTCAGGAAACCCGGAGAATCTCACAGACTCACCTGCACAACATCTGGATTCAACTTTGGAGGCTCACGATGGAACTGGATCAGACAGGCTCCTGGGAAAGAACTGGAGTGGATCGCTTTTATACACACAGCTAGTACTCCCATCTATTACTCCCAGTCGGTCCAGGGTAGATTCACTATCTCCAGAGATGAATCCAGCAGTAAAGTGTATCTGCAGATGAACAGTCTGAAGGCCGAGGACACAGTAGTGTATTACTGTGCCAGAAGACACAGTGAGAGACAGTAACAGGAGAGTCATACAAAAACTACTTCCTCTGTTCAATCCCACCACTTGAACATTAAACAGATCCTTAACTACATTTATTGCAATGCTCATATTTTTTAAAAGGTGTCCCTTTTCCACTATTAAATTATCTAATGATTTAACGTTGATTGTAGGTACATCAAAAACTCTTCAAATTCTTCTCATGAGAAAAGGACAAAAATAAAACCATCTATAGCAAAAACAGAATGAACTGTCATTAGTAAACCACTCAAATAAAAAGATCACAAGTGGTTTTGTTTTACATATACTTTAAGGACAATAATAGCAATGTCACTCTGTCTGTGACACTTATAACACTGATTTGAAAAACATACAGAAAAAATGAATTCACTGCCCTTAATAAAGTATTTAAATATACATTTCAGGAGTGCTGTTTTGTTTAGTAATGGATATTGAATATGGAATAAAGGTTTTGACAAGATCTGGTGTAGAAATGATCAAAACTAATTTAATGATCTGTTTTTGCAAAAACAAAGTATACAAAGTTGATTGTAGACTCTTGAAACACTGAGGTGATTGTATTCTTGTAATAGTAACAATTTCATTTCATTTCATGGTTTACTTGAATCGGGACAGTGCACATTGATGAACACTTTAAAACAAAAATAATGCTTACAAGTGTAAATTAGCCGGATTTGAGCTTTGAGCTAATTTCCATCCGTAGTCCAGACACATACAACATATAAGAACATGACATTTATATACATAGCAAAAATAAATGCATGATATGCAGGAAGAGCAAGAGCAGCATGCAAGCATTTACCACATGGCAGTACAATCTAGCAGCAACGGCATATAAAGTGCAAGAGGAGAAACCCCTGTATAAAAGTGGGTGATTGCACGTCTGTTTGTTTCTCAACCATTCTTTAAGTTGACCTTTAAAACTATTGAGAGTGGGACAATCCTGTATCTCAGTTGGAAGGCTATTCCAGAAAGAGCTGCCTTTAATGGAGAGGACATTTTGTCCAAAAGATGTCCGTCTACGTTGGACTTCAAAGTCTCCTCTGGTTTCTGACCTAGTGCAGCGTCCAGTGTGTTTTTTGTGAATATATTCCCTAAGGGAGGGGGGGGACGGGGGGGGGGGGGGGGGACGGACGGGACGGGACGGGACGGGACAGTCCATGTAAACATTTATAAAAAACACACAAACTTTGAAAAGACTTAAAATGCTCAAAAATCAAGAAATGGTGTTTCTCAAGGATGGTACAGTGGTGGTATGCATTTAGCTTTCTGTCAAACACCTTGATAGCTCTCTTGTACTGTTGTTCTATGGGTTTCAGGTTTGTGGCACAAGCAAACGACCAGTTTGTAAAACAGTATTCAATGTGGGATAGAACAACCCAGTCTCACGGCATGTCGTGTTATAGTCACAACATTTCATCTATTGATTCGTGTTCACCAACACCATTTCCCCCTTTTTTTCGTGTCACACAGAACGATTTTAAAAGCAATGTATTTCTAGTGGTAGTGTGTTTCGTCTTTTTGTCCAGTCGGGTCTTGGAAGACCGGAAGCCGTGTGGTTCATAAAAACATGTTCTTTATATATACAGTACAGTCTATGGTTCTTACTCAATATCAAGCCACGATTATTGTTTTTAATTAACATTTTATAATGACAATAATGTTAATAAATACCTTTATTTTATTCAACAGTAAATAAAATCCATTATTTGTTTGTTTCATCTGAAAAATCTGAATACCATAACAATCATACAATGTTCCAAAGTGACTTACAGCCCAATAAGAAATGTTTACCAATTTAAATGGTAAGAGATAATGTTTTTAACATAAAATACTGTTAAAAGAGGAAAATGTTCAATCTGAAAGGAGGAGTCAATGCAAAACTCAGATATCTCCCCCTCTACTTATGTGACTGCAGAGAGGAGGACAGAGGACAGAGGACACACAGTTTAACATGATGGACTATAGGACAGGACTGCTGCTGCTCACTGTCTGCTGGGCAGGTCAATATTTTAACCAACAATTATTTGACATAGATCCTATTTGTGTGCCAACTAAACTCATGTTACTTTCTTCTTCATTTTTACAATTCTTTATTTTGTTTTATGTGCATCTTATACAATGTTAAATTCATGTTACTTTTTATCCTCTTGACAGGTGTTGGGGGTCAGACTCTGACAGAATCTGAACCAGTGACTAAAAGGCCTGGAGAATCTCACAGATTGACCTGTAAAACCTCTGGACTGTCATTCAGTGGCAACTACATGGCCTGGATCAGACAGGCTCCTGGAAAAGGACTGGAGTGGATCGCTGCTATGCACCCTACTAGCAGTAGCAGCATCTACTACTCTGAGTCAGTGAAAGGCCGGTTCACCATCTCCAGAGACAACAACATACAGCAGCTGTATCTGCAGATGAGCAGTCTGACGGCTGTAGACTCTGCTGTTTATTACTGTGCTCGATACACAGTGACTGAAGCTGGTTGAGGAGCTGTACAAAAACCTACAGTCCTCATCCTTCATGTGCTGAAAGAACACAAAGAGAGTTATACGTTGACTAAATCTTTCCTTGTTGTAGTTTTTATGAAAATGAAAAAAACAGTTGCTTCTGTGCCAAGTTATAAAACACATTAATAAATAAAAATGTGTTTTTTATTTATAAAAAAATATTTCCTCATAAAACAGCCAAGGACAGGAAAGAGATTTTATATATGTATTTTTCATGTATGGGCAAAAATAAACAGTAAATGTAGAAATGTCAGTCACATTACTCACACAAGCACCAACAGGTGGCAGTAGAGGATAAAAAGACAGATGACAATAACGGGAATATGACAATGTCTCTAAACGTATACTATGAAAGTCTTAAAGCTTTCCTGAAACAATAATGTCCCATTATTAATTTCCTAACAGAAGGTATCAATAATATATTTATGCATGATGTTTCCAGTATGTGGATGGGCAACCAATGTTGTGCAAAGCAGAATAAATGATTACATCTTATTTTGGTTTAAATAAAAGGGCTGTTTATTACCGTGCTCGATACACACAGTGACATAGAAAGGAGAAACGCTGTACACAAACTCAACAAGTCAAAAAAAAGTTTTCATCACCACATAAAAAATGAGGTTGAACATCATCAAGACGCTCAAAGAGATTTAATAAAACTGGTTGTTCAGATGGCGGCTTCACAAAATACAGTCAAAGCACACATTTGGTATTCTTTTAATCTGAGTGTACATTTGAGTCTGTTTTTCTGACCTGTGTGAGAAGTTGTGTTAGAAATGTCCAAATACAAATCCAAAATTGGACTGCTCGTGTCAGGACAGTCCGTCCCTCTTTTATAGTCTGTCAGTGTCCCTCTCTATGCAAAGTGAACTTCCTCACAGTCTGCTATAAAGACTTGATATCATGCTGTCAGCTGCAGCAGAAGAAGAGAAGCTCCATCAGGTCACCTTCAACACCAACCATGTTCTCTGTAGCTCTGCTGCTGCTGCTGGCTGCTGGATCCTGTGAGTCTCACTGAGGCAGAGACACTGACAGAACGCTCACACTGACTGCTCACTGTTATTAACCTCGCTCACTATTCAACATGTTTCCCTCCACAGGTGTGAAGTGTGAGCAGTTGATACAGCCAGCCTCTGTGACTGTGCAGCCAGGTCAACGTCTGACCATCACCTGTCAGGTCTCTTATTCTCTTAGCAGCTACCTCACAGCCTGGATCAGACAGCCTGCAGGGAAAGGACTGGAGTGGATTATCGGCGCACGTGTTGGATACACCACATACCAAAAAGATTCACTGAAGAGCAAGTTCAGTATCGACTTAGACTCTTCCAGCAACACAGTGACTCTGAACGGACAGAGCGTGCAGCCTGGAGACTCTGCTGTGTATTTCTGTGCCAGAGACACACTGTGACACACACCATCAGTAGAGCTGAACAAAAACCCCTCAGAGCCTGAACACTTGTAACATGAAGCCACCAGAGGAGGAGCCCTCAGACCAGAAATGATCTCAACACCAGCTCACTGTTACATCACCAGTTTAAACATTTAGAGGTTATAATCACTGATACATTACTGTATGTATTCCCAGAATAAGAAAATGAATAACACTTCTTTAAATTGTTAAATATCAGCCTTTTCAAGTATCCATAATTATATATTTTCAGTAATTGATTTTTTTGCTCTAAATTTAAGTTTCTTTACAACCAATTTCAGCTCTAAGAATATTGTTCACACTATTTATTCACAAATACCAAACAGTACATCTACGATCAAAACACAACACAAAATTGTTGGACGTAAGATTTTCTTTCAAAAAACAAATGCATGCCTTTCTTTTCTTTATTTGACACAAAAAGTCATCTTTGATTAAAAATATAAATGTTAAAGACATGAGATGTTGATAAAACCTGTAAAGTGATTTATTTTCTAAATTAACTTAAAGTATTTTTTAATGACAATAATGTTAATAACTTTATTTTAATCAACAGTAAATAAAATCCATTATTTGTTTTTTTCATCTGAAAAATCTGAATTACATAAAGATATTTAATGTTACAAAGTGACTTACAGCCCAATAAGAAATGTTTACCAATTTAAAATGTAAGACATAATGCTATTAACATAACATACTGTTAGAAGAGGACAATGTTCAATCAGAAAGGAGGAGTCAATGCAAAACTCAGATATCTCCCCTCTACTTATGTGACTGTAGAGAGGAGGACAGAGGACAGAGGACACACAGTTGAACATGATGGACTATAGGACAGGACTGCTGCTGCTCACTGTCTGCTGGGCAGGTCAACATCTTTACTGATCTTTATCTAACACAGCTTCTAATTGTGTCACCAGTTTATTTCACCAGATGTGTTTTTATCCTCTTGACAGGTGTTGATGGTCAGACTCTAACAGAATCTGATTCAGTGACTAAAAGGCCTGGAGAATCTCACAGATTGACCTGTACAGCCTCTGGATTTAACTTTGGTAGCTCTTGGATGGCTTGGATCAGACAGGCTCCTGGGAAAGGACTGGAGTGGGTTGCTACTATCAGCAATGATGGCAGTAGCTACATCTTCTACTCTGAGTCAGTGAAAGGCCGGTTCACCATCTCCAGAGACAACAACAGACAGCAGGTGTATCTGCAGACGAGCAGTCTGACGGCTGTAGACTCTGCTGTTTATTACTGTGCTCGATACACACAGTGACTGAAGCTGGTTGAGCAGCTGTACAAAAACCTACAGTCCTCCTCCTTGATGTGTTGATAGAGCACAAAGAGAATTATACTTTGACTAAATATTTTCTTGTTGTAGTTTTATGAAAAGGGAAACAAGAGTTGCTACTGAGCCAAGTTATAAAACACATTAATAAATTCAAATGTCTTAAAAAATGTTATTTCCTAATAAAACAGCCAAGGACAGAATAATCA
Source organism: Notothenia rossii (assembly GCF_949606895.1). Lineage (NCBI taxonomy): Eukaryota > Metazoa > Chordata > Actinopteri > Perciformes > Nototheniidae > Notothenia > Notothenia rossii. The sequence goes on from NC_136906.1 coordinate 11,560,471, forward strand.
TCTTCCAAATGTATGTTTCATGTATGGGCAAAACGAAAAACTAAATGTAGACATTTCTGTCACATTACTCACATTCAGTTGGAAGTGCAGCAGCCTCAAGTGTTAATCTCAAGTCTAAAATAAATCCATGATACACAGAAGGAAGAATGGCTGTTTGTTCTTGTGATTGTGCAGTGTGGTGTAAGCTGGATAAATAAATCATTCTGCAATAAGACAAACTTTCCCTTTCTGGGAGAAAATCTATGTCTTCCTGAGTGACATGTTGCTGCAGTAATCCCCCTCACTGAGGTGACCTAACATTTTCAAATGAAAGTATGAGACTGACAGTGCAGCTTGTTTTGTATACATTAAATCACCCACCACACTGTTAGTCTCTCAGAAATGCAAATACCAACAAGTAAAAAAGACTAAACAACATCTTATTTTTGGGTCTGTTATGGAGCTTCTCTCATATTTCAGCACTCCTCCTTCTCTCTCAAATTAAGTATTTATGTATCAACACTGTGACCCCCACAAAAAATGCAAATCCCAACACACTGATGGATAATCCCCACCCATTCTGCGAGCACAATATATATCCTTCATACAGCCTCTGTTGTTGCAGACTCTGACAAGTTCCCACCATGACATTGGTACAAAGCGTGGTCCTCCTGGCTCTGGTTTCAGGTGATTGAAGTCGGTGTCCAGCAGAGGAGGAGAAGAGCTGCTGGTTCCCCGTCATCTAAACTCTGTGTCTCTTTCAGCGGCTCAGGGCCAGTCCCTCACCTCCTCAGAGCCGGTGGTCAGCAGAGCAGGAGAACCAGTCTCTCTGTCCTGTAAGGTGGAAGGACTTCCTCTGGCTTGGCTGCACTGGATCAGGCAGAAACCAGGGAAAGGACTGGAGTGGATCGGACGCATTGATAGTGGAACTGGAACCATATTTGCCCAAAGACTGCAAGGCCAGTTTTCCATCACCAAAGACACTTCCAAAAATGTTGTGTACTTTGAGGTGAAGTGTCTGACACAAGAAGACTCTGCAGTTTATTACTGTGCACGATAGACACAGTGACACACTCGACTACCACGCTGTACAAAAACTGAACAACACTGATCCCTGTCTGAAAACCTGAAGCATGTCAGGGCTGTGAAAACACAATTCCCATTGGATGATCGCCAGCTGATAATGAAATGTATTTCATTTAGAAAAACATGTGTGTTATTGCGTAGAGAGTCATGACTCACAGCAATGCCTGCATTTTTGAAAGGATAAACCTGTACAACATACATTTTAATCCAGTGAACACTTTGGTTTAAAAAGTTCTGTATCAGAAATAATTATGTTCTTACTGAAATAACATCTAATCATTTTGAGAATTTTAGGATATTTTTTTACCACAAATGAAATAATGGCAACACAATCATAGCTAAATCAACTATGGTGACTCTTCTACATCCTTAGAGACTTTTCTGCAGCCTGAAGACACTGTTGAGTTTTACTTTGTAACTTTAAGAAGTACAAGGATACGAACCACCAACAAAGCCAACAAATACTCAATAACCAATTAAAATTTTATGGAATCATGGGTCATTTTTTGGCATGGATAAAATACTTCAAAACAATAAGGGAACATTACTCTGAGTTTATTGTCAGATGTCAAATAGAAGGATAAGTGAATATAAAAAAATGCCGATAATTGAGTCAATTAGATCAAACTACAAGTCCCTGCAAAAGCCCCTCCCTCCCCATGCTATCCTGATGCAAATCTCCAGTGTGTGCAGAGTACTTCTGTCTGACTGCTCTGTACTTTGTGTGGAGCATCAGAGGTCACATCTCCAGTCTCAGGATGATCAACACTCTCTCTCTTCTGCTGGTTGCTCTCTCTCTGCCCTGTGAGCTCTCCTGCTTCTTGATGTTTTATCTTTTATCAGACAACATCCACTGATGGTCAGTCAGTGATTCAGCCCTGTGTTTGGTGTGTTAGTGATCATTTCTCTTTTGTATCTCATCAGGTCGGGTACAGAATATGGAGTCTATTCCTTCCTCTTCAGTAGTGAAGAGGCCTGGGGAGACTCTCAGTCTCTCCTGCAGGGGATCTGGCTTCACATTTAGTTGCTGTGTTATGATCTGGGTCAGACAACCTGCTGGAAAAGCACTGGACTGGATCGGGAGCGGCTTCTCTTCGGCTAGTAAAAACAAATATGCCAGCAGTGTGGAGGGACGTGTAGAAATCAGTAGAGATGATAGCAACAGCATGGTGCATCTGAGGCTGTCCAACTTAAAGCCAGAGGACTCTGCTGTGTATTACTGCGCCAGAGACACACACTGGTTAAAGGAAGCCCAGAGGCTTTACAAAAACCTCTAACTATTTATTATCACTAGTACCAACAGGTGGCAGTAAATGATAAAAAGTCAGATGACAATAAGGAGAAAAATACAGCTTTTCTAAACACACTATGAAAGTAACAGCTGATGTGGAATTTCACTTCCCCTTTTTTAGATATACATTTTACTTCCGGCATTCTTGCAAAAATATTGTCCCATTATTTTTATTTTTAACAGAAAGTATCGAGAATGGATTTCTGCATGATGTATCCAGTATGTGGGTTAGGGTTTTGCTGAGCAGAATAAATGATTACATCTTATTTAAGTTTAAATAAAAGATAGTGATAAGTAACTTAAAATGTATCCTTATAATTGTCTAACCACAAATCCAAAAGACAACTCTTGAAAGGACAGTCCGTCCCTCTTTTATAGCCTGTCAGTGTCCCTCTCTATGCAAAGTGAACTTCCTCACAGTCTGCTATAAAGACTTGATATCATGCTGTCAGCTGCAGCAGAAGAAGAGAAGCTCCATCAGGTCACCTTCAACACCAACCATGTTCTCTGTAGCTCTGCTGCTGCTGCTGGCTGCTGGATCCTGTGAGTCTCACTGAGGCAGAGACACTGACAGAACGCTCACACTGACTGCTCACTGTTATTAACCTCGCTCACTATTCAACATGTTTCCCTCCACAGGTGTGAAGTGTGAGCAGTTGATACAGCCAGCCTCTGTGACTGTGCAGCCAGGTCAACGTCTGACCATCACCTGTCAGGTCTCTTATTCTCTTAGCAGCTACCTCACAGCCTGGATCAGACAGCCTGCAGGGAAAGGACTGGAGTGGATAGGATGGAAATACACTGGAGATTCATACTATAAAGATTCACTGAAGAGCAAGTTCAGTATTGAAGTAGACTCTTCCAGCAAAACAGTGACTCTGAACGGACAGAGCATGCAGCCTGGAGACTCTGCTGTGTATTACTGTGCCAGAGACACACTGTGACACACACCATCAGTAGAGCTGTACAAAAACCCCTCAGAGCCTGAACACTTGTAACATGAAGCCACCAGAGGAGGAGCCCTCAGACCAGAAATGATCTCAACACCAGCTCACTGTTACATCACCAGTTTAAACATTTAGAGATTATAATCACTGATACATTACTGTATATATTCCCAGAATAAAAAAATGAATAACTCTTCTCTAAATTGTTAAACATCAGCCTTTTCAAGTATCCAGTATTACATATTTTCAGTAATTTTTTGCTCTAAATTTACGAGACAAAACACAACAAAAAATTGTTGGATGTCAGATTTTCTTTTTTCTAAAACAAATGCATGCATTTCTGTTCTTTATTAGATACAAAATGTCATTTTTGATTAAAAATATAAATGTTGCGATGTAGATAAAAAGTGATAAAAAGTGATTTATTTACTAAATGAACTCAAAGCATTTTTGAATGACAATAATGTTAATACCTTTATTTCAATCAACAGTAAATAAAATCCATTATTTGTTTGTTTTCTTCTGACAAATCTGAATTACCTACAAATATTTAAATGTTACAAAGTGACTTATAGCCCACTAAGAAATGTTTACCAATTTAAAATGTAAGATATAATGTTTTTAACATAAAATACTGTTAAAAGAGGACAACGTTCAATCAGAAAGGAGGAGTCAATGCAAAACTCAGATATCTCCCCCTCTACTTATGTGACTGCAGAGAGGAGGACAGAGGACAGAGGACACACAGTTGAACATGATGGACTATAGGACAGGACTGCTGCTGCTCACTCTCTGCTGGGCAGGTCAACATCTTTACTGATCTGTATCTAACACAGCTTCTAATTGTGTCACCAGCTTATTTCACCAGATGTGTTTTTATCCTCTTGACAGGTGTTGATGGTCAGACTCTGACAGAATCTGATCCAGTGACTAAAAGGCCTGGAGAATCTCACAGATTGACCTGTACAGCCTCTGGATTCACATTCAGTAGCTACCCTATGGCCTGGGTCAGACAGGCTCCTGGGAAAGGACTGGAGTGGATCGCTTATATACAGAGTACTTCTACCTATTACTCTCAGTCGGTCCAGGGTAGATTCACTATCTCCAGAGATGACTCCAGCAGTAAAGTGTATCTGCAGATGAACAGTCTGAAGGCCGAGGACACAGCAGTGTATTACTGTGCCAGAAGACACACAGTGAGAGACAGTAACAGAAGAGTCGTACAAAAACTACTTCCTCTATTTACCACCACCCATGAGAGCATTCACTTTATATTGAAATACTGAGTAACTGAATATTGACGTCCTATTTCATCTCATTTGACGCAATGTTTAATTCAGTTGCAACTTAAATACATATAGTGAATTCAAACAGATAATTTATACGTTTTGAAGGAAATATGTATTTTTGTGTCTTTTGTGCCTCCAACAAAATGTATCATAGATAATATAAAAATGTCCCATTTCAAACAACGCAGCTGTTTATCTGATTCAGTATGGTTAAACTGTGCCCATGTATCTCTAGAAGTACATTAATGAATGCTCACTTTGATTACATTAATACACATCTTTTTACTTTGCTGATTGTACACCAATCATCATTATATCATAAACATTATCATCAGGGAAGCTTTATCTGTTTGAAGTGAGTATTTTGACCATATCATAATTTGTATGCATATTTTGTAACCCCAAGCTGTATAAACTTGAATGCGTATTGGATTTAAGCATATATATATACATATATAGATATATATGAATCTATATATATCTATATATCTATATATCTATATATCTATATATATTATATGTATCTATATATATATATATATATATATATATATATATATATATATATATATCTCCGTTATTTAACCAGGTAAAAGTCTCATTGGGATTAAAATCAGGTGATGTCTAAAGAGGGAGGGTGTGGCCTATATCACGGTGTGAACAATTGGAAGCCATTTCCTTTGTCTCGTGCAAAATGGGTCAAAAAAGAGATTTAACTGACTCTGAAAAGTCAAAACTGTAAAAAGTATTTCAGAGGAATGCAGCACTCTTGAGATTGCTAAGATATTTGGGAGTAATCACAGAACCTTCAAACGTTTGGTGCAAATGGTCAACGGGGTCAGAAGAAACATATTGAGAACGCAAAAGAACTGCCAAAGATTTGCGAAGAATCAAACGTGAAGCTACCAGGAAGCCCTTATCCTCGAGTGCTGTCATATTCAAGAACTGAAACCTACCCGGAGTGTCCAGAAGTACAAGATGTTCAGTGCTCAGAGACAATAAAGGTTAGGAAGGCTGAAACCCGACCACAACTGACCAAGACACATAAGATAAAATGTCAAGACTGGACCAAGAAATATCTAAACACAGATTTTCCAAAGGTTTCATGGACTGATGAGATGAGAGTGACTCTTAACGGACCAGATAGATTGTCCGTGGCTGGATCAGTAACGGGCCCAGAGCTCCACTTTGATGCCAGTAAGGTGGAGGAGGGGTTCTGGTATGGGCTGGTATTATTACAAAGTATTATAAAGTCAACTCCCAAATATACTGCCAGTTTTTAGACATTTTTTTCAAGCAGTGGTACAGGAAAAATCTGCATCTTTCAAGAAGACCATGATTTCTATGCAGGACAAATGCTGTTTGTTTTATTGTTCTCTCTTTAACAGATGAAAATAAACAAGTAAGATGGGAGCATTTTAGTTGTTTTATTTAGTTTAGACTACCCCTCAATCTATAAAGCAAGGAGAGGGTTTCCTCATACTTTACATCAAGTCTACTTGTTGGCGCTTTATCAATGGCCTTGCAAAATTAGTCTGAAAAAGACACACACACTTAGTTATAGGAGGAGTCAATGCAAAACTCAGATATCTCCCCCTCTACTTATGTGACTGCAGAGAGGAGGACAGAGGACAGAGGACACACAGTTTAACATGATGGACTATAGGACAGGACTGCTGCTGCTCACTGTCTGCTGGGCAGGTCAACATCTTTACTGATCTGTATCTAACACAGCTTCTAATTGTGTCAACAGCTTATTTCACCAGATGTGTTTTTATCCTCTCTACAGGTGTTGATGGTCAGACTCTCACAGAATCTGATTCAGTGACTAAAAGGCCTGGAGAATCTCACAGATTGACCTGTACAGCCTCTGGATTCACATTCAGTAGCTCCAGGATGGCCTGGGTCAGACAGGCTCCTGGGAAAGGACTGGAGTGGATCGCTTATATCAGCAATGGTGGTGGCACCAAGTACTACTCTGAGTCAGTGAAAGGCCGGTTCACCATCTCCAGAGACAACAACAGAGAGCAGCTGTATCTGCAGATGAGCAGTCTGACGGCTGTAGATTCTGCTGTTTATTACTGTGCTCGAGACACAGTGACTGAAGCTGGTTGAGCAGCTGTACAAAAACCTACAGTCCTCATCCTTGATGTGTTGATACAAAGAGAATTATACTTTGACTAAATCTTTTGTTGTTATAGTTTTATGAAAAGGGAAACAAGAGTTGCTACTGAGCCAAGTTATAAAACACATTAATAACAAATGTCTTAAAAAATGTTATTTCCTAATAAAACAGCCAAGGACAGAATAATCATCTTCTAAATGTATGTTTCATGTATGGGCAAAACGAAAAACTAAATGTAGACATTTCTGTCACATTACTCACATTCAGTTGGAAGTGCAGCAGCCTCATGTGTTAATCTCACGTCTAAAATAAATTCATGATACACAGAAGGAAGAATGGCTGTTTGTTCTTGTGATTGTGCAGTGTGGTGTAAGCTGGATAAATAAATCATTCTGCAATAAGACAAACTTTCCCTTTCTGGGACAAAATCTATGTCTTCCTGAGTGACATTTTGCTGTCATAGCAGTGCAGCTTGTTTTGTATACATTAAATCATCCACCACACACTGTTCGGCCGTATCTCATTTCTGAGATTTGAATTTCGAGGACCGAGGATCGAGCGTTGAGCGTCAAGGAGGCTCTCTGGAGGACCTATAATCGAGGATAAACTGATGGGTCCTCCACGGCTCCTCCGCTCGCATCTCCTGTGGGCGGGACTAAGACACGAGGATAGGAGTCGAGGATAGGAGTCTCTCAGAAAAGCACATACCAACACTCAAAATAAATAGGAAGACTAAACAACATCTTATTATTTGCACTGTTATGGTTATGGACCTTCTCTCAGAGTTGAGCACTCCTCCTTCTCTCAGAGTTGAACACATACTTTATGTATCAACACTGCAACCCCCCCCCCCCCCCAACAAATGCAAATCCCAACACACTGATGGATAATCCCCACCCATTCTGCATACACAATATATATCCTTCATACAGCCTCTGTTGTTGCAGACTCTGACAAGTTCCCACCATGACATTGGTACAAAGCGTGGTCCTCCTGGCTCTGGTTTCAGGTGAGTGAAGTCGGTCCAGCAGAGGAGGAGAAGAGCTGCTGGTTCCCCATCATCTAAACTCTGTGTCTCTTTCAGCGGCTCAGGGCAAGTCCCTCACCTCCTCAGAGCCGGTGGTCAGCAGAGCAGGAGAACCACTCTCTCTGTCCTGTAAGGTGGAAGGACTTCCTCTGGCTTGGCTGCACTGGATCAGGCAGAAACCAGGGAAAGGACTGGAGTGGATCGGACGCATTGATAGTGGAACTGGAACCATATTTGCCCAAAGACTGCAAGGCCAGTTTTCCATCACCAAAGACACTTCCAAAAATGTTGTGTACTTTGAGGTGAAGAGTCTGACACAAGAAGACTCTGCAGTTTATTACTGTGCACGAGAGACACAGTGACACACTAGACTACCACGCTGTACAAAAACTGAACAACACTGATCCCTGTATGAAAACCACTGAAGCATGTCAGGGCTGTGAAAACACAATTCTCATTGGATGATCACCAGCTGATAATGACATGTATTTCATTTAGAAAAACATGTGTGTTACTGCGTTGAGAGTCATGACTCACAGCAATATCTACATTTTTGAAAGGATAACCCTGTACAACGTACATTAGAATCCAGTGAATACTGTGGTTTAATTACAGAATTATTTTTTACTGAAATAACAGCTACTCATTTTGAGAGTTTTAGGAAATGTTTTTACAATAAATTAAATAATGGCAACACAATCATAGCTAAATCAACTATGGTGACTTTTATACATCCTTAGAGACTTTTTCTGCAGCCGAAGGACACTGTTGGGTTTTACTGTGTAACTGTAAGAAGTGCAAGGATACGAACCACCAACAAAAGCCAACAAAGACTCAATAACCAAATTACTCAACCACTCGTTTTATGGGACCATGGCTCATTTTTTGGCATGGATAAAATACTTCAAGACAATAAGGGAACATGACCCTGAGTTTATTGTTGGTTGTCAAATCGAAGGATAAGTGAATATAATTTGTTTTAAAAGACAAATATGGATAAGTGCATACAGACAAATAATTGAGTCAATTAGATCAAACTACAAGTCCCTGCAAAAGCCCCTCCCTCCCCATGCTATCCTGATGCAAATCTCCAGTGTGTGCAGAGTACTTCTTTCTGACTGCTCTGTACTTTGTGTGGAGCATCAGAGGTCACATCTCCAGTCTCAGGATGATCAACACTCTCTCTCTTCTGCTGGTTGCTCTCTCTCTGCCCTGTGAGTTCTCCTGCTTCTTGATGTTTTATCTTTTATCAGATGGTCACTGATGGTCAGTCAGTGATTCAGCCCTGTGTTTGGTGTGTTAGTGATCATTTCTCTTTTGTATCTCATCAGGTTGTGCAGGTCAGAGTATGGAGTCTATTCCTTCCTCTTCAGTAGTGAAGAGGCCTGGGGAGACTCTCAGTCTCTCCTGCAGGGGATCTGGCTTCACATTTAGTTGCTGTGTTATGATCTGGGTCAGACAACCTGCTGGAAAACCTCTGGCATTGATAGGGAGAGGCTACTCTGATTCCAGTAAGAACAAATATGCCAGCAGTGTGGAGGGACGTGTAGAAGTCAGTAGAGATGATAGCAACAGCATGGTGCATCTGAGGCTGTCCAACTTAAAGCCAGAGGACTCTGCTGTGTATTACTGCGCTAGAGACACACACTGGTTAAAGGAAGCCCAGAGGCTTTACAAAAACCTCTAACTCTTTCATTTTCACAAGCACCAACAGGTGGCAGTAGAGGATAAAAAGACAGATGACAATAACAGTGAAAGTCTTGAAGCTTTCCTGCATCAATAATATCCCATTATTCATTTATTTAACAAAAGGTATCAATAATATATATATAAGTATGATGTTTCCAGTATGTGGATGGGCAGCCAATGTTTTGCAGAATGCATGATTACAACTTACTTAAGTTTAAAACACAAGTAACTGATAAATTACTTGAAATTAATCCTTATAATTTAAGGATATATAAGCATTCAATCATAGTATACAAAAAGGATATCTACACTCATTAAAAAAAACCTTGAGCTCAACATCATCAAAACACTGAAGGAAATATTGCCTCAATAAAACTGCTTCCATCAGAAAGCAGCTACCAAATGTTACATCAGACAATACATATACTATTTGTCTGAGATTTGATTAGAAATAAAAAGATCATTTTCATTTATTGTTTTAAAAAAATTAATGTTCTTTCATATGTCCAAACACAAATCCAAAAGCCAACTCTTGACAGGACAATCCGTCCCTCTTTTATAGCCTGTCAGTGTCCCTCTCTATGCAAAGTGAACTTCCTCACAGTCTGCTATAAAGACTTGATATCATGCTGTCAGCTGCAGCAGAAGAAGAGAAGCTCCATCAGGTCACCTTCAACACCAACCATGTTCTCTGTAGCTCTGCTGCTGCTGCTGGCTGCTGGATCCTGTGAGTCTCACTGAGGCAGAGACACTGACAGAACGCTCACACTGACTGCTCAGTGTTATTAACCTCGCTCACTATTCAACATGTTTCCCTCCACAGGTGTGAAGTGTGAGCAGTTGATACAGCCAGCCTCTGTGACTGTGCAGCCAGGTCAACGTCTGACCATCACCTGTCAGGTCTCTTATTCTGTTAGCAGCTACTCCACAGCCTGGATCAGACAGCCTGCAGGGAAAGGACTGGAGTGGATAGGGAGAAAATACACTGGAGATTCATCCTATAAAGATTCACTGAAGAGCAAGTTAAGTATCGACTTAGACTCTTCCAGCAACACAGTGACTCTGAACGGACAGAGCATGCAGCCTGGAGACTCTGCTGTGTATTACTGTGCTAGAGACACACTGTGACACACACCATCAGTAGAGCTGAACAAAAACCCCTCAGAGCCTGAACACTTGTAACATGAAGCCACCAGAGGAGGAGCCCTCAGACCAGAAATGATCTCAACACCAGCTCAGTGTTACATCATCAGTTTAAAGATTTAGAGGTTATAATCACTGATACATTACTGTATGTATTCCCAGAATAACAAGACATATATACACATTTCAAATTGTTGAAAATTAAACTTTTCAAGTCGACCTTATGAAATAAAATCAGCTGAATTGGTTTCAGTAGATGAATTGCTCTAAATGTCAGACGTTTATTCCTGAATGTCTAACCCTAAAACTATCAATCAGTACAAGCTACGATCAAAAACTTAAATTTCTTTGGATGTCACAATTTCTCATAAAACAAATGCATTAATTGCTGTATCGATTATAGTGACATACAATGTCAGCTTTGATAAAAAGTATGGGATTCTGTTTGTCTATTTCAAACCTAGCCTGCTACGTGATTTACACGATCCATGATATGAAACTAAATCATAACATTTGAATACCCTTTTTCAATAAACAGCCGCAGAAATTCAAGTTGCATCGGAAGAAACTCAATTAAATAAGAACAGTAAATGTAACGAAGCAATATAAGGATAACATTGATATCAGGTTAAAATGTTCACAAAATCAACATTTAAAGCGATATTTTCTTAAAATAAATATTAGTGTTACAATAGGACAACATTCAATCAGAAAGGAGGAGTCAATGCAAAACTCAGACATCTCCCCCTCTACTTATGTGACTGCAGAGAGGAGGACAGAGGACAGAGGACACACAGTTTAACATGATGGACTATAGGACAGGACTGCTGCTGCTCACTGTCTGCTGGGCAGGTCAACATCTTTACTGATCTGTATCTAACACAGCTTCTAATTGTGTCACCAGTTTATTTCACCAGATGTGTTTTCATCCTCTTTACAGGTGTTGATGGTCAGACTCTGACAGAATCTGATTCAGTGTCTAAAAGGCCTGGAGAATCTCACAGATTGACCTGCACAGGCTCTGGAGTTGACTTTGGTAGCTCTTGGATGGCTTGGATCAGACAGGCTCCTGGGAAAGGACTGGAGTGGGTTGCGACTATTGAATATGATAGTGATCGTATCTACTACTCTGAATAAGTGAAAGGCCGGTTCACCATCTCCAGAAACAACAACATACAGCAGCTGTATCTGCAGATGAGCAGTCTGACGGCTGTAGATTCTGCTGTTTATTACTGTGCTCGACACACAGTGACTGAAGCTGGTTGAGCAGCTGTACAAAAACCTACAGACCTCATCCTTATCTCGATATACCCTTACAATGAATTATATTCTTCAGTTATCTTTTGCTTTGGTTGTATATAATACAATTATGAAATTCAGCCTTGAGAGAGTTCATAAATTACCAGCAATTTAAATACATTAAAAAACGATCTAGATGAATTGATCACTGCCACACAAAATAGCCAAGGACAAAACAAAAAAAAGAATCCGCTGAGAACAATATCCAAATAGGAATAAAATAAACACTACATGAACACGTCTCAGCACCATCAATGCATATCATGGAGCAGCTGCTCTCATAAAGACACTAGATGGCAGTCAGTGTTGAGTTCCCCTCTCCTCTGTCAGTAAAAGGAAACACTCAGATCTGCTGCTCTCACTGATCTTAAATCACAATTAGACCCTGGACTGAACTACAGGTTTATATTCTCACCCTTTGAGAGGTTGCTTCATTAAAACACACAACAAACATTTAAAGAGCTGGATCAGCAGTCAATAAAGATTCATGAGTTCATTTAGTTCTCCCTCAAACAGATTTCAGTATCTCAGGCATTTCTTCCTGTGTGTCTTGTTTGATAACGAATGGTTTCTATATAAAACAGCTAAACAGTTTAGGCAGATTGTTCATTTTATCAGAATTTAAATATTAATTTAAATATTCTTCATTTTTAGCACTGAGAGGAGGAGCCAATGCAAATATTAATCTTTTCCATCTTTATGTATCTCACAGCAAACTGAAGAGGAGAGCTCAAACCACTGCAGCACACACAACACATTTCCACTATGACTTTAGCTACATGTTTAATGTTTCTGATGCTTTCATGGATTTCTGGTGAGCACATACTCCTGCACTCTTCTTTTTCTTAGCTTTATGTTTGGCTCTGTTGTGATCAAACTGCTTTTCTCTCCAGGTGTTTGCAGTCAGACTCTGACTGAGTCTGAAGCGGTGGTAAAGCTCCCTGGACAGTCCCACAAACTGACCTGTACATATGCAGGAATATCAGATAGTGGTGCTGATATCAGCTGGATCAGACAAGCTGAAGGAAAAGGACTGGAGTGGGTTGCTCGTATCTCTGCTCCAAGTGGAAGCGGTAAATATTATTCAACGTCAGTCCAGAATCGCTTCACCATTTCCAGAGACAACAACGTGGACCAGGTGTATCTGCAGATGAACAGCCTGACGTCTGAAGACTCTGCTGTTTATTATTGTGCTCGACAGACACAGTGATACAGGAAGCCACAGAGCTGTACAAAAACCTCTGCATTGTCAGTGGCATTAACCAATAGAGAGTGCAAGTCATTTTCCACCTTAAATCAGGATATCTTATACACAAGATGTAAATACTTCCCCATGCAATGCTTCTGTCACAAGAAGTCTTTAGTGTTTTAAAATAAAGTCAGAGACAAAGGTTACCCCAAAAGGGCGACACTGGTGGAAGTCCCCAGTGAAGCTACGCAAAAACTTGCAGACTGTTAATGTCCAAATGTGTTTGTCTTCCTCTGTGTTATATGGCTTTTAAAGAATACAACATAAATATGAGGACTTTGTTTGAAATATTTATCAAAATCATATTCTTTTGGAGACTGTTAAGCTAGGGGGTATTTTGTAAAATTCCTTACGCTTATTAAACATTTGAGTGACCAACATGACGTAGGGATCCCCAAATATTTTTTCACTGGCCTCCGCATGTATTAAATTGAAAACAAGATATTGAGATATTTATAGAATGACAGAGCCAATGAATTGGTGAACAGAGAGAAGAAGAGGGGATCCAAGACGCATCTCACTATCTTCTTTGGTTCTCTTTCTCTTCTTTTCTCTTTCCAGGTTGTACAGGTCAGAGTATGGAGTCTGTTCCTTCCTCTTCAGTAGTGAAGAGGCCTGGGGAGACTCTCAGTCTCTCCTGCAGGGGATCTGGCTTCACATGTAGCTGCTGCAGCATAAACTGGGTCAGACAACCTGCTGGAAAAGCACTGGAATGGATGGGTCGTGTTTACAGCGATGCAAGTGGAACAGAATATGCCAGTAGATTACAAGAACGGATAGAAGTCACCAGAGATAAAACCAACAACATGGTGCATCTGAGGCTGTCCAACTTAAAGCCAGAGGACTCTGCTCTGTATTACTGCGCCAAACACACACACTGGTTAAAGGAAGCACAGAGGCTTTACAAAAACCTCTAACTATTTATTATCACTGGTACCAACAGGTGGCAGTAAATGATAAAAAGTCAGATGACAGTAAGGAGAAAAAGACAGCTTTTCTAAACACACTATGAAAGCAACAGCTGATGTGGAATTTCACTTCCCCGTTTTTAGATGTACATTTTACTTCAGGCATTCTTGCAACAATATTGTCTCATTATTTTATTTTTAACAGAAAGCATCGAGGATAGACTTATGCTTGATGTATCCAGTATTTTTGTTAGGGTTTTGCTGAGCAGAATAAATGATTACATCTTATTTACGTTTAAATAAAAGTTAGTGATAAGTAACTTAAAATGTATCCTCATAATTGTCCAACCACAAATCCAAAAGACTACTCTTGACAGGACAATCCGTCCCTCTTTTATAGCCTGTCAGTGTCCCTCTCTATGCAAAGTGAACTTCCTCACAGTCTGCTATAAAGACTTGATATCATGCTGTCAGCTGCAGCAGAAGAAGAGAAGCTCCATCAGGTCACCTTCAACACCAACCATGTTCTCTGTAGCTCTGCTGCTGCTGCTGGCTGCTGGATCCTGTGAGTCTCATTGAGGCAGAGACACTGACAGAACGCTCACACTGACTGCTCACTGTTATTAACCTCGCTCACTATTCAACATGTTTCCCTCCACAGGTGTGAAGTGTGAGCAGTTGATACAGCCAGCCTCTGTGACTGTGCAGCCAGGTCAACGTCTGACCATCACCTGTCAGGTCTCTTATTCTGTTAGCAGCTACTACACAGCCTGGATCAGACAGCCTGCAGGGAAAGGACTGGAGTGGATAGGGAGCAAATACACTGGAGCTTCATTCTATAAAGATTCACTGAAGAGCAAGTTCAGTATCGACTTAGACTCTTCCAGCAACACAGTGACTCTGAAGGGACAGAGCGTGCAGCCTGGAGACTCTGCTGTGTATTACTGTCCCAGAGACACACTGTGACACACACTATCAGTAGAGCTGAACAAAAACCCCTCAGAGCCTGAACACTTGTAACATGAAGCCACCAGAGGAGGAGCCCTCAGACCAGAAATGAGCTCAACACCAGCTCACTGTTACATCATCAGGTTAAACATTTAGAGATTATAATCACTGATACATTACTGTATGTATTCCCAGAATAAAACATGAATAACACATATAGTTCACACTATTTATTCACAAATACTAAACAGCACATCTAAGAGCCAAAACACAACAACAAATTGATGGATGTCAGAGTTTCTTTCCAAAAACAAATGGGTAAATATTTGACAAAAAACATAATTTTTGATTAAAAATAAAATGTTAAAGAGCCTCGCCTTTATGTAGATAAAACATGTAAAGTGATTTGTTTAATAAATGAACTCAAATCATTTTATAATGACAATAATATAAATAACTTTATTTTAATCAACATGAATTAAAATCCATTATTTGTTTGTTTCATCTGAAAAATCTGAATTACATAACAATATTAAAATGTTACAAAGTGACTTACAGCCCAATAAGAAAAGTTTACCAATTTATAATTATAAGAGATAATGTTTTTAACATAACATACTGTTAAAAGAGGACAATGTTCAATCAGATAGGAGGAGTCAATGCAAAACTCAGATATCTCCCCCTCTACTTATGTGACTGCAGAGAGGAGGACAGAGGACAGAGGACACACAGTTTAACATGATGGACTATAGGACAGGACTGCTGCTGCTCACTGTCTGCTGGGCAGGTCAACATCTTTACTGTTCTGTATCTAACACAGCTTCTAATTGTGTCAACAGCTTATTTCACCAGATGTGTTTCTATCCTCTTGACAGGTGTTGGTGGTCAGACTCTGACAGAATCTGATTCAGTGACTAAAAGGCCTGGAGAATCTCACAGATTGACCTGTACAGCCTCTGGATTCACATTAAGTAGCCACAGCATGGCCTGGGTCAGACAGGCTCCTGGGAAAGGACTGGAGTGGATCGCTTCTATCTACCCTAGCAGTAGCACCAAGTTCTACTCTGAGTCAGTGAAAGGCCGGTTCACCATCTCCAGAGACAACAACAGACAGCAGCTGTATCTGCAGATGAACAGTCTGACGGCTGTAGACTCTGCTGTTTATTACTGTGCTCGAGACACACAGTGACTGAAGCTGGTTGAGCAGCTGTACAAAAACCCCTCATTATTACCACACTTTTCTCACACTATTAATGTGAGATTTGGAGTCTTTCAATATTATGACACAACGGTCGTTACACCAAACACTGTACGGTTAGAAAAATATTTATTAACATATAGCTTAATGTAGAAATGAAATCACTAAATAGATTTATCATGTTTATTGCAGAACGGACTCATATCAAAATGTCTCTTTAGAGAAGACAGCAGCTGAACCATAAAAAGCATTTATGTGCTAACATTTAAAAATAGTCTAATCTGAGATCCTACGTCTTTTTACTTATTTAGTTTGCATTTTTCATGCACTGCAGAAATGTGTTTTTGTACATTATCAAATAGGTTTCAGTTCCTTAGTAGTTCATGTCCTCTTAAGGCTCCAAGTTTCTCTGTATCGGTCCTCAAATTGCCACTATTTGAATACTGAAACGTTTAAAGTAAAAAAAAGAAACAAAACCCAGGTCTTCATCCAGCTGCAGCAAACACAAGTAAACATTTAGACCATCAGGCTTTCCTTCATTGCAGTTACAAAATAAGAATAAATAAAAACATATCGTTCAACCAATTTATGAATTAGATTTGAATTGTTACAACTAAAACAATGATTAGAAGTAAAGCTTTTATGTTAGTCATATGAGTCATAGTCAAATTAAAGAAAAAAATAAACCAACTGGATCTTTTGTTGAAAAATAATAATTATAGTATTTGATTTTAATCAACAGTTCATTTTTGTCAACAATTGCCTTAAATAACTATTTGCTGTTAGTTTAAATGATGTTTAATTCTTTTTGTATAGCTTGGAATCTGACTTTTAAAGCAGAATGAGAAGTAGGAGGAGCTAATCGTCAAATTAATTTTCAAAGGGATCAAGTTTACTTCATATTTAAAGAGGGATTCAAGCTTTTGAAAACACAAGAAACTGTGTGAACATGGCTCAGGGAAAGCTAACACTCTTGGTGGTTGCTCTGTTTGTTTGGTCTGTCGCTGAAGGTCAGACCATAACTGAGTCTGAACCAGCAGTCAGGAAACCCGGAGAATCTCAAAGACTCACCTGCACAACATCTGGATTCAACTTTGGAGGCTCACTATGGAACTGGATCAGACAGGCTCCTGGGAAAGGACTGGAGTGGATCGCTTTTATACACACTCAGAGTACTCCGATCTATTACTCTCAGTCGGTCCAGGGTAGATTCACTATCTCCAGAGATGACTCCAGCAGTAAAGTTTATCTGCAGATGAACAGTCTGAAGGCCGAGGACACAGCAGTGTATTACTGTGCCAGAGAGACACAGTGAGAGACAGTAACAGGAGAGTCGTACAAAAACTACTTCCTCTGTTCAATCCCACCACTTGAACATTAAATAGATCCTTAACTACATTTATTGCAATGCTCATATTTTTTAAAAGGCGTCCCTTTTCCACTATTAAATTATCTAATGATTTAATGTTGATTGTAGGTACATCAAAAACTCTTCAAATTCTTCTCATGAGAAAAGGACAAAAATAAAACCATCTATAGCAAAAACAGAATGAACTGTCATTAGTAAACCACTCAAATAATAAGATCATTATTGTTTTTGTTTTACATATACTTTAAGGACAATAATAGCAATGTCACTCTGTCTGTGACACTTATAACACTGATTTGAAAAACATAGAAAAAATGAATTTTTGTGAATGAATTCCCCTAAGGGAGGGAGGGGGGGAGGGGGGGGGGCAGTCCATGTAAACATTTATAAAAAAAAACACAAACTTTGAAAAGACTGAAAATGCTCAAAAATCAAGAAATTGTGTTTCTCAAGGATGGTACAGTGGTGGTATGCATTTAGCTTTCTGTCAAACACCTTGATAGCTCTCTTGTACTGTTGTTCTATGGGTTTCAGGTTTGTGGCACAAGCAAACGACCAGTTTGTCAAACAGTATTCAATGTGGGATAGAACAACCCAGTCTCACGGCATGTCGTGTTATAGTCACAACATTTCATCTATTGATTCGTGTTCACCAACACCATTTCCCCCTTTTTTTCGTGTCACACAGAACGATTTTAAAAGCAATGTATTTCTAGTGGTAGTGTGTTTCGTCTTTTTGTTCGGTCGGGTCTTGGAAGACCGGAAGCCGTGTGGTTCATAAAAACATGTTCTTTATATATACAGTACAGTCTAAGGTTCTTACTCAATATCAAGCCACGATTATTGTTTTTAATTAGCATTTTTTAATGACAATAATGTGATTACCTTTATTTTATTCAAGAGTAAATAAATTCCATTATTTGTTTGTTTCATCTGAAAAATTTGAATACCATAACAATCATACAATGTTCCAAAGTGACTTACATCCCAAAAGGAAATGTTTACCAATTTAAATTGTAAGAGATAATGTTTTTAACATAAAATACTGTTAAAAGAGGAAAATGTTCAATCAGAAAGGAGGAGTCAATGCGAAACTCAGATATCTCCCCCTCTACTTATGTGACTGCAGAGAGGAGGACAGAGGACAGAGGACACACAGTTTAACATGATGGACTACAGGACAGGACTGCTGCTGCTCACTGTCTGCTGGGCAGGTCAATATTTTAACCAATAATTATTTGACATAGATCCTATTTGTGTGCCAACTAAACTCATGTTACTTTCTTCTTCATTTTTACAATTCTTTATTTTGTTTTATGTGCATCTTATACAATGTTACATTCATGTTACTTTTTATCCTCTTGACAGGTGTTGGGGGTCAGACTCTGACAGAATCTGAACCAGTGACTAAAAGGCCTGGAGAATCTCACAGATTGACCTGTAAAACCTCTGGACTGTCATTCAGTGGCAACTGGATGGCCTGGGTCAGACAGGCTCCTGGAAAAGGACTGGAGTGGATCGCTACAATGCACCAAAGTAGCAGTGCCCACATCTACTACTCTGAGTCAGTGAAAGGCCGGTTCACCATCTCCGGAGACAACAACAGAGAGCAGCTGTATCTGCAGATGAACAGTCTGACGGCTGTAGACTCTGCTGTTTATTACTGTGCTCGAGACACAGTGACTGAAGCTGGTTGAGCAGCTGTACAAAAACCTACAGACCTCATCCTTCATGTGCTGAAAGAACACAAAGAGAGTTGTACGTTGACTAAATCTTTCCTTGTTGTAGTTTTTATGAAAATGAAAAAAACAGTTGCTTCTGAGCCAAGTTATAAAACACATTAATAAATAAAAATATATTTTTTATTTATAAAAAATAATTTCCTCATAAAACAGCCAAGGACAGGAAAAATATTTATATATGTATTTTTCATGTATGGGCAAAAATAAACAGTAAATGTAGAAATGTCAGTCACATTACTCACACAACTACCAACAGGTGGCAGTAGAGGATACAAAGACAGATGACAATAACGGGAATATGACAATGTCTCTAAACGTATACATTGAAATTCTTGAGGCTTTCCTGCAACAATAATGTCCCATTATTAATTTCTTAACAGAAGGTATCAATAATATATTTATGCATGATGTTTCCAGTATGTGGATGGGCAACCAATGATACATCTTATTTTGGTTTAAATAAAAGGGCTGTTTATTACCGTGCTCGATGCACACAGTGACATAGAAAGGAGAAACGCTGTACACAAACTCAACAAGTCAAAAAAAAGTTTTCATCACCACATAAAAAATGAGGTTGAACATCATCAAGACGCTCAAAGAGATTTAATAAAACTGCTTGTTCAGATGGCGGCTTCACAAAATATAGTCAAAGCACACATTTGGTATTCTTTTAATCTGAGTGTACATTTGAGTCTGTTTTTCTGACCTGTGTGAGAAGTTGTGTTAGAAATGTCCAAATACAAATCCAAAATTGGACTGCTCGAGTCAGGACAGTCCGTCCCTCTTTTATAGCCTGTCGGAAGAAGAGAAGCTCCATCAGGTCACCTTCAACACCAACCATGTTCTCTGTAGCTCTGCTGCTGCTGCTGGCTGCTGGATCCTGTGAGTGTCACTGAGGCAGAGACACTGACAGAACGCTCACACTGACTGCTCACTGTTATTAACCACGCTCACTATTCAACATGTTTCCCTCCACAGGTGTGAAGTGTGAGCAGTTGATACAGCCAGCCTCTGTGACTGTGCAGCCAGGTCAACGTCTGACCATCACCTGTCAGGTCTCTTATTCTGTTAGTAGCGGCGGCTACTACACAGCCTGGATCAGACAGCCTGCAGGGAAAGGACTGGAGTGGATAGGAATGAAATTCACTGGAGCTTCATACTATAAAGATTCACTGAAGAGCAAGTTCAGTCTTGAGGTAGACTCTTCCAGCAAAACAGTGACTCTGAACGGACAAAGCGTGCAGCCTGGAGACTCTGCTGTGTATTACTGTGCCAGAGACACACTGTGACACACACCATCAGTAGAGCTGTACAAAAACCCCTCAGAGCCTGAACACTTGTAACATGAAGCCACCAGAGGAGGAGCCCTCAGACCAGAAATGATCTCAACACCAGCTCACTGTTACAGTCAAGAGGGAAAGAGTACTAAGATGTCATAGAAATATTCTTAACTTAATTCAACAGAAAGGGTTTTCACCAATTTAAACAATCTGACATTACAATCACTGATACTGTATATCATTGTAGGTATAACATCTAAAAGGGATAGTAAGACCATAAGTTAGTTTTAAAAGTGTCTGATAATATAGTAGATTCCTTTCTATAATAGAATCATGATATCCTCTAAAGAACAAGTTCAGCTACAGCAGAGACTCTTCTGCTGGAACATTGACTCTAACAGGACAGAGTGTGCAGCCTGCAGACACAGCTGTGTATTACTGTGTACGTCTGCCCACAGTGACACAAACCACCAGCAGTCCTGCACAAATACTCAGCAACATGTGACTCAATCACACACAGTATAAATGTGAACAATGATACACACCTCACTCTGTGATAAGTTCATTACAAAATGTATTTAAATGTCTGTGTAATATTATTTCACTTCCACTGCAGCTAAGATCAGTATAGAAGAGACTGAGAGAAGCTTCATTTTGCATAAATGCAAAACACATATGACCAATTTAATTCATACTAAATGAGTTGTGTGCCTTGTGGTGCCTGTTAAATATAGAAGACATTTTCTGTGTTTATGTTTAGATCTACTGGAATAGAAAATAAAAGTAGCTCTACCACTGCAGAGACAGGATGTCATTGCAGAACATAAACAAACTAATTTCCTCTTTTTTTGTTTTCATGAATCCAGAAATAAGTTGACAGGAAATGTAAGTGAACGTGAAATGTAAATGCAGCCGTCGTAGAGATACTCTGCTTATGGAAATGTTGATGTCACATGTTCCTTTTTGAATCTGTAGAGGGAGGTCGATGCAAACTCTTCCTCTCTTTAAAACACACCATCAGCGACTTGTTGCAGAACACCAGAGAAGTGTTATATGTTTCTGAAACACTCAGATCAGAAAGCACTGACAGTGTCTCTCAAATAATGGAAAGGACAATTATCTGGAGTTTATTATTTTTAGTTACTATTCATGGTGAGAAAATCTATTCTGATTTACTTGTTTTTTTTATGTCTTTGGTAAAATGTTGGATAATGAGCAAAAATGATTTACTTACAGGAGTCTGGAGTGAGATCAAACTGGAGCAGTCCTCCTCTCAGGTGCAAAGACCTGGAGGGACAGTGAAGATGTCATGTATCATATCTGGTTTTAATATGACAGATTATTATATTCACTGGATCAGACAGAGACCAGGACAAGCTCTGGAGTGGGTTGGGAGGATGAGCACAGGTTCAAACTCTGCTACTTATGGCAGCTCCTTTCAAAGCCGCTTCACCATGACTGAAGATGTTCCCAGCAGCACTCAGTACCTCGAGGTCAGCAGCCTGGCAGCAGGAGACTCTGCTGTTTACTTCTGTGCTCGACACACAGTGACTAAAGACAGTGGAGCAGCTGCACAAAAACCTCCACTAACCACAAAGCAATGTGATCCTACACTTCTGGGTTTTCTCACACATTGCAAAAACACTTGGATGTATCCACATCAGATTTCTATGTGTTTCCCATCAATCACCAGATAGTCCCTCATGATATCTTATTATTTTGTATTAAATAACATTTGTCATATTTATCAAAATCAAGCCACAAATTACATAGAATATGTAAAGAGAAAGAAGCTGAAAAACAATATTTGATCAGAAAGAAAGCTTGGCTGGGTGACGAGATTATTAGAAAGGTGAAATGTGAGACTATAATGAAGCACATTTCCTAAACACTACTTTATATTGGTGATCAGAACAAAATTGTAGATTATTTATATTATAGTAAATGTGCTTCCATTATGATCAAAGTGACTTGTTTGAAACAGAGCATTGATACCAACATGAATGATCTAATATATATATATATCATAAATATATAGATATATATAATATATATATCTATATATATATATCATTTGTTTAGGTAAATGTGATAAATATAAATTATGATTTCACAGGTTTGAATAATTTGTGTATAAACTTGTCAAAAGTCGGAGCAAACATAATCATCTGTCTATTATTAGAATACTTTTGTTTTTGATGTTCCCGCAATACTGATAGACATTCTACAAAACGTGAAACTAGTTAAGAGAAAAGTCTAAACAGCTGAGATGGAGAGTTGATCTTTTTTACAAACCCTGTGAGGAGGAGTCAATGCAAAACTCAGATATCTCCTCCTCTACTTATGTGACTGCAGAGAGGAGGACAGAGGACAGAGGACACACAGTTTAACATGATGGACTATAGGACAGGACTGCTGCTGCTCACTGTCTGCTGGGCAGGTCAACATCTTTACTGATCTTTATCTAACACAGCTTCTAATTGTGTCAACAGTTTATTTCACCAGATGTGTTTTTATCCTCTTTACAGGTGTTGATGGTCAGACTCTGACAGAATCTGATTCAGTGACTAAAAGGCCTGGAGAATCTCACAGATTGACCTGTACAGCCTCTGGATTCACATTCAGTAGCTACTACATGCACTGGGTCAGACAGGCTCCTGGGAAAGGACTGGAGTGGATCGCTATAATCAGATATGACAGTGCAGAAATCTACTACTCTGAGTCAGTGAAAGGCCGGTTCACCATCTCCAGAGAAAACAACAGACAGCAGGTGTATCTGCAGATGAGCAGTCTGACGGCTGTAGACTCTGCTGTTTATTACTGTGCTCGAGACACACAGTGATACAGGAAGCCACAGAGCTGTACAAAAACCAGTGTGGTTTTCAGTGGCATTAACCAATAGAGAATGAAAGTCATTTTCCACCTTAAATCAGGATATCTTATATACACAAGATGCAAATACTTCCCCACACAATGCTTCTGTCACAAGAAGTTTTTAGTGTTCAAAAAAATAATAATTCAGGGACAAAGGTTACCGCAAAAAGGCGACACTGGTGGAAGTCCCCAGTGAAGCGAACCAAAAACCTTGAAGATTTAGTTTTTAACAATGTCTAACGGGGTACAGCAGAAAGTTTAAAATATCATGGCAGAAAGAGCAAGGAGGAATTATGTCACTAATTCCACTAAGAAAAGAAAAACTCCAAATGTAGATTATTGTGTTTTTTACTTCCTACTTGAGTTTGAATCGGACTTTAGTGAGAATGTTAATGTCCGAATGTGTTTTTATTCCTCTGTGTTATAAGAAAACATAAATATGATGATTTTGTTTGAAATATTAATATCAATACCATTATTTTGAGACTGTAGGCCTATAGCTAGGGGGTATTTTTTTTATAATACCGTAGGCTCCTTAAAAATTTGAGGGATCAAAATGACGTAGAGATCCCCAAATGTCTTTTCTCAGGCCTCTGCATGTGATAACTACATATTATATTGAATATAACAAAATATCTAAATATATCATGTGAGCAGGGCAGTACACAGTCTGAGACTCCAATAGTTCTTGGAGGGTGTGAAGAAGGATCTTGCGGGTTACCATGAAAAACACAGCAGAAAGATCCAGAAGGATGATGACAGAGGAGAGCGATGCAGATGCTGCTCTAACAGTGTGCAGTTCTGAATTGACTGAGGAGGACAATCTCAGTTGAGTGCAACCAGCAACTGATCAAAATGTCAACAAGTCAAAACTTTGTGTTCTGCTTCTCACAACAACAGAACAAGCTTCAGTTCAACATCATCAAGACACTGAAAGAAACATTGTCTTAATAAAACTGCTTCATTCAGATTGTAGCTTCACAAAATATAGTCAAAGCAGAATTTAAATATTTTGTTAATCTGAGTGTAAATCTGAGTCTGTTTGCCTGATATGTCTGTTAGAAGCTTTGTGAAGAATACAACAATGAACTTTCAGTTATTGTTTTAAAAGAATATCATTTCTTTCACATTTCCAACAAAAAATCCACATTTGGACTGTTCGAGACAGGACAGTCCGTCCCTCTTTTATAGCTTGTCAGTGTCCCTCTCTATGCAAAGTGAACTTCCTCACAGTCTGCTATAAAGACTTGATATCATGCTGTCAGCTGCAGCAGAAGAAGAGAAGCTCCATCAGGTCACCTTCAACACCAACCATGTTCTCTGTAGCTCTGCTGCTGCTGCTGGCTGCTGGATCCTGTGAGTCTCACTGAGGCAGAGACACTGACAGAACGCTCACACTGACTGCTCACTGTTATTAACCTCGCTCACTATTCAATATGTTTCCCTCCACAGGTGTGAAGTGTGAGCAGTTGATACAGCCAGCCTCTGTGACTGTGCAGCCAGGTCAACGTCTGACCATCACCTGTCAGGTCTCTTATTCTGTTAGCAGCTACACAGCCTGGATCAGACAGCCTGCAGGGAAAGGACTGGAGTGGATAGGAATGAAACACACTGGAGCTTCATACTACAAAGATTCACTGAAGAGCAAGTTCAGTATTGAGGTAGACTCTTCCAGCAACACAGTGACTCTGAACGGACAGAGCATGCAGCCTGCAGACTCTGCTGTGTATTACTGTGCCAGAGACACACTGTGACACACACCATCAGTAGAGCTGAACAAAAACCCCTCAGAGCCTGAACACTTGTAACATGAAGCCACCAGAGGAGGAGCCCTCAGACCAGTAATGATCTCAACACCAGCTCACTGTTACATCATCAGTTTAAACATTAGAGGTTATAGTCACTGATACATTACTGTATGTATTCCCAGAATAAAAAAATGCTATAAATTTAAGTTTCTTTACAACCAATTTCAGCTCTAAGAATATTGTTTACACTGTTTATTCACAAATACTAAACAGTACATCTACAAGACAAAACACAACAAAAAATGGTTGGATGTCAGAGTTTCTTTCCAAAAAAACAATGCATGCATTTCTGTTCTTTATTTGACACAAAACGTCATTTTTGATTAAAAATATAAATGTTAAAGACATGAGATGTAGATAAAACCTGAAAAGTGATTTATTTACTAAATTAACGGAAAACATTTTTTCATGAAAATAATGTTAATACCTTTATTTTAATCAACAGTAAATAAAATCCATTATTTGTTTGTTTCATTTTACAAATCTGAATTACATACACATATTTAAATGTTACAAAATGACTTTTAGCCCAATAAGAAATGTTTACAAAATTAAAATTGTAAGAGATAATGTTTTTGACATAACATACTGTTAAAAGAGGACAATGTTCAATCAGAAAGGAGGAGTCAATGCAAAACTCAGATATCTCCTCCTCTACTTATGTGACTGCAGAGAGGAGGACAGAGGACAGAGGACACACAGTTTAACATGATGGACTATAGGACAGGACTGCTGCTGCTCACTGTCTGCTGGGCAGGTCAACATCTTTACTGATCTGTATCTAACACAGCTTCTAATTGTGTCAACAGCTTATTTCACCAGATGTGTTTTTATCCTCTCTACAGGTGTTGATGGTCAGACTCTGACAGAATCTGATTCAGTGACTAAAAGGCCTGGAGAATCTCACAGATTGACCTGTACAGCCTCTGGATTCACATTCAGTAGCTACTGGATGGCCTGGGTCAGACAGGCTCCTGGGAAAGGACTGGAGTGGGTTGCCACTATCAGCACTGGCAGTAGCAGCATCTTCTACTCTGAGTCAGTGAAAGGCCGGTTCACCATCTCCAGAGACGACAACAGACAGCAGCTGTATCTGCAGATGAGCAGTCTGACGGCTGTAGACTCTGCTGTTTATTACTGTGCTCGAGAGACACAGTGACTGAAGCTGGATGAGCAGCTGTACAAAAACCCCTCATTATTACCACACTTTTCTCACACTGTTAATGTGAGATTTGGAGTCTTTCCAGTATCATGAAACAACCTTAGTTACACCAAACAATATAGCATATGACATATAGCTGAATGTAGAAATCATATCACTTAATATATTTATCATGTTTATTGCAGAACAGAGCCTTATCAAAATGTCTCTTTCGAGAAGACAGCAGCTGAATCATAAAAAGCATTTATGTGCTAACATTTAGAAAATGGTCTAATCTGAGATCCTCCGTCTTTTAACTTATTTAGTTTGCATTTTTCATGCACTGCAGAAATGTGTTTTTGCACATTGTCAAATAGGTTTCAGTTCCTTAGTAGTTTATGTCCTCTTAAGGCTCCAAGTTTCTCTGTATCTCTCCTCAAATTACCACTATTTGAATACTGAAACCTTTCAAAGTAAAAAAATAAACAAAACCCAGGTCTTCATCCAGCTGCAGCAAACACAAGTAAACATTTAGACCATCATGCTTTCCTTCATTGCAGTTACAAAATAAAAAAAATTAAAACATATCGTTCAACAAATTTCTGAATTAGTTTCTAATGTTAAAACTAAAACAATGATTGGAAGTAAAGATTTTATGTTACTCATATGAATTATAGTCAAATTAAAGAAAAATAATAATTAAATAAATGTAATCAAAAGTTCATTTTTGTCAACAATTGCCTTAAATAACTATTTGCTGTTAGTTTAAATGATGTTTAATGCTGTTTGTATAGCCTTGAATTTGACATTTAAAGCAGAATGCAAAGTAGGAGGAGCTAATCGTCAAATGGATTCTCAAAGGGATCAAGTTTACTTCATATTTAAAGAGGGACTCAAGCTTTTGAAAACACAAGAAACTGTGTGAACATGGCTCAGGGAAAGCTAACACTCTTGGTGGTTGCTCTGTTTGTTTGGTCTGTCGCTGAAGGTCAGACCATAACTGAGTCTGAACCAGCAGTCAGGAAACCCGGAGAATCTCACAGACTCACCTGCACAACATCTGGATTCAACTTTGGAGGCTCACGATGGAACTGGATACACACTCAGAGTACTCCTATATCTTACTCTCAGTCGGTCCAGGGTAGATTCACTATCTCCAGAGATGACTCCAGCAGTAAAGTGTATCTGCAGATGAACAGTCTGAAGGCCGAGGACACAGCAGTGTATTACTGTGCCAGAGAGACACAGTGAGAGACAGTAACAGGAGAGTCGTACAAAAACTACTTCCTCTATTCAATCCCACCACTTGAACATTAAACAGATCCTTAACTACATTTATTGCAATGCTCATATTTTTTAAAGGCGTCCCTTTTTCACTATTAAATTATCTAATGATTTAACGTTGATTGTAGGTACATTAACAACTCTACAAATTCTTCTCATGAGAAAAGGACAAAAATAAAACCATCTTGAGCAAAAACAAAATTAACTGTCATTAGTAAACCACTCAAATAAAAAGATCATAAGTGGTTTTGTTTTACATATATTTTAAGGACAATAATAACAATGTCACTCTGTCTGTGACACTTATAACACTGATTTGAAAAACATACAGAAAAAATGAATTCCCTGCCCTTAATAAAGTATTTAAATATACATTTCAGGAGTGCTGTTTCGTTTAGTAATGGATATTGAATATGGAATAAAGGTTTTGACAAGACCTGGATCAAAACTAATTTAATAATCTGTTTTTGCAAAAACAAAGTATACAAAGTTGATTGTAGACTCTTGAAACACTGAGGTGATTGTATTCTTGTAATAGTAACAATTTCATTTCATTTCATGGTTTACTTGAATCGGGACAGTGCACATTGATGAACACTTTAAAACAAAAATAATGCTTACAAGTGTAAATTAGCCGGATTTGAGCTTTGAGCTCATTTCCATCCGTAGTCCAGACACATACAACATATAAGAACATGACATTTATATACATAGCAAAAATAAATGCATGATATGCAGGAAGAGCAAGAGCAGCATGCAAGCATTTACCACATGGCAGTACAATCTATCAGCAACGGCATATAAAGTGCAAGAGGAGAAACCCCTGTATAAAAGTGGGTGATTGCACGTCTGTTTGTTTCTCAACCATTCTTTAAGTTGACCTTTAAAACTATTGAGAGTGGGACAATCCTGTATCTCAGTTGGAAGGCTATTCCAGAAAGAGCTGCCTTTAATGGAGAGGACATTTTGTCCAAAAGTTGTCCGTCTACGGTGGACTTCACAGTCTCATCTGGTTTCTGACCTAGTGCAGCGTCCATTGTGTTTTTTGTGAATGAATTCCCCTAAGGGAGGGGGGGGGGGGGGCAGTCCATGTAAAAATTTATAAAAAAAACACAAACTTTGAAAAGACTTAAAATGGTCAAAAATCAAGAAATTGTGTTTTTCAAGGATGGTACAGTGGTGGTATGCATTTAGCTTTCTGTCAAACACCTTGATAGCTCTCTTGTACTGTTGTTCTATGGGTTTCAGGTTTGTGGCACAAGCAAACGACCAGTTTGTCAAACAGTATTCAATGTGGGATAGAACAACCCAGTCTCACGGCATGTCGTGTTATAGTCACAACATTTCATCTATTGATTCGTGTTCACCAACACCATTTCCCCCTTTTTTTCGTGTCACACAGAACGATTTTAAAAGCAATGTATTTCTATTGGTAGTGTGTTTCGTCTTTTTGTTCGGTCGGGTCTTGGAAGACCGGAAGCCGTGTGGTTCATAAAAAAATGTTCTTTATATATACAGTACAGTCTATGGTTCTTACTCAATATCAAGCCACGATTATTGTTTTTAATTAGCATTTTTTAATGACAATAATGTGAATACCTTTATTTTATTCAAGAGTAAATAAAATCCATTATTTGTTTGTTTCATCTGAAAAATCTGAATACCATAACAATCATACAATGTTCCAAAGTGACTTACAGCCCAAGAAGAAATGTTTACCAATTTAAATGTTAAGAGATAATGTTTTTAACATAAAATGATGTTAAAAGAGGACAATGTTCAATCAGAAAGGAGGAGTGAATGCAAAACTCAGATATCTCCCCCTCTACTTATGTGACTGCAGAGAGGAGGACAGAGGACAGAGGACACACAGTTTAACATGATGGACTATAGGACAGGACTGCTGCTGCTCACTGTCTGCTGGGCAGGTCAATATTTTAACCAATAATTATTTGACATAGATCCTATTTGTGTGCCAACTAAACTCATGTTACTTTCTTCTTCATTTTTACAATTCTTTATTTTGTTTTATGTGCATCTTATACAATGTTACATTCATGTTACTTTTTATCCTCTTGACAGGTGTTGGGGGTCAGACTCTGACAGAATCTGAACCAGTGACTAAAAGGCCTGGAGAATCTCACAGATTGACCTGTAAAACCTCTGGACTGTCATTCAGTAGCTACTACATGGCCTGGATCAGACAGGCTCCTGGAAAAGGACTGGAGTGGATTGCTACTGACACTGGCGGTAGCACCAAGTTCTACTCTGAGTCAGTGAAAGGCCGGTTCACCATCTCCAGAGACAACAACAGACAGCAGCTGTATCTGCAGATGAACAGTCTGACGGCTGTAGACTCTGCTGTTTATTACTGTGCTCGAGACACACAGTGACTGAAGCTGGTTGAGCAGCTGTACAAAAACCTACAGTCCTCATCCTTGATGTGTTGATAGAGTACAAAGAGAATTATACTTTGACTAAATATTTTCTTGTTGTAGTTTTATGAAAAGGGAAACAAGAGCCAAGTTATAAAACACATTAATAAATACAAATGTCTTAAAAAATGTTATTTCCTAATAAAACAGCCAAGGACAGAATAATCATCTTCTATATGTATGTTTCATGTATGGGCAAAACGAAAAACTAAATTTAGACATTTCTGTCACATTACTCACATTCAGTTGGAAGTGCAGCAGCCTCAAGTGTTAATCTAACTGCTAAAATAAATTCATGATAAACAGAAGGAAGAATGGCTGTTTGTTCTTGTGATTGTGCAGTGTGGTTTAAGCTGAATAAATAAATCATTCTGCAATAAGACAAACTTTCCCTTTCTGGGAGAAAATCTATGTCTTCCTGAGTGACATGTTGATGCAGTAATCCCCCTCACTGAGGTGACCTATCATTTTCAAATGAAAGTATGAGACTGACAGTGCAGCTTGTTTTGTATACATTAAATCACCCACCACATTGTTAGTCTCTCAGAAATGCAAATACCAAAAAGTAAAAAAGACTAAACAACATCTTATTTTTGGGTCTGTTATGGAGCTTCTCTCATATTTCAGCACTCCTCCTTCGCTCACAAATTAAGTATTTATGTATCAACACTGCGACCCCCCCAAAAAATGCAAATCCCAACACACTGATGGATAATCCCCACCCATTCTGCGAGCACAATATATATCCTTCATACAGCCTCTGTTGTTGCGGACTCTGACAAGTTCCCACCATGACATTAGTACAAAGCGTGGTCCTCCTGGCTCTGGTTTCAGGTGAGTGAAGTCGGTCCAGCAGAGGAGGAGAAGAGCTGCTGGTTCCCCGTCATCTAAACTCTATGTCTCTTTCAGCGGCTCAGGGCCAGTCCCTCACCTCCTCAGAGCCGGTGGTCAGCAGAGCAGGAGAACCAGTCTCTCTGTCCTGTAAGGTGGAAGGACTTCCTCTGACTTGGCTGCACTGGATCAGGCAGAAACCAGGGAAAGGACTGGAGTGGATCGGACGCATTGATAGTGGAACTGGAACCATATTTGCCCAAAGACTGCAAGGCCAGTTTTCCATCACCAAAGACACTTCCAAAAATGTTGTGTACTTTGAGGTGAAGAGTCTGAAACAAGAAGACTCTGCAGTTTATTACTGTGCACGAGAGACACAGTGACACACTAGACTACCACGCTGTACACAAACTGAACAACACTGATCCCTGTATGAAAACCACTGAAGCATGTCAGGGCTGTGAAAACACAATTCCCATTGGATGATCGCCAGCTGATAATGACATGTATTTCATTTAGAAAAACATGTGTGTTATTGCGTTGAGACAGGTTCTCATGACTCACAGCAATGACTGCATTTTTGAAAGGATAACCCTGTACAACGTACATTAGAATCCAGTGAATACTGTGGTTTAATTACAGAATTATTTTTTACTGAAATAACAGCTACTCATTTTGAGAGTTTTAGTAAATGTTTTTACAATAAATTAAATAATGGCAACACAATCATAGCTAAATCAACTATGGTGACTCTTCTACATCCTTAGAGACTTTTTCTGCAGCCGAAGGACACTGTCGGGTTTTACTGTGTAACTGTAAGAAGTATAAGGATACGAACCACCAACAAAAGCCAACAAATACTCAATAACCAAGTTACTCAACCACTCATTTTATGGGACCATGGCTCATTTTTTGGCATGAATAAAATACTTCAAAACAATAAGGGAACATGACGCTGAGTTTATTGTTGGTTGTCAAATAGAAGGATAAGTGAATATAATTTGTTATAAAAGAGAAATATGGATAAGTAAATACAGACAAATAATTGAGTCAATTAGATCAAACTACAAGTCCCTGCATGAGCCCCTCCCTCCCCATGCTATCCTGATGCAAATCTCCAGTGTGTGCAGAGTACTTCTGTCTGACTGCTCTGTACTTTGTGTGGAGCATCAGAGGTCACATCTCCAGTCTCAGGATGATCAACACTCTCTCTCTCTTCTGCTGGTTGCTCTCTCTCTGCCCTGTGAGCTCTCCTGCTTCTTGATGTTTTATCTTTTATCAGACAACATCCACTGATGGTCAGTCAGTGATTCAGCCCTGTGTTTGGTGTGTTAGTGATCATTTCTCTTTTGTATCTCATCAGGTTGTACAGGTCAGAGTATGGAGTCTATTCCTTCCTCTTCAGTAGTGAAGAGGCCTGGGGAGACTCTCAGTCTCTCCTGCAGGGGATCTGGCTTCACATGTAGCTGCTGCAGCATGCACTGGGTCAGACAACCTGCTGGAAAAGCACTGGAATGGATGGGTCGTGTTTACAGCGATGCAAGTGGAACAGATTATGCCAGTAGATTACAAGAACGGATAGAAGTCACCAGAGATAATACCAACAGCATGGTGCATCTGAGGCTGTCCAACTTAAAGCCAGAGGACTCTGCTCTGTATTACTGCGCCAAACACACACACTGGTTAAAGGAAGCCCAGAGGCTTTACAAAAACCTCTAACTATGTATTATCACTAGTACCAACAGGTGGCAGTAAATGATAAAAAGTCAGATGACAGTAAGGAGAAAAATACAGCTTTCTAAACACACTATGAAAGCAACAGCTGATGTGGAATTTCACTTCCCCTTTTTTAGATATACATTTTACTTCAGGCATTCTTGCAACAATATTGTCTCATTATTTTATTTTTAACATAAAGCATCGAGGGTAGACTTACGCTTGATGTATCCAGTATTTTTATTAGGGTTTTACTGAGCAGAATAAATGATTACATCTTATTTACGTTTAAATAAAAGTTAGTGATAAGTAACTTAAAATGTATCCTCATAATTGTCCAACCACAAATCCAAAAGACTACTCTTGACAGGACAGTCCGTCCCTCTTTTATAGCCTGTCAGTGTCCCTCTCTATGCAAAGTGAACTTCCTCACAGTCTGCTATAAAGACTTGATATCATGCTGTCAGCTGCAGCAGAAGAAGAGAAGCTCCATCAGGTCACCTTCAACACCAACCATGTTCTCTGTAGCTCTGCTGCTGCTGCTGGCTGCTGGATCCTGTGAGTCTCACTGAGGCAGAGACACTGACAGAACGCTCACACTGACTGCTCACTGTTATTAACCTCGCTCACTATTCAACATGTTTCCCTCCACAGGTGTGAAGTGTGAGCAGTTGATACAGCCAGCCTCTGTGACTGTGCAGCCAGGTCAACGTCTGACCATCACCTGTCAGGTCTCTTATTCTGTTAGCAGCTACTACACAGCCTGGATCAGACAGTCTGCAGGGAAAGGAATGGAGTGGATTGGAATGGAAGCGGCTGGATCCACCAAATACTATAAAGATTCACTGAAGAGCAAGTTCAGTATCGACTTAGACTCTTCCAGCAACACAGTGACTCTGAAGGGACAGAGCGTGCAGCCTGGAGACTCTGCTGTGTATTACTGTGCCAGAGACACACTGTGACACACACCATCAGTAGAGCTGTACAAAAACCCCTCAGAGCCTGAACACTTTTAACATGAAGCCATCAGAGGAGGAGCCCTCAGACCAGAAATGATCTCAACACCAGCTCACTGTTACATCATCAGTTTAAACATTTAGAGGTTATAATCACTGATACTGTATATCATTGTAGGTATAACATCTAAAAGGGATAGTCAGACCATAAGCTCGTTTTAAAAGTTTCTGATAATATAGTAGATTCCTTTCTATAGTCGAATGGGATCCTCTAAAAGACAGTTCCTATTAAAAAATTATTCAATAACATAAAAGACAACTTTATCAGTGTCATAACTGGATTAGGAGAATAATTTATATTTTAATCCAACTCATGGTGATGTTATTTTGATAAAACTATAGAAAAGTTAATTTTTATAAGTTTTTATAATCTAAATTGTGTTGCTCAACCTAAAAACTATGTGATTAAAAACCACACCTGAACATTTCCTCATCTTTTGGATAATTTACATGAACTTTAGTCAGCTGATTTCCTGACATCAGTTCAGCTTCAACATCAACATGTTCTCTGCAGCTCTGATACTGCTGCTGGCAGCTGGATCCTGTGAGGAGCTTTCAGTGGATTCTCACTAATAAACACATCAGAAACACTGAGTGGTCAGATGAATGATGGAGATAATGTTGCTTTGTGTTTCCACAGGTGTGAACAGTATTGATCTCATCCAGCCAGACTCAATGGTTGTGCAGCCTGGACAGCCTTTCACCATCATCTGTCAGGTCTCAGGTTATTCTCTGACTGATAGCAGCTATGCAACAGGTTGGATCAGACAGTTTGAAGGAAAACCAATGGACTGGATTTCACACATGTGGGGTGGAGGTAGCTTAACTCAAAACAATGCTCTGAAGAACAAGTTCAGCTACAGCAGAGACTCTTCAATCAATCAATCAATCAATGTTTATTTATATAGCCCAATATCACAAATGTTACATTTGTCTCAGTGGACTTCACAGTTTGTACAGAATATCAGTATGACAATACGACACCCTCTGTCCTTAGACCCTCACATCGTACAAGGAAAAACTTCCAGAGAAAACCCCACAGTTTAAAGGGAAAAATGGGAGAAACCTCAGGGAGAGCAACAGAGGAGGGATCCCTCTCCCAGGACGGACAGACGTGCAATAGATGCCGTGTGTAAATTGAAAAGATAATACATTTGCAACATAGGTAGTCCAAATGTTTTGAAATGCATGTGTGTATAATAAGAAGATGAATCCACGAGGATATCCATCCAGGACTTATGATCCAGGACCGCAGCCACGACTCAAGATCCAGGACTCGCAATCCATGACACAGGACCGCAGGATCATCCATGACTCCGGATCCCGGCGTATATAGACACCAAAAAGAAAGAAATTTGGGGAAGCTGGGTTAATCGGAACATGAGAGTACACAGGTATAGACAGAGAGAAGGAAGAAGTAAGATGTCCCCCGACAAACTAAGCCTATATCAGCAAAACTAGGGGCTGAATCTAATCAGCCCTAACTATAAGCTTTATCAAAAAGGAAGGTCTTAAGCGCACTCTTAAAAACGGATAGGGTGTCTGCCGTCCGAACACAAACTGGAAGCTGATTCCACAAAAGTGGAGCTTGATAAGAAAAGGCTCTGGCTCCCATTGTACTTTTAGAGACTCTAGGAACAACCAACAACCCTGCATTCTTGGAACGCAATGCCCTAGTAGGACAATAGGGTATAATGAGTTCTTTAAGGTAAGATGGCGCCTGCCCATTAAGGGCTTTGTAGGCGAGAAGAAGAATTTTAAATTCTATCCTGTGTTCTATAGGGAGCCAGTGTAAGGCAGCCAGAACAGGAGTAATGTGGTCCCTTTTCCTAACTCTGGTTAGTACACGAGCTGCAGCATTTTGAATCAGCTGAAGCGACTTGACTGACTTCTTGGTACACCCTGATAATAAGGAGTTACAATAATCCAGCCTTGAAGTAACAAATGCATGGACTAGTTTCTCTGCATCGTTTTGAGGCAAGATATGCCTGATTTTTGCAATGTTACGTAGATGGAAGTAGGCGGTCCTTGAAATTGATTTTATGTGGGCGTTAAAGGATAAATCCTGATCAAATATAACACCAAGATTCCTTACAGTGTCACTGGAGGCCAAATTAATGCCATCCATAGTTAATATATCTTTAGATAATTTGTTTCGTAGATTCTTCGGGCCAAGTACAATAACTTCAGTTTTGGTCGTGTTTAACATCAAAAAATTTAAGGTCATCCACGTTTTTAAGTCCTTGAGGCAGTCTTGAATTTTATTTAGATGATTAATTTCATCAGGCTTGATTGATAAATATAGTTGAGTATCATCCGCATAACAATGAAAGTTTACAGAATGATTCCTTATAATATTGCCTAACGGAAGCATATATAGTGTGAACAAAATAGGTCCAAGCACTGAGCCCTGTGGCACTCCATGGCTAACTTTGGTTTGCATGGAAGATTCATCGTTGACACGTACAAACTGAGAGCGTTCAGATAGATAAGACCTAAACCAGCCTAAAGCAGTTCCCTGTATGCCAACTAAGTGCTCTAGTCTTTGCAATAGGATATCATGGTCGATAGTATCAAATGCAGCACTAAGATCGAGTAAGACAAGAATAGAGACAAGTCCCTTGTCAGAGGCTATTAGAATGTCATTTGTGACTTTAACCAGAGCTGTCTCTGTGCTATGTTGTGTTCTAAAGCCAGACTGAAAATCTTCAAATAAATCATAGTTTCTTAAGTAATCACACAGCTGTTTTGCGACTGCTTTCTCAAGAATTTTTGAGAGGAACGGAAGATTAGAAATAGGTCTATAGTTGGCTAAAACCTCTGGATCGAGGTTGTGCTTTTTAAGAAGCGGTTTTATCACTGCTACTTTGAATGATTTTGGAACATAGCCTGATAATAAAGACATATTCATAATATTTAATAAAGAAGTGCTAATTAATGGAAAAACTTCTTTTAACAGCTTAGTTGGAATCGGGTCTAAGATACACGTTGATGGTTTAGAAGAGAGAATCATTGAATTTAATTGTTCAAGGTTTATGGCTGAAAAGCATTCTAGTTTACTATCTAGTGTAATATTATTAGAACTTACGTTTCCGGGAGCTGTTGATAACACTATACTGGTCAAAGGCAAGAGGTCATTGATTTTGTTTCTAAGAGTAACAATTTTATCGTTAAAAAAGCACATAAAATCATTACTACTGAGTGCTATGGGAATAGAAGGCTCAGTCGAGCTGTGGCTCTCTGTCAGCCTGGCTACAGTGCTGAAAAGAAATCTTGCATTATTCTTATTCTCATCTATTAATGAAGAGTAGTATGCTGCTCTCGCTTTACGCAGTGCTTTCTTATATTCATTGAGAGTAATATGCCAAATTAAACGAGATTCTTCAAGTTTAGTGGAACGCCATATCCTTTCAAGTTGTCTCGACTTTTGCTTTATTTTGCGGGTTTCGGCATTATGCCATGGAGCTAATCTATGTTGTTTTATTTTCTTCTTTTTCAAAGGAGCAACAGAGTCTAATTTTATTCGCAGCGCATCTGTAGCACTATCAACAACATGATCAATTTGGGGTGGTGTACATTTTGTATAAGTTTCCTCCCCTACATGCAGACATGCTATCGAGTTAAGTATTGGTGGAATCTCTTCCTTAAATTTGGCTATAGCACTAACAGATAGGTTTCTGCTGCAGGAGCTTTTGGCTAATGCTTTGTAGTCTAGTAACAGTACTTCAAAAGTTACTAAGAAATGGTCGGATAAAGCAGGATTATGCGGTTCGACTAATAGTTGCTCAATTTCAATACCATAAGTCAGAACAAGGTCAAGAGTGTGATTATAGCAGTGGGTTGGTTTATTTACACTCTGACAGAAACCAACAGAATCTAATATAGAGTTAAATGCAACAGTAAGGCTATTTTTATCATCGTCAACATGAATATTAAAGTCACCTACGATAATTACTTTATCTGTTTTAAGTACCAAAGCTGATAAAAACTCAGAGAATTCTGATAAGAATTCTGAATAAGGACCTGGTGCACGGTACACTGTAACAAATAAGATTGGCTGCAAAGTTTTCCAGGTCGGATGCGTAAGACTGAAAATGAGGCTTTCAAAGGAGGTATAATTTAATTTTTGTTTAGTATTGATAAGTAAACTTGAGTCAAAGATTGCTGCAACTCCACCTCCTCGGCCCGTGCCTCGGGCAATATGAGTATTGATATGGCTGGGTGGAGTGGCCTCATTTATGCTGACATATTCTTCATGTCTCAACCAAGTTTCAGTGAGACAGCATATATCAATATTATAATCTGATATTAAATCATTTACCAGTATTGCTTTAGATGCTAGAGATCTTATGTTTAAGAGACCACATTTAATCTTCCTGTTTTGTTGCACTGTAGTAGTTGTTACATTTACTTTTATTAGGTTATTATGTATGACACCTCTATTAGGTTTTACCTTAAATTGTCCTTGGGCAGACACACACACCGTTAATATTGGGTATTTTATTGGGGTCGGGATTCCTATGGATGACTGCCTAGGAGAGAGCGCAGAGAAGCGTGTAAGACTGCGACTCTGCCTCCTGGTCTCAACTCCAGTTTGTCATGGATTAAGTCCACAGAGCCCTGAAATGTTTGCCGAAATGAGATTTGCACCTTCCAAAGTAGGATGAATGCCGTCTCTCTTAATCAGACCAGGTTTTCCCCAGAAGGCTGTCCAATTATTCACGAAGCCCACATTGTTTGCTGGGCACCACCAAGACAACCAGCGCTGAAATGATGACATGCGGCTATAGACTCTTCTGCTGGAACAGTGACTCTAACAGGACAGAGTGTGCAGCCGGCAGACACAGCTGTGTATTACTGTGTACGTCTGCCCACAGTGACACAAACCACCAGCAGACCTGCACAAATACTCAGCAACCATGTGACTCAACCACACAGAGTATAAATGTGAACAATGATACACATCTTACTATCTGATAAGTTCATTACAAAATGTATTTAAATGTCTGTGTAATATTATTTCACTTCCACTGCAGCTAAGATCAGTATAGAAGAGACTGAGAGAAGCTTCATTTTGCACAAATACAAAAGACATATGACCAATTTAATTGATACTAAATTAGTTGTGTGCCTTGTGGTGCCTGTTAAATATAGAAGACATTTTCTGTGTTTCTGTTTTGATCTACTGGAATAGAAAATAACAGTAGCTCTACCACTGAAGAAACAGGATGTCATTGCAGAACATAAACAAACTAATTTCCTCTTTTTTCTTTTTTTTCATGAATCCAGAAATAAGTTGACAGGAAATGTAAGTGAACGTGAAATGTAAATGCAGCCGTCGTAGAGATACTCTGCTTATGGAAATGTTGATGTCACATGTTCCTTTTTGAATCTGTAGAGGGAGGTCGATGCAAACTCTTCCTCTCTTTAAAACACACCATCAGCGACTTGTTGCAGAACAGCAGAGAAGTGTTATATGTTTCTGAAACACTCAGATCAGAAAGCACTGACAGTGTCTCTCAAATAATGGAAAGGACAATTATCTGGAGTTTATTATTTTTAGTTACTATTCATGGTGAGAAAATCTATTCTGATTTACTTGTTTTTTTTATTTCTTTGGTGAAATGTTGGATAATGAGCAAAAATGATTTACTTACAGGAGTCTGGAGTGAGATCAAACTGGAGCAGTCCTCCTCTCAGGTGCAAAGACCTGGAGGGACAGTGAAGATGTCATGTATCATATCTGGTTATGACATGACAAGCCTTTATATTCACTGGATCAGACAGAGACCAGGACAAGCTCTGGAGTGGGTTGGGTGGATGAACACAGGGAACAACTCTCCTACTTATGGCAGCTCCTTTCAAAGCCGCTTCACCATGACTGAAGATGTTCCCAGCAGCACTCAGTACCTCGAGGTCAGCAGCCTGGCAGCAGGAGACTCTGCTGTTTACGTCTGTGCTCGTGACACACAGTGACTAAAGACAGTGGAGCAGCTGCACAAAAACCTCCACTAACCACAAAGCAATGTGATCCTACACTTCTGGGTTTTCTCACAAATTGGAAAAACACTTGGATGTATCCATATTAGATTTCTATGTATTTCCCATTAATCACCAGATAGTCCCTCATGATATCTTATTATTTTACTTTAAATAACATATGTCATATTTATAAATAAAAGCCACAAATTACATAAATCTGAAAAGAGAAAAAAGCAGAAAAACAATATTTGATCAGACAGAGAGCTTGGCTGGGTGACGAGATTATTAGAAAGGTGAAATGTGAGACTATAATGAAGCACATTTCCTAAACACTACTTTATATTGGTGATCAGAACAAAATTGTAGATTATTTATATTATAGTAAATGTGCTTCCATTATGATCAAAGTGACTTGTGTGAAACAGAGCATTGATACCAACATGAATGATCTAATACATATATAATTTGTTTAGATAAATGTGATAAAGATAAATTATGATTTCACAGGTTTCAATAATTTGTGTAAAAACGTGTCAAAAGTCGGATCAAACATAATCATCTGTGTATTATTAGAATACATTTGTTTTTGATGTTCCCGCAATACTGATAGACATTCTACAAAAAGTGAAATTAGTTCAGAGAAAAGTCTAAACAGCTGAGATGGAGAGTTGATATTTTTTACAAACCCTGTGAGGAGGAGTCAATGCAAAACTCAGATATCTCCTCCTCTACTTATGTGACTGCAGATAGGAGGACAGAGGACAGAGGACACACAGTTTAACATGATGGACTATAGGACAGGACTGCTGCTGCTCACTGTCTGCTGGGCAGGTCAACATCTTTACTGATCTTTATCTAACACAGCTTCCAATTGTGTCAACAGTTTATTTCACCAGATGTGTTTTTATCCTCTCTACAGGTGTTGGTGGTCAGACTCTGACAGAATCTGAACCAGTGACTAAAAGGCCTGGAGAATCTCACAGATTGACCTGTACAGCCTCTGGATTCACATTCAGTAGCTACTTCATGCACTGGGTCAGACAGGCTCCTGGAAAAGGACTGGAGTGGATCGGTTATATCCACCCTACTAGCAGTAGCTACATCTTCTACTCTGAGTCAGTGAAAGGCCGGTTCACCATCTCCAGAGACAACAACAGAGAGCAGCTGTATCTGCAGATGAGCAGTCTGACGGCTGTAGACTCTGCTGTTTATTACTGTGCTCGACACACACAGTGACTGAAGCTGGTTGAGCAGCTGTACAAAAACCTACAGACCTCATCCTTCATGTGCTGAAAGAACACAAAGAGAGTTATACGTTGACTAAATCTTTCCTTGTTGTAGTTTTTATGAAAATGAAAAAAACAGTTGCTTCTGGGCCAAGTTATAAAACACATTAATAAATAAAAATATATGTTTTATTTATAAAAATTAATTGCCTCATAAGACAGGCAAGGACTGAATAAACATATTGTAAATATATTTCATGTATGGGCAAAAATAAACACTAAATGTAGAAATGTCAGTCACATTACTCACACAAGCACCAACAGGTGGCAGTAGAGGATACAAATACAGGTGACAATAACGGGAATATGACAATGTCTCTAAACGTATCCTATGAAAGTCTTGAGGCTTTCCTTCAACAATAATGTCCCATTATTAATTTATTAACAGCAGGTATCAATAATATATGTATGCATGATGTTTCCAGTATGTGGATGGGCTACCAATGTTGTGCAAAGCAGAATAAATGATTACATCTTATTTAGGTTTGGATAAAAGGAACTGACAAATAACTTGAAATTCAACCTTATAATTTAAGGATATAAGCATTCGATCATAGTATGCAACAAATAAATCTATATCTTATTTATTCAGGGGATGTGCTGTGTTTCTGTTTGAGGAGGAAGAGTCAATGCAAACTCTGAACTCTTCCATCTCTACATATGTGTTGCAGAGTGAAGGACAGACACTAAATCACTGCCATACACACTGTAGACTGGACAGAGACAACTGGCTTTCACAATGATCAGACCTGATTATCTGGTGGTTTTTCTCATCCTGTCAATTTACTCTGCAGGTAAGAACAAAACCTGTTTTTCTGACAGAGCTCCTGGTACAAAGACAATATGGCTGCTTTACAGAAACTAATGAGCTGTTTGCATGTCTGTAGGTACTGAGGATCAAACACTGGCTGAGTCTGAATCAGCGGTTAAAAAGCCTGGAGAGTCCCACAGACTGACCTGCACATATTCAGGGTTTAGTGGTAATTATGATACTGCTTGGATCAGACAAGCTGCTGGAAAAGGACTTGAGTGGGTTGCTACTATCAGTGATAGCAGTAGCAGCATCTACTACTCTGATTCAGTGAAAGGCCGGTTCACCATCTCCAGAGACAACAACAGACAGCAGGTGTATCTGCAGATGAACAGTCTGACGGCTGTAGACTCTGCTGTTTATTACTGTGCTCGAGAGACGGTGACACAGAAAGGAGAAATGCTGTACAAAAACTCAACCAGTACAAATTAAAAACTTTGTGTTCTGCTTCTCACAATAACAAAAAAGCTTGAGATTAACATCACCGAGACATTGAAAGAAATATCGCTTCAATAAAACTGCTTCATCAGATATCAGCTACCAAAAGTTACATCAGACAATCAATATACTATTTGTCTGAGATTTGATTAGAAATAAAAATATCATTTTCATTTATTGTTTTAAAAAATAAATGTTATTTCATATGTCCAACCACAAATCCAAAAGACAACTCTTGAAAGAACAGTCCGTCCCTCTTTTATAGCCT
Source organism: Notothenia rossii (assembly GCF_949606895.1). Taxonomy (NCBI): domain Eukaryota; kingdom Metazoa; phylum Chordata; class Actinopteri; order Perciformes; family Nototheniidae; genus Notothenia; species Notothenia rossii. Next base: position 11,602,930 of record NC_136906.1, read on the forward strand.
GTCAGTGTCCCTCTCTATGCAAAGTGAACTTCCTCACAGTCTGCTATAAAGACTTGATATCATGCTGTCAGCTGCAGCAGAAGAAGAGAAGCTCCATCAGGCCACCTTCAACACCAACCATGTTCTCTGTAGCTCTGCTGCTGCTGCTGGCTGCTGGATCCTGTGAGTCTCACTGAGGCAGAGACACTGACAGAACGCTCACACTGACTGCTCTCTGTTATTAACCTCGCTCACTATTCAACATGTTTCCCTCCACAGGTGTGAAGTGTGAGCAGTTGATACAGCCAGCCTCTGTGACTGTGCAGCCAGGTCAACGTCTGACCATCACCTGTCAGGTCTCTTATTCTGTGGGCAGTCATCATACTCATTGGATCAGACAGCCTGCAGGGAAAGGACTGGAGTGGATTATATGCGCACGTGTTGGACACTCCACATACCGAAAAGATTCACTGAAGAGCAAGTTCAGTATTGACTTAGAATCTTCCAGCAACACAGTGACTCTGAACGGACAGAGCATGCAGCCTGGAGACTCTGCTGTGTATTACTGTGCCAGAGACACACTGTGACACACACCATCAGTAGAGCTGAACAAAAACCCCTCAGAGCCTGAACACTTGTAACATGAAGCCACCAGAGGAGGAGCCCTCAGACCAGAAATGATCTCAACACCAGCTCACTGTTACATCATCAGTTTAAACATTTAGAGGTTATAATCACTGATACATTACTGTATGTATTCCCAGAATAAGAAAATGAATAACACTTCTTTAAATTGTCAAACATCAGCATTTTCAAGTATCAAGTATTATATATTTTCAGTAATTGAATTTTTTTCTCTAAATATAAGTTACTTTGCAACCAATTTCAAGTCTAATAACATTGTTCAAACTATTTATTCACAAATACCAAACAGTACATCCACGACTGAAACACAACAAATAGTTGGATGTCAGAGTTTCTTTCCAAAAAAGAAATGCATGCCTTTCTGTTATTTATTTGACACAAAACCTCATTTTTGATTAAAAATATAAATGTTAAAGACATGAGATGTAGATAAAACCTGTAAAGTGATTTATTTACTAAATTAACTCAAAGTATTTTTTTAATGACAATAATGTTAATACTTTTATTTTAATAAACAGTAAATAAAATCCATTATTTGTTTGTTTCATCTGAAATATCTGAAATACATAATGATATTAAAATGTTACAAAGTGACATACAGCCCAATAAGGAATGTTTACCAATTTAAAATAGTAAGAGATAATGTTATTAACATAAAATACTGTAAAAAGAGGACAACGTTCAATCAGAAAGGAGGAGTCAATGCAAAACTCAGATATCTCCCCCTCTACTTATGTGACTGCAGAGAGGAGGACAGAGGACAGAGGACACACAGTTTAACATGATGGACTATAGGACAGGACTGCTGCTGCTCACTGTCTGCTGGGCAGGTCAACATCTTCACTGATCTTTATCTAACACAGCTTCTAATTGTGTCAACAGCTTATTTCACGAGATGTGTTTTCATCCTCTCTACAGGTGTTGATGGTCAGACTCTGACAGAATCTGAATCAGTGACTAAAAGGCCTGGAGAATCTCACAGATTGACCTGTACAGCCTCTGGATTCACATTCAGTAGCTACAGCATGCACTGGGTCAGACAGGCTCCTGGGAAAGGACTGGAGTGGATCGCTTATATCAGCAGTGATGGCAGTAGCTACATCTACTACTCTGAGTCAGTGAAAGGCCGGTTCACCATCTCCAGAGACAACAGCAGACAGCAGCTGTATCTGCAGATGAGCAGTCTGACGGCTGTAGACTCTGCTGTTTATTACTGTGCTCGACACACAGTGACTGAAGCTGGTTGAGCAGCTGTACAAAAACCTACAGTCCTCCTCCTTGATATGTTGATAGAGCACAAAGAGAATTCTACGTTGACTAAATCTTTTTTTGTTATAGTTTTATGAAAAGGGAAACAAGAGCCAAGTTATAAAACACATTAATAAATACAAATGTCTTAAAAAATGTTATTTCCTAATAAAACAGCCAAGGACAGAAATAACATCTTCTACCCTAAATGTATGTTTCATGTTTGGGCAAAACGAAAAACTAAATGTAGACATTTCTGTCACATTACTCACATTCAGTTGGAAGTGCAGCAGCCTCAAGTGTTAATCTCAAGTCTAAAAGAAATTCATGATACACAGAAGGAAGAATGGCTGTTTGTTCTTGTGATTGTGCAGTGTGGTGTAAGCTGAATAAATAAATCATTCTGCAATAAGACAAACTTTCCCTTTCTGGGAGAAAATCTATGTCTTCCTGAGTGACATGTTGCTGCAGTAATCCCCCTCACTCAGGTGACCTATCATTTTCAAATGAAAGTATGAGACTGACAGTGCAGCTTGTTTTGTATACATTAAATCACCCACCACACTGTTAGTCTCTCAGAAATGCAAATACCAACAAGTAAAAAAGACTAAACAACATCTTATTTTTGGGTCTGTTATGGAGCTTCTCTCATATTTCAGCACTCCTCCTTCGCTCACAAATTAAGTATTTATGTATCAACACTGCGACCCCCCCAAAAAATGCAAATCCCAACACACTGATGGATAATCCCCACCCATTCTGCGAGCACAATATATATCCTTCATACAGCCTCTGTTGTTGCAGACTCTGACAAGTTCCCGCCATGACATTAGTACAAAGCGTGGTCCTCCTGGCTCTGGTTTCAGGTGAGTGAAGTCGGTGTCCAGCAGAGGAGGAGAAGAGCTGCTGGTTCCCCGTCATCTAAACTCTGTGTCTCTTTCAGCGGCTCAGGGCCAGTCCCTCACCTCCTCAGAGCCGGTGGTCAGCAGAGTAGGAGAACCAGTCTCTCTGTCCTGTAAGGTGGAAGGACTTCCTCTGGCTTGGCTGCACTGGATCAGGCAGAAACCAGGGAAAGGACTGGAGTGGATCGGACGCATTGAAAGTGGAACTGGGACCATATTTGCCCAAAGACTGCAAGGCCAGTTTTCCATCACCAAAGACACTTCCAAAAATGTTGTGTACTTAGAGGTGAAGAGTCTGACACAAGAAGACTCTGCAGTTTATTACTGTGCACGAGAGACACAGTGACACACTAGACTACCACGCTGTACAAAAACTGAACAACACTGATCCCTTTCTGAAAAACTGAAGCATGTCAGGGCTGTGAAAACACAATTCCCATTGGATGATCACCAGCTGATAATGAAATGTATTTCATTTAGAAAAACATGTGTGTTATTGCGTTGAGAGTCATGACTCACAGCAATATCTACATTTTTGAAAGGATAACCCTGTACAACATACATTTTAATCCAGTGGACACTTTGGTTTAAAAAGTTCTGTATCAGACATAATTATGTTCTTACTGAAATAACATCTAATCATTTGAGAATTTTAGGATATTTTTTTACAATAAATCAAATAATGGCAACACAATCATAGCTAAATCAACTATGGTGACTCTTCTACATCCTTAGAGACTTTTCTGCAGCCTGAAGAGGACACTGTTGGCTTTTACCGTTTAACTGTAAAAGGTACAAGGATACGAACCACCCAGTGGCGTTTTCTCCTGGAGGCCAAGGGAAGCCAGGCTTCCCCTGTTTTTTCGGATTGTAGTTATCATTTTAATAAATAAATAAAAACACTTCGTTTTGTTTCGGAATTTTTTTGTTGTGTGTTGCTGCCGGCCCGTCTCTCCCCCATTCTCATTGAGTATTTTACAAAGAGTGAAACAGCGCCCCTCTAGATGTTATGGTGAAACAGTAGATTGCACTCTCTGTTGCGAGAGGAGGCCAGCCGAAATTTGCTTCACTTGGTGAAAAAAATGGAGGGATTGACCAATCAGATGAGGCTCACGTCATGCCCCTGCCAACCTGTGATTGGTCAGGGCCATGCCAAGGGAAGCCAGAGGCGGCTGGCTTCCCTTGCCTCACAATCCAATCAAATCGCATCAACTTAGTGGTGCAGTGACGCGTCCCAAAAAGCGGAAGTAAGCTGCGCACGGTTTCCCTAGACAAAATAGCAATGGGATTTCTCCATAGGATTTTGGAAAATAGCTCGAAAAAAGGTCAGTGGAAAACGAACCTGTTAGGTAAATGCACGTTTTGTTCATTCGGATAATATCCACATGTCTACCCTACTTTTATAATTTTCGAATGATAAATCTAATCGATAGAAGATAGATAGCGTCACTGCACCACTCTCACCGCCGTTAGAAAGTAGCAAGCAACTGAAGCAAGTGCAATTATGGAGGGTGGAGATTTGGAATATTTAATCAAAAATAATTGTACTAAACTTCCGCTGCAGCAGCAACAGCAAATACAATCTGATGACAATGCCCAATGCCCAAACTGGAGCTGTGTACACAGCGAGGAACAAAGGAGCGAACCGGACATAAAACGTTAAAGGTCTCCTGATTTAGTTTGTGAATGAATGCTTATTAGAGTTTCGGCTGGAGAGTGCGTGCGGACCTGTCGGTCAGATAACAGGCGTGTGTAAGTCCTGCATCTGTATGATACAAATGTGTGTAAAATGATACCGGGCGCTGTAATCACTCATCTGGTTACGTTATTACATTGAACACCACACCCCCAAGCCCGCCTTAACCTGCCATCAGGCCCTGGGGGCTGATAGTTTTTGTAGGCCCCCTATTTAAACAACAAATCAAAGTCATTTATAGCCTCGGCAGGCTCTGTGATCGCACTTCTCCACTCTGCTCTACACGCGCCTGGTCCTCTCCTCCATATGAGTGACGTATCGGGCCTCCCTCATGTATTTGTCCGGTTGCCGTTGGCTCCCCTCCACGTAGCAAGTCCTCGTCGTCCTCTCCATCTCCTCCAACAGATAACGTCCCTCCTGTCTGTTTTTCCTCTCCCGCTACTCCATCGCTATCAGAACCAGACGGCCTACTTGTCTCCGAGGCCCCGCGGCCGGCACCGCTACCGCTCGGTACAGAACTCATCTGTCCTTCCTCCTCATCCTGGCCTACAGGTTTAAAATAACCTGTAAGCGTCGGCATTTTTTGTAATAGCTGCTTGTCTCGAAACTCCTTTTCCCTCAACAATTTCCTTTTCCGAGCGCCACTCAAACTTTTTCTTCACTCAATCACTCGCAATTTGAATAAGTCACATGTGAAACATATTCTCATTCTGACGTGTGTGTGTTTGTGTATATTTGCGTTTGTGTGTATTGTGTTTGTTTCCCGGGGAAAACCCTCACGAGAAACATCGGCTGTTGTTATGCCTGCTGTGACGTCAAGTTACTCCGTTCTCCGCTTGTAATTATGCCGTTACAAGCTTCAAAGTTGTATTTATCATCTGAATTTGCCGAAACAAGTTTAATATTCTGAAAGCCAAGACTTTGTTTTTTTAAAATCAGATGAAAAAAAACTGTAACGGACCTTGCTGTGTTATCTATCATTACTCTACGTCTTACAATAATAATTTCAGTGGAGGGAGGGGGGCGGCGCTGTGGAACAGCAGAGTGGCGAGGGAGAGCTGTCGTCTTCCCTTTACAAGATTAAAAAATGTATTTATCGTGTGATTTTGGAAATGAAAGTTTCCTATTCTGAAAGCCAAGAATTTGTTTATTTAAAAAAAAAAAAAAACACCCGAAATAAAAAAAAAAGAATTTTTATTTTTATTTTTTTATTTTTTAATTGGCTCATGATAGGCCCCTGATCTCTGTAGGCCCCTGGGCTTCAGCCCAGGTCAGCCCGTGCATTAAGGCGGCCCTGCACACCCCCCCCCCCCCCCCAAAAGAAAGGACGTATTATTGGCTTCCCCTAATTTTTTCCCCACGCCACGCTACTGGAACCACCAACAAAGCCAACAAATACTCAATAACCAATTTATAATAATAATAATAATAATGGCTTTAATTTATAAAGCACTTCATATTTGCATTCAAATCCCGAAGTGCTAACATCGTAAAAAGAATAAAAAGCAATAAATAAAAATAAATAAGTAAAAAGAATAAAATAAGATAAAAGGGTGATAATAAATAAATAAAAGGTCTAGGGAAAGGCTCTATTGAAGAGGTGGGTTTTGAGGCCTTTTTTAAAAACATCCACGGTCTGTGATGCTCTCATGTGGTCGGGGAGAGCGTTCCACAGACTGGGGGCAGCCGAGCAGAAGGCCCGGTCTCCCATGGTACGGAGCTTAGTCCTTGGGGGTTTGAGGAGGTTTGAGTTGCTGGAGCGGGTGGTCCGCACGGAGGTAAGGGGCGTGAGGAGTTCCTTGAGGTATGGAGGGGCTGTTCCATAGATACACTGGTGTGTGAGGACGGCGACCTTGAATTCGATCCTCAATTCCACGGGGAGCCAGTGTAGTGATTTCAGGATGGGGGTGATATGATCATATTTGCGCACCCTCATCAGGATCCTAGCAGCGCTGTTCTGGATGTACTGGAGCCTCTGGATGCTTTTCTTAGGGATCCCGATGAGGAGTGCATTGCAGTAAAATTTACATTTTATGGAACCATGGGTCATTTTTTGGCATGGATAAAATACTTCAAAACAATAAGGGAACATTACTCTGAGTTTATTGTCAGATGTCAAATAGAAGGATAAGTGAATATAAAAAAAGACCGATAATTGAGTCAATTAGATCAAACTACAAGTCCCTGCATGAGCCCCTCCCTCCCCATGCTATCCTGATGCAAATCTCCAGTGTGTGCAGAGTACTTCTGTCTGACTGCTCTGTACTTTGTGTGGAGCATCAGAGGTCAGATCTCCATTTTCAGGATGATCAATACTCTCTCTCTTCTGCTGGTTGTTCTCTCTCTGCCCTTCGAGCTCTCCTGCTTCTTGATGTTTTATCTTTTATCAGACAACATCCACTGATGGTCAGTCAGTGATACCAGAACATTTTCAAAATATCTCAAAATCTTCTTTGGTTCACTTTCTCTTATTTTCTCTTATCAGGTTGTACAGGTCAGAGTATGCAGTCTGTTCCTTCCTCTTCAGTAGTGAAGAGGCCTGGGGAGACTCTCAGTCTCTCCTGCAGGGGATCTGGCTTCACATGTAGTTGCTGTGTTATGATCTGGGTCAGACAACCTGCTGGAAAACCTCTGGAGTTGATAGGGAGCGGCTTCTCTTCGGCTAGTAGCAACACATATGCCAGCAGTGTGGAGGGACGTGTAGAAATCAGTAGAGATGATAGCAACAGCATGGTGCATCTGAGGCTACCCAACTTAAAGCCAGAGGACTCTGCTATGTATTACTGCACTAGAGACACACATTGGTTAAAGGAAGCCCAGAGGCTTTACAAAAACCTCTAACTATTTATTATCACTAGTACCAACAGGTGGCAGTAAATGATAAAAAGTCAGATGACAATAAGGAGAAAAATACAGCTTTTCTAAACACACTAGAATAAATGATTACATCTGATTTAAGTTTAAATAAAAGTTAGTGATAAGTCACTTATTATCATTATAGTTGTCCAAGTACAAGTCCAAAAGACAACTCTTGACAGGACAGTCCGTCCCTCTTTTATAGCCTGTCAGTGTCCCTCTCTATGCAAAGTGAACTTCCTCACAGTCTGCTATAAAGACTTGATATCATGCTGTCAGCTGCAGCAGAAGAAGAGAAGCTCCATCAGGTCACCTTCAACACCAACCATGTTCTCTGTAGCTCTGCTGCTGCTGCTGGCTGCTGGATCCTGTGAGTCTCACTGAGGCAGAGACACTGACAGAACGCTCACACTGACTGCTCACTGTTATTAACCTCGCTCACTATTCAACATGTTTCCCTCCACAGGTGTGAAGTTTGAGCAGTTGATACAGCAAGCCTCTGTGACTGTGCAGCCAGGTCAACGTCTGACCATCACCTGTCAGGTCTCTTATTCTGTTAGCAGCTACTACACAGCCTGGATCAGACAGCCTGCAGGGAAAGGACTGGAGTGGATAGGAATGAGAATTGGTTCAGCTACATACTACAAAGATTCACTGAAGAGCAAGTTCAGTATTGAGGTAGACTCTTCCAGCAAAACAGTGACTCTGAACGGACAGAGCGTGCAGCCTGGAGACTCTGCTGTGTATTACTGTGCCAGAGACACACTGTGACACACACCATCAGTAGAGCTGAACAAAAACCCCTCAGAGCCTGAACACTTGTAACATGAAGCCACCAGAGGAGGAGCCCTCAGACCAGAAATGATCTCTCAACACCAGCTCACTGTTACATCATCAGTTTAAATATTTAGAGGTTATAATCACTGATAAATTACTGTATGTATTCCCAGAATAAACAATGAATAACTCTTCTTTAAATTGTTAAACATCAGCCTTTTCAAGTAACAAGTATTATACATTTTTCAGTAATTGAATGTGTTATATGCTTCTTAACAACCAATTTCAGCTCTAAGAATATTGTTCACACTATTTATTAACAAATACTAAACAGTACATCTACAAGACAAAACACAACAAAACATTGTTGGATGTCAGAGTTTCTTTCCAAAAAACAAATGCATGCACTTCTGTTATTTATTTGACATAAAACGTCCTTTTGATTAAAAATATAAATGTTAAAGACATGAGATGTAGATAAAACCTGAAAAGTGATTTATTTACTAAATTAACTGAAAACATTTTTGAATGACAATAATGTTAATACCTTTATTTTAATCAACAGGAAATAAAATCCATTATTTGTTTGTTTCATCTGAAAAATGTGAATAAAATCCACATATTTAAATGTTACAAAATGACTTACAGCCCAATAAGAAATGTTTACCAAATTAAAATTGTAGAGATAATGTTATAAACATAAAATACTGTTAAAAGAGGACAATGTTCAATAAGAAAGGAGGAGTCAATGCAAAACTCAGATATCTCCCCTCTACTTATGTGACTGCAGAGAGGAGGACAGAGGACAGAGGACACACAGTTTAACATGATGGACTATAGGACAGGACTGCTGCTGCTCACTGTCTGCTGGGCAGGTCAACATCTTTACTGATCTTTATCTAAAACAGCTTCTAATTGTGTCAACAGTTTATTTCACCAGATGTGTTTTCATCCTCTTTACAGGTGTTGATGGTCAGACTCTGACAGAATCTGATCCAGTGACTAAAAGGCCTGGAGAATCTCACAGATTGACCTGTACAGCCTCTGGATTCACATTCAGTGACCACTACATTGCCTGGGTCAGACAGGCTCCTGGAAAAGGACTGGAGTGGATCGCTTTGATCCACCCTACTAGCAGTAGCAACATCTTCTACTCTGAGTCAGTGAAAGGCCGGTTCACCGGCTCCAGCAACAACATACAGCAGGTGTATCTGCAGATGAGCAGTCTGACGGCTGTAGACTCTGCTGTTTATTACTGTGCTCGAGACACACAGTGACTGAAGCTGGTTGAGCAGCTGTACAAAAACCCCTCATTGTTACCACATTTTTCTCACACTGTTAATGTGAGATTTGGAGTCTTTCAATATTACGACAACGGTAGTTACACCAAACACTGTACGATTAGAAAAATATTCCTTAACAGATTGCAATGAAATCACTAAATAGAGTTATCATGTTTATTGCAGAACAGACTCATATCAAAATGTCTCTTTAGAGAAGACAGCAGCTGAACCATAAAAAGCATTTATGTGCTAACATTTAGAAAATGGTCTAATCTGAGATCCTCCGTCTTTTAACTTATTTAGTTTGCATTTTTCATGCACTGCAGAAATGTGTTTTTGCACATTGTCAAATAGGTTTCAGTTCCTTAGTAGTTTATGTCCTCTTAAGGCTCCAAGTTTCTCTGTATCTGTCCTCAAATTGCCACTATTTGAATACTGAAACCTTTAAAAGTAAAAAAAGAAACAAAATCCAGGTCTTCATCCAGCTGCAGCTAACACAAGTAAACATTTAGACCATCATGCTTTCCATCATTGCAGTTACAAAATAAAAAAATAAAAACATATCGTTCAACCAATTTCTGAATTAGTTTCGAATTGTTCCAACTAAAACAATGATTAGAAATAAAGCTTTTATGTTACTCATATGAGTTATAGTCAAATTAAATAAAAATAATCAACTGGATCTTTCGTTGAAAAATAATAATTATAGTATCTTAATTTAATCAACAGTTCATTTTTGTCAACAATTGCCTTAAATAACTATTTGGTGTTGGCTTAAATTATGTTTTATGCTATTTTATAGCCTTGAATTTGACTTTAACAGCAGAATGTGAAGTAGGAGGAGCTAATCGTTAAATGAATTCTCAAAGGAATCAAGTTTACTTCATATTTAAAGAAGCACTCAAGCTTTTGAAAACACAAGAAACTGTGTGAACATGGCTCAGGGAAAGCTAACACTCTTGGTGGTTGCTCTGTTTGTTTTGTCTGTCGCTGAAGGTCAGACCATAACTGAGTCTGAACCAGCAGTCAGAAAACCCGGAGAATCTCACAGACTCACCTGCACAACATCTGGATTCAACTTTGGAGGCTCACGATGGAACTGGATACACACTCAGAGTACTCCGATCTATTACTCCCAGTCGGTCCAGGGTAGATTCACTATCTCCAGAGTTGACTCCAGCAGTAAAGTGTATCTGCAGATGAACAGTCTGAAGGCCGAGGACACAGCAGTGTATTACTGTGCCAGAGAGACACAGTGAGAGACAGTAACAGGAGAGTCGTACACAAACTACTTCCTCTGTTCAATCCCACCACTTGAACATTAAATAGATCCTTAACTACATTTATTGCAATGCTCATATTTTTTAAAGGCGTCCCTTTTCCACTATTAAATTATCTAATGATTTAACGTTGATTGTAGGTCCATCAAAAACTCTTCAAATTCTTCTCATGAGAAAAGGACAAAAATAAAACCATCTATAGCAAAAACAGAATTAACTGTCATTAGTAAACCACTCAAATAAAAAGATCATAAGTGGTTTTGTTTTACATATACTTTAAGGACAATAATAACAATGTCACTCTGTCTGTGACACTTATAACACTGATTTGAAAAACATACAGAACAAATGAATTCACTGCCCTTAATAAAGTATTTAAATATACATTTCAGGAGTGCTGTTTTGTTTAGTAATGGATATTGAATATGGAATAAAGGTTTTGACAAGACCTGGTGTAGAAATGATCAAAACTAATTTAATGATCTGTTTTTGCAAAAACAAAGTATACAAAGTTGATTGTAGACTCTTGAAACACTGAGGTGATTGTATTCTTGTAATAATAACAATTTCATTTCATTTCATGGTTTACTTGAATCGGGACAGTGCACATTGATGAACACTTTAAAACAAAATAATGCTTACAAGTGTAAATTAGCCGGATTTGAGCTTTGAGCTAATTTCCATCCGTAGTCCCGACACATACAACATATAAGAACATGACATTTATATACATAGCAAAAATAAAAGCATGATATGCAGGAAGAGCAAGAGCAGCATGCAAGCATTTACCACATGGCAGTACAATCTAGCAGCAACGGCATATAAAGTGCAAGAGGAGAAACCCCTGTATAAAAGTGGGTGATTGCACGTCTGTTTGTTTCTCAACCATTCTTTAAGTTGACCTTTAAAACTATTGAGAGTGGGACAATCCTGTATCTCAGTTGGAAGGCTATTCCAGAAAGAGCTGCCTTTAATGGAGAGGACATTTTGTCCAAAAGATGTCCGTCTACGTTGGACTTCACAGTCTCCTCTGGTTTCTGACCTAGTGCAGCGTCCAGTGTGTTTTTTGTGAATGAATTCCCCTAAGGGAGGGAGGGGGGGGGGGGGGCAGTCCATGTAAACATTTATAAAAAAAACACAAACTTTTAAAAGACTTAAAATGCTCAAAAATCAAGAAATTGTGTTTTTCAAGGATGGTACAGTGGTGGTATGCATTTAGCGTTCTGTCAAACACCTTGATAGCTCTCTTGTACTGTTGTTCTATGGGTTTCAGGTTTGTGGCACAAGCAAACGACCAGTTTGTCAAACAGTATTCAATGTGGGATAGAACAACCCAGTCTCACGGCATGTCGTGTTATAGTCACAACATTTCATCTCTTGATTCGTGTTCACCAACACCATTTCCCCCTTTTTTTCGTGTCACACAGAACGATTTTAAAAGCAATGTATTTCGAGTGGTCGTGTGTTTCGTCTTTTTGTCCGGTCGGGTCTTGGAAGACCGGAAGCCGTGTGGTTCATAAAAACATGTTCTTTATATATACAGTACAGTCTATGGTTCTTACTCAATATCAAGCCACGATTATTGTTTTTAATTAGCATTTTTTAATGACAATAATGTGAATACCTTTATTTTATTCAACAGTAAATAAAATCCATTATTTGTTTGTTTCATCTGAAAAATCTGAATACCATAACAATCATACAATGTTCCAAAGTGACTTACAGCCCAAGAAGAAATGTTTACCAATTTAAATGTTAAGAGATAATGTTTTTAACATAAAATACTGTTAAAAGAGGACAATGTTCAATCAGAAAGGAGGAGTCAATGCAAAACTCAGATATCTCCTCCTCTACTTATGTGACTGCAGAGAGGAGGACAGAGGACAGAGGACACACAGTTTAACATGATGGACTATAGGACAGGACTGCTGCTGCTCACTGTCTGCTGGGCAGGTCAATATTTTAACCAATAATTATTTGACATAGATCCTATTTGTGTGCCAACTAAACTCATGTGACTTTCTTCTTCATTTTTACAATTCTTTATTTTGTTTTATGTGCATCTTATACAATGTTACATTCATGTTACTTTTTATCCTCTTGACAGGTGTTGGGGGTCAGACTCTGACAGAATCTGAACCAGTGACTAAAAGGCCCGGAGAATCTCACAGATTGACCTGTAAAACCTCTGGACTGTCATTCAGTAGCAACTGGATGGCCTGGATCAGACAGGCTCCTGGGAAAGGACTGGAGTGGATCGCTTTTATCCACCCTACTAGCAGTGCCCACATCTACTACTCTGAGTCAGTGAAAGGCCGGTTCACCATCTCCAGAGACAACAACAGAGAGCAGCTGTATCTGCAGATGAACAGTCTGACGGCTGTAGACTCTGCTGTTTATTACTGTGCTCGAGACACACAGTGACTGAAGCTGGTTGAGCAGCTGTACAAAAACCTACAGTCCTCCTCCTTGATGTGTTGATAGAGCACAAAGAGAATTATACTTTGACTAAATATTTTCTTGTTGTAGTTTTATGAAAAGGGAAACAAGAGTTGCTACTGAGCCAAGTTATAAAACACATTAATAAATACAAATGTCTTAAAAAATGTTATTTCCTAATAAAACAGCCAAGGACAGAATAATCATCTTCTATATGTATGTTTCATGTATGGGCAAAACGAAAAACTAAATGTAGACATTTCTGTCACATTACTCACATTCAGTTGGAAGTGCAGCAGCCTCAAGTGTTAATCTCAAGTCTAAAATAAATTCATGATAAACAGAAGGAAGAATGGCTGTTTGTTCTTGTGATTGTGCAGTGTGGTGTAAGCTGGATAAATAAATCATTCTGCAATAAGACAAACTTTCACTTTCTGGGAGAAAATCTATGTCTTCCTGAGTGACATGTTGCTGCAGTAATCCCCCTCACTGAGGTGACCTATCATTTTCAAATGAAAGTATGAGACTGACAGTGCAGCTTGTTTTGTATACATTAAATCACCCACCACACTGTTAGTCTCTCAGAAATGCAAATACCAACAAGTAAAAAAGACTAAACAACATCTTATTATTGGGTCTGTTATGGAGCTTCTCTCATATTTCAGCACTCCTCCTTCGCTCACAAATTAAGTATTTATGTCTCAACACTGCGACCCCCCCAAAAAATGCAAATCCCAACACACTGATGGATAATCCCCACCCATTCTGCATGCACGAAATATATCCTTCATACAGCCTCTGTTGTTGCAGACTCTGACAAGTTCCCACCATGACATTGGTACAAAGCGTGGTCCTCCTGGCTCTGGTTTCAGGTGAGTGAAGTCGGTCCAGCAGAGGAGGAGAAGAGCTGCTGGTTCCCCATCATCTAAACTCTGTGTCTCTTTCAGCGGCTCAGGGCCAGTCCCTCACCTCCTCAGAGCCAGTGGTCAGCAGAGTAGGAGAACCAGTCTCTCTGTCCTGTAAGGTGGAAGGACTTCCTCTGACTTGGCTGCACTGGATCAGGCAGAAACCAGGGAAAGGACTGGTGTGGATCGGACGCATTGATAGTGGAACTGGAACCATATTTGCCGTAAAGACTGCAAGGCCAGTTTTCCATCACCAAAGACACTTCCAAAAATGTTGTGTACTTTGAGGTGAAGAGTCTGAAACAAGAATACTCTGCAGTTTATTACTGTGCACGAGAGACACAGTGACACACTAGACTACCACGCTGTACACAAACTGAACAACACTGATCCCTGTATGAAAACCACTGAAGCATGTCAGGGCTGTGAAAACACAATTCCCATTGGATGATCGCCAGCTGATAATGAAATGTATTTCATTTAGAAAAACATGTGTGTTATTGCGTTGAGAGTCATGACTCACAGCAATGCCTGCATTTTTGAAAGGATAACCCTGTACAACAGAGGTGCCCAGTACGTCGACCGGTCGACCGCGGGGGCAATGCTGGTAGATCGCGAGTCATTCATAAAAAAAAAAAATCCAGCTCCGTTAAAATAGACAAAACAGGTTTTGATCCCTCCTCCCTTGGCCTCCCTGCCACTTAATTCAGGAGTTGACTTGATTGACAGAAAAAGCGACCTATTGCTTTCCAGTCTGTTAACCCAGAATGCAAAGCGATACAAAATCAGTCAAGTTCCGGGAGAGACAAACAACAAAATGAGTGCGGGAACGAGCAAAAAGCTAAAGACATACCACTTCCACACAGAATGGGAGGGAGAATCTTTTTTGTGATGTCACATTCAAAGGTTATTTGCCTTATTTGTAAAGCAAGCGTCGCTCTGCCAAAGAAAGGTAACGTGGAGAGGCATTATCGGAGTGTTCACAAGGCATATGACAGCGACTTCCCTCCGAGTAGCGAGTTGAGAAAGAGAAAGGTCATGTATTATTGCTACACAAACATTATCTCTTAGTCTTAGTGTCGCCAACTCGTTTCTAACATGCAAAAAGACAAACAAATGCGTCTATGGTCGGTGTATTTTCTATCTTTCAAATCCAGAAGAGATCTCTCTCTCCCCCGTCAATTTGCAAGGGGGCGGGGCAGTTTACACACACGCATCTGCTACATGCAGCAACACACGGAGGAGATGGTGGAGAGAAGCGCTCCAAGGTGTGGTTACATGTTACCCGTCTTGAGGTGGACAATGCTCGTCACCAAAAGTGTTTAGCATGTAAGGGCGGTAACACGAGCAATTTGTCTAAACATTTAGCAAAAGTGCACCACATTCAGACGGACGAATGCACCGGGTTCGACTGTCTTTCTAGTAGCTCTGTGGCCCCATCCACGAGTAACGTTTCCACGTCAGGTGTTATGTATGCTAGCAGCAACACACGGAGTTAACTACATTATACAAACATGGGTTAATGATTAGAGGTAACTGAGTTATTTATTTTGTTAAAGTTTCAGCTATTCTGTTTCCAGTTCTGTCATAAGATTATTTAATAAGATTTGTTAAAACATTGTTGTTTCTTTTGATGTGAAATATTATTTATTTAATTCAAATAAAAAGCAATGTTAATTTTGTTCACAATTTGTTAAGTTAATTTAATAATATATGTATTTTTGAATCAAGTATTCATCTTTATTGTCTTCATTGTTAGTTTCCACATGCCTAAAACAACCTCAACTAAATCTAAAAGTTGATGGCTAAATAAGAGCGTTTGAGAAATTGTGCAAGGCACACAGTAGTAGTCCGAATAGTCGATTAATCGTTTCATTAATCTATAGATTAATCGATAATCAAATTAGTCGTTTGTTGCAGCCCAATTGTAGTTATCCCATGTAAAAATAAAACGTGTTATTCAGCAACCCTTGCAATTTGGGATTTTATTTTTGGTTGGTAGACCTCGGTTAGCTGGTCATTTCAAAAGTAGCTCACCAGCCAAAAAAGTGTGGGCACCCCTGCTGTACAACATACATTTTAATCCAGTGAACACTTTGGTTTAAAAAGCTCTGTATAATACATAATTATGTTCTTACTGAAATAGCATCTAATCATTTTGAGAGTTTTAGGATATTTTTTTACAATAAATCAAATAATGGAAACACAATCATAGCTAAATCAACTATGGTGACTCTTCTACATCCTTAGAGACTTTTCTGCAGCCTGAAGAGGACACTGTCGGGTTTTACCGTGTAACTGTAAGAAGTACAAGGATACGAACCACCAACAAAGCCAACAAATACTCAATAACCAAGTTACATTTTATGGAACCATGGGTCATTTTTTGGCATGGATAAAATACTTCAAAAACAATAAGGGAACATTACTCTGAGTTTATTGTCAGATGTCAAATAGAAGGATAAGTGAATATAAAAAAAGGCCTATAATTGAGTCAATTAGATCAAACTAGAAGTCCCTGCATGAGCCCCTCCCTCCCCATGCTATCCTGATGCAAATCTCCAGTGTGTGCAGAGTACTTCTGTCTGACTGCTCTGTACTTTGTGTGGAGCATCAGAGGTCAAATCTCCAGTCTCAGGATGATCAACACTCTCTCTCTTCTGCTGGTTGCTCTCTCTCTGCCCTGTGAGCTCTCCTTCTTCTTGATGTTTTATCTTTTATCAGACAACATCCACTGATGGTCAGTCAGTGATACCAGAACATTTTCAAAATATCTCACTATCTTCTTTGGTTCTCTTTCTCTTTCTTTTTATCTCATCAGGTTGTACAGGTCAGAGTATGCAGTCTATTCCTTCCTCTTCAGTAGTGAAGAGGCCTGGGGAGACTCTCAGTCTCTCCTGCAGGGGATCTGGCTTCACATTTAGTTGCTGTGTTATGATCTGGGTCAGACAACCTGCTGGAAAAGCACTGGAGTTGATAGGGAGCGGCTTCTCTTCGGCTAGCAGAAACACATATGCCAGCAGTGTGGAGGGACGTGTAGAAATCAGTAGAGATGATACCAACAGCATGGTGCATCTGAGGCTTTCCAACTTGAAGCCAGAGGACTCTGCTGTGTATTACTGCACTAGAGACACACATTGGTTAAAGGAAGCCCAGAGGCTTTACAAAAACCTCTAACTATTTATTATCACTAGTACCAACAGGTGGCAGTAAATGATAAAAAGTCAGATGACAATAAGGAGAAAAATACAGCTTTTCTAAACACACTAGAATAAATGATTACATCTGATTTAAGTTTAAATAAAAGTTAGTGATAAGTCACTTATTATCATTATAGTTGTCCAAGTACAAGTCCAAAAGACAACTCTTGACAGGACAGTCCGTCCCTCTTTTATAGCCTGTCATTGTCCCTCTCTATGCAAAGTGAACTTCCTCACAGTCTGCTATAAAGACTTGATATCATGCTGTCAGCTGCAGCAGAAGAAGAGAAGCTCCATCAGGTCACCTTCAACACCAACCATGTTCTCTGTAGCTCTGCTGCTGCTGCTGGCTGCTGGATCCTGTGAGTCTCACTGAGGCAGAGACACTGACAGAACGCTCACACTGACTGCTCACTGTTATTAACCTCGCTCACTATTCAACATGTTTCTCTCCACAGGTGTGAAGTGTGAGCAGTTGATACAGCCAGCCTCTGTGACTGTGCAGCCAGGTCAACGTCTGACCATCACCTTTCAGGTCTCTTATTCTGTTAGCAGCTACTACACAGCCTGGATCAGACAGCCTGCAGGGAAAGGACTGGAGTGGATAGGAATGGGAGCTGCTGGAGGTTCAATCTACAAAGATTCACTGAAGAGCAAGTTCAGTATCGACTTAGACTCTTCCAGCAAAACAGTGACTCTGAACGGACAGAGCGTGCAGCCTGGAGACTCTGCTGTGTATTACTGTGCCAGAGACACACTGTGACACACACCATCAGTAGAGCTGAACAAAACCCCCTCAGAGCCTGAACACTTGTAACATGAAGCCACCAGAGGAGGAGCCCTCAGACCAGTAATGATCTCAACACCAGCTCACTGTTACATCATCAGTTTAAACATTAGAGGTTATAATCACTGATACATTACTGTATGTATTCCCAGAAGAAAAAAATGATTAACATTCTTTAAATTGTTAAACATCAGCCTTTTCAAGTAACAAGTATTATATATTTTCAGTAATTGATTTTTTTGCTCTAAATTTAAGTTTCTTTACAACCAATTTCAGCTCTAAGAATATTGTTCACACTATTTATTCACAAATATTAAACAGTACATCTACGATCAAAACACAACAAAAAATGGTTGGACGTCAGAGTTTCTTTCCAAAAAACCAATACATGCATTTCTGTTCTTTATTTGACACAAAACTTCCTTTTTGATTAAAAATATAAATGTTAAAGACATGAGATGTAGATAAAACCTGAAAAGTGATTTATTTACTAAATTAACTGAAAACATTTTTTCATGAAATAATGTTAATACCTTTATTTTAATCAACAGTAAATAAAATCCATTATTTGTTTGTTTTCTTCTGACAAATCTGAATTACATACACATATTTAAATGTTACAAAATGACTTTTAGCCCAATAAGAAATGTTTACAAAATTAAAATTGTAAGAGATAATTTTATTAACATAAAATACTGTTAAAAGAGGACAATGTTCAATCAGAAAGGAGGAGTCAATGCAAAACTCAGATATCTCCTCTACTTATGTGACTGCAAAGAGGAGGACAGAGGACAGAGGACACACAGTTTAACATGATGGACTATAGGACAGGACTGCTGCTGCTCACTGTCTGCTGGGCAGGTCAACATCTTTACTGATCTTTATCTAACACAGCTTCTAATTGTGTCAACAGTTTATTTCACCAGATGTGTTTTTATCCTCTCTACAGGTGTTGGTGGTCAGACTCTAACAGAATCTGATTCAGGGACTAAAAGGCCTGGAGAATCTCACAGATTGACCTGTACAGCCTCTGGATTCACATTCAGTGACTACTGGATGGCCTGGGTCAGACAGGCTCCTGGGAAAGGACTGGAGTGGATCGCTTTTAACGACAATGGCGGTAGCACCAAGTACTACTCTGAGTCAGTGAAAGGCCGGTTCACCATCTCCAGAGACAACAACATACAGCAGCTGTATCTGCAGATGAGCAGTCTGACGGCTGTAGACTGCTGTTTATTACTGTGCTCGAGAGACACAGTGGCTGAAGCTGGTTGAGCAGCTGTACAAAAACCCCTCATTATTACCACAGTTTTCTCCCACTGTTAATGTGAGATGTGGAGTCTTTCAATATCATGACACAACGGTAGTTACACCAAACACTTTAAAAAATATTTCTTAACAGATATCTGAATGTAGAAATGAAATCACTAAATATATTTATCATGTTTAATGCAGAACAGAGCCTTATCAAAATGTCTCTTTAGAGAAGACAGCAGCTGAACCATAAAAAGCATTTATGTGCCAACATTTAGAAAATGGTCTAATCTGAGATCTTACGTCTTTTAACTTATTTAGTTTGCATTTTTCATGCACTGCAGGAATGTGTTTTTGCACATTGTCAATAGGTTTCAGTTCCTTAGTAGTTTATGTCCTCTTAAGGCTCCAAGTTTCTCTGTATCTGTCCTCAAATTGCCACTATTTGAATACTGAAACCTTTAAAGTAAAAAAAGAAACAAAACCCAAGTCTTCATCCAGCTGCAGCAAACACAAGTAAACATTTAGACCATCATGCTTTCCTTCATTGCAGTTACAAAATAAAAAAACATAATTCAATCAATTTCTGAATTAGTTTCGAATTGTTACAACTAAAACAATGATGAGAAGGCTTGTATATGATGCATAGGAGTTATAGTCAAATTAAAGAAAAAAAATCTGCTGGAGCCTTAGTTGTAAAAATATAATTATAGTATTTTAATTTAATCAAAAGTTCATTTTTGTCAACAATTGCCTTAAATAACTATTTGCCGCTAGTTTAAATGATGTTTAATTCTGTTTGTATAGTCTTGAATTTGACTTTTAAAGCAGAATGTGAAGTAGGAGGAGCTAATCGTAAAATGAATTCTCAAAGGGATCAAGTTTACTTCATATTTAAAGAGGGACTCAAGCTTTTGAAAACACAAGAAACTGTGTGAACATGGCTCAGGGAAAGCTAACACTCTTGGTGGTTGCTCTGTTTTTTTTGTCTGTCGCTGAAGGTCAGACCATAACTGAGTTAGGAAACCCGGAGAATCTCACAGACTCACCTGCACAACATCTGGATTCAACTTTGGAGGCTCACGATGGAACTGGATACACACTCAGAGTACTCCTATATCTTACTCTCAGTCGGTCCAGGGTAGATTCACTATCTCCAGAGATGACTCCAGCAGTAAAGTGTATCTGCAGATGAACAGTCTGAAGGCCGAGGACACAGCAGTGTATTACTGTGCCAGAGAGACACAGTGAGAGACAGTAACAGGAGAGTCGTACAACAACTACTTCCTCTGTTCAATCCCACCACTTGAACATTCAATAGATCCTTAACTACATTTATTGCATTGCTCATATTTTTTAAAGGCGTCCCTTTTTCACTATTAAATTATCTAAGGATATAACATAACTAATGATGTAGGTACATTAACAACTCTTCAAATTCTTCTCATGAGAAAAGGACAAAAATAAAACCATCTTTAGCAAAAACTGAATGAACTGTCATTAGTAAACCACTCAAATAAAAAGATCATAAGTGGTTTTGTTTTACATATACTTTAAGGACAATAATAGCAATGTCACTCTGTCTGTGACACTTATAACACTGATTTGAAAAACATACAGAACAAATGAATTCACTGCCCTTAATAAAGTATTTAAATATACATTTCAGGTGTGCTGTTTTGTTTAGTAATGGATATTGAATATGGAATAAAGTTTTTGACAAGACCTGGTGTAGAAATGATCAAAACTAATTTAATGATCTGTTTTTGCAAAAACAAAGTATACAAAGTTGATTGTAGACTCTTGAAACACTGAGGTGATTGTATTCTTGTAATAGTAACAATTTCATTTCATTTCATGGTTTACTTGAATTGGGACAGTGTACATTGATGAACACTTTAAAACAAAAATAATGCTTACAAGTGTAAATTAGCCGGATTTGAGCTTTGAGCTAATTTCCATCCGTAGTCCCGACACATACAACATATAAGAAGATGACATTTATATACATAGCAAAAATAAATGCATGATATGCAGGAAGAGCAAGAGCAGCATGCAAGCATTTACCACATGGCAGTACAATCTAGCAGCAACGGCATATAAAGTGCAAGAGGAGAAACCCCTGTATAAAAGTGGGTGATTGCACGTCTGTTTGTTTCTCAACCATTCTTTAAGTTGACCTTTAAAACTATTGAGAGTGGGACAATCCTGTATCTCAGTTGGAAGGCTATTCCAGAAAGAGCTGCCTTTAATGGAGAGGACATTTTGTCCAAAAGTTGTCCGTCTACGGTGGACTTCAAACTCTCCTCTAGTTTCTGACCTAGTGCAGCGTCCAGTGTGTTTTTTGTGAATGAATTCCCCTAAAGGAGGGGGGGGGGCAGTCCATGTAAACATTTATAAAAAAAACACAAACTTTGAAAAGCCTTAAAATGGTCAAAAATCAAGAAATGGTGTTTTTCAAGGATGGTACAGTGGTGGTATGCATTTAGCTTTCTGTCAAACACCTTGATAGCTCTCTTGTACTGTTGTTCTATGGGTTTCAGGTTTGTGGCACAAGCAAACGACCAGTTTGTCAAACAGTATTCAATGTGGGATAGAACAACCCAGTCTCACGGCATGTCGTGTTATAGTCACAACATTTCATCTCTTGATTCGTGTTCACCAACACCATTTCCCCCTTTTTTTCGTGTCACACAGAACGATTTTAAAAGCAATGTATTTCTAGTGGTAGTGTGTTTCGTCTTTTTGTCCGGTCGGGTCTTGGAAGACCGGAAGTCGTGTGGTTCATAAAAACATGTTCTTTATATATACAGTACAGTCTATGGTTCTTACTCAATATCAAGCCACGATTATTGTTTTTAATTAACATTTTTTAATGACAATAATGTTAATACCTTTATTTTATTCAACAGTAAATAAAATCCATTATTTGTTTGTTTCATCTGAAAAATCTGAATACCATAACAATCATACAATGTTCCAAAGTGACTTACAGCCCAAAAGGAAATGTTTACCAATTTAAATTGTAAGAGATAAAGTTATTAACATAAAATACTGTTAAAAGAGGACAATGTTCAATCAGAAAGGAGGAGTCAATGCAAAACTCAGATATCTCCCCCTCTACTTATGTGACTGCAGAGAGGAGGACAGAGGACAGAGGACACACAGTTTAACATGATGGACTATAGGACAGGACTGCTGCTGCTCACTGTCTGCTGGGCAGGTCAATATTTTAACCAACAATTATTTGACATAGATCCTATTTGTGTGCCAACTAAACTCATGTTACTTTCTTCTTCATTTTTACAATTCTTTATTTTGTTTTATGTGCATCTTATACAATGTTACATTCATGTTACTTTTTATCCTCTTGACAGGTGTTGGGGGTCAGACTCTGACAGAATCTGAACCAGTGACTAAAAGGCCTGGAGAATCTCACAGATTGACCTGTAAAACCTCTGGACTGTCATTCAGTAGCTACTACATGGCCTGGATCAGACAGGCTCCTGGAAAAGGACTGGAGTGGATCGCTGCTATGCACCCTACTATCAGTGCCCACATCTTCTATTCTGAGTCAGTGAAAGGCCGGTTCACCATCTCCAGAGACAACAACAGAGAGCAGCTGTATCTGCAGATGAGCAGTCTGACGGCTGTAGACTCTGCTGTTTATTACTGTGCTCGAGACACACAGTGACTGAAGCTGGTTGAGCAGCTGTACAAAAACCTACAGTCTTCATCCTTGATGTGCTGAAAGAACACAAAGAGAGTTATACGTTGAATAAATCTTTCCTTGTTGTAGTTTTTATGAAAATGAAAAAAACAGTTGCTTCTGAGCTAACTTATAAAACACATCAATAAATAAAAATATATTTTTTATTTATAAAAAATAATTTCCTCATAAAACAGCCAAGGACAGGAAAAATATTTATATATGTATTTTTCATGTATGGGCAAAAATAAACAGTAAATGTAGAAATGTCAGTCACATTACTCACACAAGCACCAACAGGTGGCAGTAGAGGATACAAAGACAGGTGACAATAACGGGAATATGACAATGTCTCTAAACGTGTACTATGAAAGTCTTGAGGCTTTTCTGAAACAATAATGTCCCATTATTAATTTCCTAACAGAAGGTATCAATAATATATTTATGCATGATGTTTCCAGTATGTGGATGGGCAACCAATGTTGTGCAAAGCAGAATAAATGATTACATCTTATTTTGGTTTAAATAAAAGGGCTGTTTATTACCGTGCTCGATACACACAGTGACATAGAAAGGAGAAAAGCTGTACACAAACTCAACAAGTAAGAAAAAAGTTTTCATCACCACATAAAAAATGAGGTTGAACATCATCAAGACACTCAAAGAGATTTAATAAAACTGCTTGTTCAGATGGCGGCTTCACAAAATATAGTCAAAGCACGCATTTGGTATTCTTTTAATCTGAGTGTAAATTTGAGTCTGTTTTTCTGACCTGTGTGAGAAGTTGTGTTAGAAATGTCCAAATACAAATCCAAACTTGGACTGCTCGAGTCAGGACAGTCCGTCCCTCTTTTATAGCCTGTCAGTGTCCCTCTCTATGCAAAGTGAACTTCCTCACAGTCTGCTATAAAGACTTGATATCATGCTGTCAGCTGCAGCAGAAGAAGAGAAGCTCCATCAGGTCACCTTCAACACCAACCATGTTCTCTGTAGTTCTGCTGCTGCTGCTGGCTGCTGGATCCTGTGAGTGTCACTGAGGCAGAGACACTGACAGAACGCTCACACTGACTGCTCACTGTTATTAACCTCGCTCACTATTCAACATGTTTCCCTCCACAGGTGTGAAGTGTGAGCAGTTGATACAGCCAGCCTCTGTGACTGTGCAGCCAGGTCAACGTCTGACCATCACCTGTCAGGTCTCTTATTCTGTTAGCAGCTACTACACAGCCTGGATCAGACAGCCTGCAGGGAAAGGACTGGAGTGGATTGGAATGGAAGCGGCTGGATCCACCAAATACTATAAAGATTCACTGAAGAGCAAGTTCAGTATCGAGTTAGACTCTTCCAGCAACACAGTGACTCTGAAGGGACAGAGCGTGCAGCCTGGAGACTCTGCTGTGTATTACTGTGCCAGAGACACACTGTGACACACACCATCAGTAGAGCTGTACAAAAACCCCTCAGAGCCTGAACACTTGTAACATGAAGCCATCAGAGGAGGAGCCCTCAGACCAGAAATGATCTCAACACCAGCTCACTGTTACAGTCAAGAGGGAAAGAGTACTAAGATGTCATATAAATATTCTTAATTCAACAGAAAGGGTTTTCACCAATTCAAACAATCTGACATTACAATCACTGATACTGTATATCATTGTAGGTATAACATCTAAAAGGGATAGTCAGACCATACGTTAGTTTTAAAAGTGTCTCCTCTAAAAGACATTTCCTATTAAATAATTATTCAATAACATATGAAAAAGACAACTTTATCAGTGTCATAACTGGATGAGGAGAATAATTAATATTTTAATCAGACTTCATGGTGATGTTATTTTGATAAAACTATAGAAAAGTTTGTTTTTAGAATCTAAATTGTGTTGCTCAACCTTTTCGATGTGATTAAAACCACACCTGAACATTTCCTCATGTTTTGGATAATTTACATGAACTCAAGTCAGCTGATTTCCAATCATCAGTATGTAAATGATCTGTGTGTGTTGCTTCATAAACCAGCAAAGTGTGTGTGTGTGTGTGTGTGTGTGTGTGTGTGTGTGTGTGTGTGTGTGTGTGTGTGTGTGTGTGTGTGTGTGTGTGTGTGTGTGTGTGTGTGTGTGTGTGTGTGAGTGTGTGTGTGTGCCACAAAGCAATGTGATCCAATACACTTCTGGGTTTTCTCACAAATTAAAAAAGCACTTTGATGCATCCTGTTGGAGCACCACCCAATTGAGTGGTGGGAAGGTTCACCTCTGCTCCGCACGTCCCTTGATGACTGATGAGCTGGTCAAATCATAAGAAAAGGCATTCAAAGCACCAGGATAAAGGTTAAACAATAATCTGTTTTAATGGTAAAATACAACAATACAAAAATACAGAGTACCCTGTAACAAAGCGCTCCGGGCTGAAATCTACCACTGTGTGACAATACGTACCACGACAGCCAGTCAGAAAACAGCACCGTGTAATAAGAATATCATATTATTTATACACCCAAGAGGGGAGGAGTTGTGTCGGTTGCTCCTCCCTAGGGGTCCTCTTATTGGGAGATGCAAAAACGCTAGACCTGTCGCAGTGAATCAGCGCGAGCCAGCCGAGGCGACCCGGAAACAAGAGTCTCTTAAGTTTGAGGTAAAGCAGACACATTCGGTGTCCGGCACGAACCATCTCCGAATAACAAGATCGTTATCTTGTGCCTCTTACGAACTGCTCCAAATAACAAGTTTGTTAACTTACATCTTGCAGCCTGCACACACACACACACACACACACACACACACACACACACACACACACACACACACACACACACACACACACACACACACACACACACCCCCCCCCCCCCACACACACACACACACACACACACACACACACACACACACACACACACACACACACACACACACACACACACACACACACACACACACACACACATATTTTGCATAGACATCCTTCTCTCCGGCCCCCTCCCCCATCAGCTTAATGCACACAGCTTCACATACTTTTGGCATCTTTAAGATATAGTTGTTTTTAGTTGGGTAATACAAGTACTACATGTGAGTTACCTTAATATCAATAATAACGAGGAAAACATAACCTCTGCTCTCAAGCAGTGAAATAGTAGGACTTTACATAAACCTATATAGAGAACGCACACTCATTTCCCTTAGCATGTGTAACGCACACTCATTTTATCCTGCAGCATTCCAGAGATTTGAGCTGTGTCCAAATAAGGATATCCCCTCGCTCACATCTTACTCCAAATACAAAGGTTTCACTTCTCATATTTCCAGCTTCTTGTTACACAGACTGCCATTATTTGATACAAAGTAATTAAACACACACATATTTAAGCAAACTCAATGTCTGGACACTGTGAACACAGGTTACTTTAATCCACATCAGATTTCTATGTGTTTCCCATTAATCACCAGATCGTCCCTCATTATTTCTTATTATTTTATTTTAAATAACATATGTCATATTTATAAATACAAGCCCCAAATTACATTGAATATGAAAAGAGAAACAAGCTGAACAACAATATTTGATCAGACACAGAGCTTGGCTGGGTGACTAGATTATTAGAAAGGTGAAATGTGAGAGGAGAATAAAGCACATTTCCTAAACACTACTTTATATTGGGCTCTCGTCTTTCAATCAGAAGGTTGTGGGTTCGATCCCAGTCAACATGTCGATGTGTCCTTGGGCAAGGTACTTAACCCTGAGTTGCTCCCGATGGCATGGCCAACGGTGTGTGAGTGTGTTTGAATGTTAGTTCCTAGAGTAAGGTACACTGCTCTGTGTGAATGGGTGAATGACATGTAGTATGTAAAGTGCTCTGAGGGGTCGTGAAGACTGGATAAAGGGCTATATAAGTACAGTTACCATTTACTATCAGAACTAAACTGCAGATTATTTATATTATAGTAAATCTGCTTCCATTATGCTCAAACTGACATATGAAAAACATAACATTTATTACAACATGAATTATGTAATATATATATATATCTATATATAATTCGTTTAGATAAATATGTCACATGTCGAAGCTAAGATAATCATTTGTGTATTATTAGAATAAATGTGATTATGTAACTGCAATACAATTATTCTACACAACTTAAAACTAGTTAAGAGAAAAGTCTAAACTGCTGAGATGGAGGGATGATATTTTGTACAAACCCTGTGAGGAGGAGTCAATGCAAAACTCAGATATCTCCCCCTCTACTTATGTGACTGCAGAGAGGAGGACAGAGGACAGAGGACACACAGTTTAACATGATGGACTATAGGACAGGACTGCTGCTGCTCACTGTCTGCTGGGCAGGTCAACATCTTTACTGATCTGTATCTAACACAGCTTCTAATTGTGTCAACAGCTTATTCCACCAGATGTGTTTTTATCCTGTTTACAGGTGTTGGTGGTCAGACTCTGACAGAATCTGATTCAGTGACTAAAAGGCCTGGAGAATCTCACAGATTGACCTGTACAGCCTCTGGATTCACATTCAGTAGCTACTGGATGGCCTGGGTCAGACAGGCTCCTGGGAAAGGACTGGAGTGGGTTGCTATTATGCACCCTACTAGCAGTAGCCACATCTACTACTCTGAGTCAGTGAAAGGCCGGTTCACCATCTCCAGAGACAACAACAGAGAGCAGGTGTATCTGCAGATGAGCAGTCTGACGGCTGTAGACTCTGCTGTTTATTACTGTGCTCGAGAGACACAGTGACTGAAGCTGGTTGAGCAGCTGTACAAAAACCTACAGACCTCATCCTTGATGTGTTGATAGAGCACAAAGAGAATTATACTTTGACTAAATATTTTTCTTGTTGTAGTTTTATGAAAAGGGAAACAAGAGTTGCTACTGAGCCAAGTTATAAAACACATTAATAAATTCAAATGTCTTAAAAAATGTTATTTCCTAATAAAACAGCCAAGGACAGAATAATCATGTTCTATATGTATGTTTCATGTATGGGCAAAACGAAAAACTAAATGTAGACATTTCTGTCACATTACTCACATTCAGTTGGAAGTGCAGCAGCCTCAAGTGTTAATCTCACTGCTAAAATAAATTCATGATAAACAGAAGGAAGAATGGCTGTTTGTTCTTGTGATTGTGCAGTGTGGTGTAAGCTGGATAAATAAATCATTCTGCAATAAGACAAACTTTCCCTTTCTGGGAGAAAATCTATGTCTTCCTGAGTGACATGTTGCTGCAGTAATCCCCCTCACTGAGGTGACCTATCATTTTCAAATGAAAGTATGAGACTGACAGTGCAGCTTGTTTTGTATACATTAAATCACCCACCACACTGTTAGTCTCTCAGAAATGCAAATACCAACAAGTAAAAAAGACTAAACAACATCTTCTTTTTGGGTCTGTTATGGAGCTTCTCTCATATTTCAGCACTCCTCCTTCTCTCACAAATTAAGTATTTATGTATCAACACTGCGACCCCGCAAAAAAATGCAAATCCCAACACACTGATGGATAATCCCCACCCATTCTGCGAGCACAATATATATCCTTCATACAGCCTCTGTTGTTGCAGACTCTGACAAGTTCCCACCATGACATTAGTACAAAGCGTGGTCCTCCTGGCTCTGGTTTCAGGTGAGTGAAGTCGGTGTCCAGCAGAGGAGGAGAAGAGCTGCTGGTTCCCCGTCATCTAAACTCTGTGTCTCTTTCAGCGGCTCAGGGCCAGTCCCTCACCTCCTCAGAGCCGGTGGTCAGCAGAGCAGGAGAACCAGTCTCTCTGTCCTGTAAGGTGGAAGGACTTCCTCTGGCTTGGCTGCACTGGATCAGGCAGAAACCAGGGATAGGACTGGAGTTGATCGGACGCATTGATAGTGGAACTGGAACCATATTTGCCCAAAGACTGCAAGGCCAGTTTTCCATCACCAAAGACACTTCCAAAAATGTTGTGTACTTTGAGGTGAAGAGTCTGACACAAGAAGACTCTGCAGTTTATTACTGTGCACGAGAGACACAGTGACACACTCGACTACCACGCTGTACACAAACTGAACAACACTGATCCCTGTATGAAAACCACTGAAGCATGTCAGGGCTGTGAAAAGACAATTCCCATTGGATGATCACCAGCTGATAATGACATGTATTTCATTTAGAAAAACATGTGTGTTATTGCGTAGAGAGTCATGACTCACAGCAATATCTACATTTTTGAAAGGATAACCCTGTACAACATAGATTTGAATCCAGTGAATACTGTGGTTTAATTACAGAATTATTTTTTACTGAAATAACAGCTACTCATTTTGAGAGTTTTAGGAAATGTTTTTACAATAAATTAAATAATGGCAACACAATCATAGCTAAATCAACTATAGTGACTTTTATACATCCTTAGAGACTTTTTCTGCAGCCGAAGGACACTGTTGGGTTTTACTGTGTAACTGTAAGAAGTAAAAGGATACGAACCACCAACAAAGCCAACAAATACTCAATAACCAAATTACTCAACCACTCGTTTTATGGGACCATGGCTCATTTTTTGGCATGGATAAAATACTTCAAAACAATAAGGGAACATGACGCTGAGTTTATTGTTGGTTGTCAAATACAAGGATAAGTGAATATAATTTGTTTTAAAAGACAAATATGGATAAGTGCATACAGACAAATAATTGAGTCAATTAGATCAAACTACAAGTCCCTGCAAAAGCCCCTCCCTCCCCATGCTATCCTGATGCAAATCTCCAGTGTGTGCAGAGTACTTCTGTCTGACTGCTCTGTACTTTGTGTGGAGCATCAGAGGTCACATCTCCAGTCTCAGGATGATCAACACTCTCTCTCTTCTGCTGGTTGCTCTCTCTCTGCTCTGTGAGCTCTCCTGCTTCTTGATGTTTTATCTTTTATCAGACAACATCCACTGATGGTCAGTCAGTGATTCAGCCCTGTGTTTGGTGTGTTAGTGATCATTTCTCTTTTGTATCTCATCAGGTTGTACAGGTCAGAGTATGGAGTCTATTCCTTCCTCTTCAGTAGTGAAGAGGCCTGGGGAGACTCTCAGTCTCTCCTGCAGGGGATCTGGCTTCACATTTAGTTGCTGTGTTATGATCTGGGTCAGACAACCTGCTGGAAAACCTCTGGCATTGATAGGGAGAGGCTACTCTGATTCCAGTAAGAACAAATATGCCAGCAGTGTGGAGGGACGTGTAGAAGTCAGTAGAGATGATAGCAACAGCATGGTGCATCTGAGGCTGTCCAACTTAAAGCCAGAGGACTCTGCTGTGTATTACTGCGCTAGAGACACACACTGGTTAAAGGAAGCCCAGAGGCTTTACAAAAACCTCTAACTCTTTCATTTTCACAAGCACCAACAGGTGGCAGTAGAGGATAAAAAGACAGATGACAATAACAGTGAAAGTCTTGAAGCTTTCCTGCATCAATAATATCCCATTATTCATTTATTTAACAAAAGGTATCAATAATATATATATAAGTATGATGTTTCCAGTATGTGGATGGGCAGCCAATGTTTTGCAGAATGCATGATTACAACTTACTTAAGTTTAAAACACAAGTAACTGATAAATTACTTGAAATTAATCCTTATAATTTAAGGATATATAAGCATTCAATCATAGTATACAAAAAGGATATCTACACTCATTAAAAAAAACCTTGAGCTCAACATCATCAAAACACTGAAGGAAATATTGCCTCAATAAAACTGCTTCCATCAGAAAGCAGCTACCAAATGTTACATCAGACAATACATATACTATTTGTCTGAGATTTGATTAGAAATAAAAAGATCATTTTCATTTATTGTTTTAAAAAAATTAATGTTCTTTCATATGTCCAACCACAAATCCAAAAGGCAACTCTTGACAGGACAATCCGTCCCTCTTTTATAGCCTGTCAGTGTCCCTCTCTATGCAAAGTGAACTTCCTCACAGTCTGCTATAAAGACTTGATATCATGCTGTCAGCTGCAGCAGAAGAAGAGAAGCTCCATCAGGTCACCTTCAACACCAACCATGTTCTCTGTAGCTCTGCTGCTGCTGCTGGCTGCTGGATCCTGTGAGTCTCACTGAGGCAGAGACACTGACAGAACGCTCACACTGACTGCTCACTGTTATTAACCTCGCTCACTATTCAACATGTTTCCCTCCACAGGTGTGAAGTGTGAGCAGTTGATACAGCCAGCCTCTGTGACTGTGCAGCCAGGTCAACGTCTGACCATCACCTGTCAGGTCTCTTATTCTGTTAGCAGCTACTCCACAGCCTGGATCAGACAGCCTGCAGGGAAAGGACTGGAGTGGATAGGGAGCAAATACACTGGAGATTCATTCTATAAAGATTCACTGAAGAGCAAGTTCAGTATCGACTTAGACTCTTCCAGTAACACAGTGACTCTGAACGGACAGAGCATGCAGCCTGGAGACTCTGCTGTGTATTACTGTGCCAGAGACACACTGTGACACACACCATCAGTAGAGCTGAACAAAAACCCCTCAGAGCCTGAACACTTGTAACATGAAGCCACCAGAGGAGGAGCCCTCAGACCAGAAATGATCAAAACACCAGCTCACTGTTACATCATCAGTTTAAAGATGTAGAGGTTATAATCACTGATACATTACTGTATGTATTCCCAGAATAACAAGACATATATACAAATTTCAAATTGTTGAAAATTAAACTTTTCAAGTCGACCTTATGAAATAAAATCAGCTGAATTGGTTTCAGTAGATGAATTGCTCTAAATGTCAGACGTTTATTCCTGAATGTCTAACCCTAAAACTATCAATCAGTACAAGCTACGATCAAAAACTTAAATTTCTTTGGATGTCACAATTTCTCATAAAACAAATGCATTAATTGCTGTATCGATTATAGTGACATACAATGTCAGCTTTGATAAAAAGTATGGGATTCTGTTTGTCTATTTCAAACCTAGCCTGCTACGTGATTTACACGATCCATGATATGAAACTAAATCATAACATTTGAATACCCTTTTTCAATAAACAGCCGCAGAAATTCAAGTTGCATCGGAAGAAACTCAATTAAATAAGAACAGTAAATGTAACGAAGCAATATAAGGATAACATTGACATCAGGTTAAAATGTTCACAAAATCAACATTTAAAGCGATATTTTCTTAAAATAAATATTAGTGTTACAATAGGACAACATTCAATCAGAAAGGAGGAGTCAATGCAAAACTCAGACATCTCCCCCTCTACTTATGTGACTGCAGAGAGGAGGACAGAGGACAGAGGACACACAGTTTAACATGATGGACTATAGGACAGGACTGCTGCTGCTCACTGTCTGCTGGGCAGGTCAACATCTTTACTGATCTGTATCTAACACAGCTTCTAATTGGTTCACCAGTTTATTTCACCAGATGTGTTTTCATCCTCTTTACAGGTGTTGATGGTCAGACTCTGACAGAATCTGATTCAGTGACTAAAAGGCCTGGAGAATCTCACAGATTGACCTGTACAGCCTCTGGAGTTGACTTTGAAAGCTATTGGATGGCTTGGATCAGACAGGCTCCTGGGAAAGGACTGGAGTGGGTTGCGATTATTGAATATGATAGTGATAGTATCTACTACTCTGAATAAGTGAAAGGCCGGTTCACCATCTCCAGAGACAACAACAGAGAGCAGCTGTATCTGCAGATGAACAGTCTGACGGCTGTAGACTCTGCTGTTTATTACTGTGCTCGAGACACAGTGACTGAAGCTGGTTGAGCAGCTGTACAAAAACCTACAGTCTTCATCCTTATCATGATAGACCCTTAAAATTAATTATATTCTTCAGTTATCTTTTGCTTTGGTTGTATATAATACAATGATGAAATTCAGCCTTGAGAGAGTTCATAAATTACCAGCAATTTAA
Organism: Notothenia rossii; assembly: GCF_949606895.1. Classification (NCBI taxonomy): domain Eukaryota; kingdom Metazoa; phylum Chordata; class Actinopteri; order Perciformes; family Nototheniidae; genus Notothenia; species Notothenia rossii. The sequence goes on from NC_136906.1 coordinate 11,635,790, forward strand.
ATAAATTAAAAAACAATCTATATTAATTGATCACTCCCAAACAAAATAGCCAAGGACAAAACAAAAAAAAGAATCCGCTGAGCTCAATGTCCAAATAGGAATAAAATAAACACTACATGAACACGTTTCAGCACCATGAATGCATATCATGGAGCAGCTGCTCTCATAAAGACACTAGATGGCAGTCAGTGTTGAGTTCCCCTCTCCTCTGTCAGTAAAAGGAAAGACTCAGATCTGCTGCTCTCACTGATCTTAAATCACACTCAGACTCTGGACTGAACTACAAGTTTATACTCTCTCCCTTTGAGAGGTTGCTTCATTAAAACACGCAACAAACATTTTAAGAGCTGGATCAGCAGTCACTGCAGATTCATGAGTTCATTTAGTTCTCCCTCAAACAGATTTCAGTATCTCAGCATTTCTTCCTGTGTGTCTTGTTTGATAACGAATGGTTTCTATATAAAACAGCTAAACGGTTTAGGCAGATTGTTCCTTTCATTAGAATTTAAATATTAATTTAAATATTCTTCATTTTCAGCACTGAGAGGAGGAGCCAATGCAAATATTCATCTCTTCCATCTTTATTTATCTCACAGCAAACTGAAGAGGAGAGCTCAAACCACTGCAGCACACACAACACATTTCCACTATGACTTTAGCTACATGTTTAATGTTTCTGATGCTTTCATGGATTTCTGGTGAGCACATACTCCTGCACTCTTCTTTTTCTTAGCTTTATGTTTGGCTCTGTTGTGATCAAACTGCTTTTCTCTCCAGGTGTTTGCAGTCAGACTCTGACTGAGTCTGAAGCGGTGGTAAAGCTCCCTGGACAGTCCCACAAACTGACCTGTACATATGCAGGAATATCAGATAGTGATGCTGCTATCAGCTGTATCAGACAAGCTGAAGGAAAAGGACTGGAGTGGGTTGCCTTAATTTCCGCTCCGAGTGGAAATAATAAATATTATTCCACGTCAGTCCAGAATCGCTTCACCATCTCCAGAGACAACAACGTGGACCAGGTGTATCTGCAGATGAACAGCCTGACGTCTGAAGACTCTGCTGTTTATTATTGTGCTCGACAGACACAGTGATACAGGAAGCCACAGAGCTGTACAAAAACCTCTGCATTGTCAGTGGCATTAACCAATAGAGAGTGCAAGTCATTTTCCACCTTAAATCAGGATATCTTATATAGAAGATGTAAATACTTCCCCACGCAATGCTTCTGTCACAAGAAGTCTTTAGTGTTTTAAAATAAAGTCAGTGTCAAAGGTTACCCCAAAAGGGCAACACTGGTGGAAGTCCCCAGTGAAGCTACGCAAAAACCTTGCAGACTGTTAATGTCCAAATGTGTTTGTCTTCCTCTGTGTTATATGGCTTTTAAAGAATACAACATAAATATGAGGACTTTGTTTGAAATATTTATCAAAATCATATTCTTTTGGAGACTGTTAAGCTAGGGGGTATTTTTATAATTCCGTACGCTTATTAAACATTTGAGTGACCAACTCAAAGGGATCCCCAAATATTTTTTCACTGGCCTCCGCATGTATTAAATTGAAAACAAGATATTGAGATATTTATAGAATGACAGAGCCAATGAATTGGTGAACAGAGAGAAGAAGAGGGGATCCAAGACGCATCTCACTATCTTCTTTGGTTCTCTTTCTCTTCTTTTATCTCATCAGGTTGTACAGGTCAGAGTATGGAGTCTGTTCCTTCCTCTTCAGTAGTGAAGAGGCCTGGGGAGACTCTCAGTCTCTCCTGCAGGGGATCTGGCTTCACATGTAGCTGCTGCAGCATGCACTGGATCAGACAACCTGCTGGAAAAGCACTGGAATGGATGGGTCGTGTTTACAGCGATGCAAGTGGAACAGAATATGCCAGCAGATTCCAAGAACGGATAGAAGTCACAAGAAATAATACCAACAGCATGGTGCATCTGAGGCTGTCCAACTTAAAGCCAGAGGACTCTGCTCTGTATTACTGCGCCAAACACACACACTGGTTAAAGGAAGCACAGAGGCTTTACAAAAACCTCTAATTATTTATTATCACTAGTACCAACAGGCGGCAGTAAATGATAAAAAGTCAGATGACAGTAAGGAGAAAAATACAGCTTTTCTAAACACACTATGAAAGCAACAGCTAATGTGGAATTTCACTTCCCCTTTTTTAGATATACATTTTACTTCAGGCATTCTTACAACAATATTGTCCCATTATTTTTATTTTGACAGAAAGTATCGAGAGTGGATTTCTGCATGATGTATCCAGTACGTGGGTTAGGGTTTTGCTGAACAGAATAAATGATTACATCTTATTTAAGTTTAAATAAAAGTTAGTGATAAGTCGCTTATTATCCTTATAGTTGTCCAAGTACAAGTCCAAAACACAGCTCGAGACAGGACAGTCCGTCCCTCTTTTATAGCCTGTCAGTGTCCCTCTCTATGCAAAGTGAACTTCCTCACAGTCTGCTATAAAGACTTGATATCATGCTGTCAGCTGCAGCAGAAGAAGAGAAGCTCCATCAGGTCACCTTCAACACCAACCATGTTCTCTGTAGCTCTGCTGCTGCTGCTGGCTGCTGGATCCTGTGAGTGTCACTGAGGCAGAGACACTGACAGAACGCTCACACTGACTGCTCACTGTTATTAACCTCGCTCACTATTCAACATGTTTCCCTCCACAGGTGTGAAGTGTGAGCAGTTGATACAGCCAGCCTCTGTGACTGTGCAGCCAGGTCAACGTCTGACCATCACCTGTCAGGTCTCTTATTCTGTTAGCAGCCACTACACAGCCTGGATCAGACAGCCTGCAGGGAAAGGACTGGAGTGGATAGGGAGCAAATACACTGGAGATTCATACTATAAAGATTCACTGAAGAGCAAGTTCAGTATTGAGGTAGACTCTTCCAGCAACACAGTGACTCTGAACGGACAGAGCGTGCAGCCTGGAGACTCTGCTGTGTATTACTGTGCCAGAGACACACTGTGACACACACCATCAGTAGAGCTGAACAAAAACCCCTCAGAGCCTGAACACTTGTAACATGAAGCCACCAGAGGAGGAGCCCTCAGACCAGAAATGATCTCAACACCAGCTCACTGTTACAGTCAAGAGGGAAAGAGTACTAAGATGTCATAGAAATATTCTTAACTTAATTCAACAGAAAGGGTTTTCACCAATTTAAACAATCTGACATTACAATCACTGACACTGTATATCATTGTAGGTATAACATCTAAAAGGGATAGTAAGACCATAAATTAGTTTTAAAAGTGTCTGATAATATAGTTGATTCCTTTCTATAGCAGAATGAAATCCTCTAAAAGACAGTTCCTATTAAATAATTATTCAATAACATAACTGTCATAACTGGATTAGGAGAAGAATGAATAGTTTTTATCCGACTTCATATTTTTATAAAACTATAGAAAAGTTTGTTTTTATCATCTAAATCGTGTTTCTCAACCTTTTCTTTGCTCAACAACTTTATTAATCCCGCAAGGGGCAATTGGTTATGAGCAGCAGCTTGTGTCAAGTACACAGGCAGGAACATACAGGAAGAAAACACACAGATACACCCGGGAGCACAGATGTGGATCATTCCAATTTACACAAACAATAGTTCATAGCATCACAATAATACATGAATAAATAATCAAGTTAAAAGCCTTTCAAGAATTAAAAAGTTTGAGTGCAGAGGGATGATTGATTTTGAAAAGCGATTAGTCTTTAGAGCAGGTAGAGCATATCTTCGCCCTGATGGCAACAGATGAAGTTCATGTGAAAGAACAGGACCTGGAGAGGCCAGAATGCTCTCTGCTTTCCGCAGAATCTGTTGGTTACAGAAGGAGTTTAAGTCTCTCTGTTTCATGCCGATGACCTTAGAGCAGGTTTTAACAATGCTGTTCAGGCTGTTCCTGTCTTTCAGTGTAAGGCTATGGAACCAGCAGATAAAAGAAAAACAAATAAGGCTCTCAATGAATGCTTGGTAAAAACAACAAAGAATGAAAGACCTGACAGAGAAAGTGTTCAGTTTGCGAAGAAGGTGCATTCTCTATTGACCCCGCTTCACAATACACTCAGTATTCAAATCAAATGTGAGGTGGTCATCGAAAATGGTGCCCAAGTAGTTGTATGATGTGACAATTTCTACCTTGTCATTGTGTATGATGCACTCCATAGGAACATCCTTGTGACGTCGATTATCAATTATCAATTCATGGGCTATGTGATTAAAAACCACACCTGAACATTTCCTCATCTTTTGGATAATTTCCATGAACTGAAGTCAGCTGATTTCCAATCATCAGTATGTAAATGATCTGTGTGTGTTGCCTCATAAACCAGCGAAGTGTGTGTGTGTGTCAGAGAGAGGACAGAAGAGCTCACATCAGTTCAGCTTCAACATCAACATGTTCTCTGCAGCTCTGATACTGCTGCTGGCAGCTGGATCCTGTGAGGAGCTTTCAGTGGATTCTCACTAATAAACACATCACAAACACTGAGTGGTCAGATGAATGATGGAGATAATGTTGCTTTGTGTTTCCACAGGTGTGAACAGTATTGATCTCATCCAGCCAGACTCAATGGTTGTGCAGCCTGGACAGCCTTTGACCATCACCTGTCAGGTCTCTGGTTATTCTCTGACTGATAGCAGCTATGCAACAGGTTGGATCAGACAGTGTGAAGGAAAACCAATGGACTGGATTTCATACATGTGGGGTGGAGGTACCCTTCATCAAAACAATGCTCTGAAGAACACGTTCAGCTACAGCAGAGACTCTTCTGCTGGAACAGTGACTCTAACAGGACAGAGTGTGCAGCCTGCAGACACAGCTGTGTATTACTGTGTACGTCAGCCCACAGTGACACAAACCACCAGCAGAGCTGCACAAATACTCAGCAACATGTGACTCAACCACTCAGAGTATAAATGTGAACAATGATACACACCTCACTCTCTGATAAGTTCATTACAAAATGTATTCAAATGTCTGTGTAATATTATTTCACTTCCACTGCAGCTAAGATCAGTATAGAAGAGACTGAGAGAAGCTTCATTTTGCATAAATGCAAAACACATATGACCAATTTAATTCATATTAAATGAGTTGTGTGCCTTGTGGTGCCTGTTAAATATAGAACACATTTTCTGTGTTTCTGTTTAGATCTACTGGAATAGAAAATAACAGTAGCTCTACCACTGAAGAAACAGGATGTCATTGCAGAACATAAACAAACTAATTTCCTCTTTTTTTGTTTTCTTGAGTCCTGAAATAAGTTGTCAGGAAATGTAAGTGAACGTGAAATGTAAATGCAGCCGTCGTAGAGATACGCTGCTTATGGAAATGTTGATGTCACATGTTCCTTTTTGAATCTGTAGAGGGAGGTCGATGCAAACTCTTCCTCTCTTTAAAACACACCATCAGCGACTTGTTGCAGAACACCAGAGAAGTGTTATATGTTTCTGAAACACTCAGATCAGAAAGCACTGACAGTGTCTCTCAAATAATGGAAAGGACAATTATCTGGAGTTTATTATTTTTAGTTACTATTCATGGTGAGAAAAATCTATTCTGATTTACTTCTTTTTTTATTTCTTTGGTAAAATGTTGGATAATGAGCAAAAATGATTTACTTACAGGAGTCTGGAGTGAGATCAAACTGGAGCAGTCCTCCTCTCAGGTGCAAAGACCTGGAGGGACAGTGAAGATGTCATGTATCATATCTGGTTTTACAATGACAGATTATTATATTCACTGGATCAGACAGAGGCCAGGACAAGCTCTGGAGTGGGTTGGGAGGATGAATGCAGGTTCAAACTCTGCTGATTATGGCAGCTCCTTTCAAAGCCGCTTCACCATGACTGAAGATGTTCCCAGCAGCACTCAGTACCTCGAGGTCAGCAGCCTGGCAGCAGGAGACTCTGCTGTTTACTTCTGTGCTCGACACACAGTGACTAAAGACAGTGGAGCAGCTGCACAAAAACCTCCACTAACCACAAAGCAATGTGATCCTACACTTCTGGGTTTTCTCACACATTGCAAAAACACTTGGATGTATCCATATTAGATTTCTATGTATTTCCATTAACCACCAGATAGTCCCTTATGATATCTTATTATTTTATTTTAAATAACATATGTTATATTTATAAATAAAAGCCAAATATTACATTGAATCTGAAAAGAGAAAAAAGCAGAACAACAATATTTGATCAGACACAGAGCTTGGCTGGGTGACGAGATTATTAGAAAGGTGAAATGTGAGACTATAATGAAACACATTTCCTAAACACTACTTTATATTGGTGATCAGAACAAAATTGTAGATTATTTATATTATAGTAAATGTGCTTCCATTATGATCAAAGTGACTTGTGTGAAACAGAGCATTGATACCAACATGAATGATCTAATATATATACATATATAATTTGTTTAGGTAAATGTGATAAAGATAAATTATGATTTCACAGGTTTGAATAATTTGTGTATAAACTTGTCAAAAGTCGGATCAAACATAATCATCTGTCTATTATTACAATACTTTTGTTTTTGATGTTACCGCAATACTGATAGACATTCTACAAAACGTGAAATTAGTTCAGAGAAAAGTCTAAACAGCTGAGATGGAGAGTTGATATTTTTTACAAATCATGTGAGGAGGAGTCAATGCAAAACTCAGATATCTCCTCCTCTACTTATGTGACTGCAGAGAGGAGGACAGAGGACAGAGGACACACAGTTTAACATGATGGACTATAGGACAGGACTGCTGCTGCTCACTGTCTGCTGGGCAGGTCAACATCTTTACTGATCTGTATCTAACACAGCTTCTAATTGTGTCAACAGTTTATTTCACCAGATGTGTTTTTATCCTCTTGACAGGTGTTGATGGTCAGACTCTGACAGAATCTGATTCAGTGACTAAAAAGCCTGGAGAATCTCACAGATTGACCTGTACAGCCTCTGGATTCACATTCAGTAGCCACTGGATGGCCTGGGTCAGACAGGCTCCTGGAAAAGGACTGGAGTGGGTTGTGAGTATGTATGACAGTAGCAACATCTTCTACTCTGAGTCAGTGAAAGGCCGGTTCACCATCTCCAGAGACAACACCAGACAGCAGCTGTATCTGCAGATGAGCAGTCTGACGGCTGTAGACTCTGCTGTTTATTACTGTGCTCGATACACAGTGACTGAAGCTGGTTGAGCAGCTGTACAAAAACCCCTCATTATTACCACACTTTTCTCCCACTGTTAGATTTGGAGTCTTTCCAGTATCATGAAACAACCTTAGTGACACCAAACAATATAGCATATGACATATAGCTGAATGTAGAAATCATATCACTAAATATATTTATCATGTTTTTTGCAGAACAGAGCCTTATCAAAATGTCTCTTTAGAGAAGACAGCAGCTGAACCATAAAAAGCATTTATGTGCTAACATTTAGAAAATGGTCTAATCTGAGATCCTACATCTTTTTACTTATTTAATTTGCATTTTTCATGCACTGCAGAAATGTGTTTTTGCACATTCTCAAATAGGTTTCAGTTCCTTAGTAGTTTATTTCCTCTTAAGGCTCCAACTTTCTCTGTATCTGTCCTCAAATTGCCACTATTTGAATACTGAAACCTTTAAATTAAAAAAAGAAACAAAACCCAGGTCTTCATCCAGCTGCAGCAAACACAAGTAAACATTTAGACCATCATGCTTTCCTTCATTGCAGTTACAAAATAAAAAAACATAATTCAATCAATTTCTGAATTAGTTTTTAATTGTTCCAACTAAAACAATGATTAAAAGTAAAGCTTTTATGTTACTCCTGTTGATTATTTCAATTAAATTAAATAATCAACAGGATCTTTCGTTGAAAAATAATAATTATAGTATTTTAATCAACAGTTCATTTTTGTCAACAATTGCCTTAAATAACTATTTGGTGTTAGTTTAAATGATGTGTAATGCTGTTTGTATAGCCTTGAATATGACTTTTAAAGCAGAATGTGAAGTAGGAGGAGCTAATCGTCAAATGAATTTTCAAAGGGATCAAGTTTACTTCATATTTAAAGAGGGATTCAAGCTTTTGAAAACACAAGAAACTGTGTGAACATGGCTCAGGGAAAGCTAACACTCTTGGTGGTTGCTCTGTTTGTTTGGTCTGTCGCTGAAGGTCAGACCATAACTGAGTCTGAACCAGCAGTCAGGAAACCCAGAGAATCTCACAGACTCACCTGCACAACATCTGGATTCAACTTTGGAGGCTCACGATGGAACTCTGTAGTTTCGGTCGTTGAAGAAAGACGTGAGCAGGGAGAGTGCACAGCCTGAGACTCCAATGGTTATTGGAGGGTGTGAAGAGAGATCTCGTGGGTTACTATACAGAGCATGCAGCCTGGAGACTCTGCTGTGTATTACTGTGCCAGAGACACACTGTGACACACACCATCAGTAGAGCTGAACAAAAACCCCTCAGAGCCTGAACACTTGTAACATGAAGCCACCAGAGGAGGAGCCCTCAGACCAGAAATGATCTCAACACCAGCTCACTGTTACATCATCAGTTTAAACATTTAGAGGTTATAATCACTGATACATTACTGTATGTATTCCCAAAATACAAGACAAATACATATGACAAATTGTCGAACATTAAACTTTTGGAGTAGACCTTATAAAATAAAATCAGCTGAATTGGTTTCAGTAGATGAATTGCTCTAAATGTTAGATGTATAACAGGATCTATTCCCCTAAAAATATCAATCAGTACAAGCTGCGAGCCAAAACTGAACATCTTTTGCCTCTCACAATTGCAACAAATGCATTAATTGATGTACTGATTATAGTGACATAATACGTCAGCTTTGATAAAAAGTAAGGGATGCTGTTTGTCTATTTCAAACATAGCCTGCAAAGTTATATACATGCTTCATGATATGAAACTAAATCATAACAATTTTAAAGCCTATTTTCAATAAACAGCAGCAGAAATTCAAGTTGCATCGGAAGAAACTGAAATAAATAAGAAATGTAAATGTAACGAAGCAATGTAAGGATAACATTGATATCAGGTTAACATTTTTGACAAAATCAACATTTAAAGAGATATTTTTTAAAGATAAATATTATGGTTAATAGAGGACAATGTTCAATAAAAAAGGAGGAGTCAATGCAAAACTCAGATGTCTCCCCCTCTACTTATGTGACTGCAGAGAGGAGGACAGAGGACAGAGGACACACAGTTTAACATGATGGACTATAGGACAGGACTGCTGCTGCTCACTGTCTGCTGGGCAGGTCAACATCTTTACTGATCTGTATCTAACACAGCTTCTAATTGTGTCAACAGCTTATTTCACCAGATGTGTTTTTATCCTCTTGACAGGTGTTGGTGGTCAGACTCTGACAGAATCTGATTCAGTGACTAAAAGGCCTGGAGAATCTCACAGATTGACCTGTACAGCCTCTGGATTCACATTCAGTAGCCACAGCATGGCCTGGGTCAGACAGGCTCCTGGAAAAGGACTGGAGTGGATCGCTTATATCCACCCTACTAGCAGTGCCCACATCTTCTACTCTGAGTCAGTGAAAGGCCGGTTCACCATCTCCAGAGACAACAACAGACAGCAGGTGTATCTGCAGATGAGCAGTCTGACGGCTGTAGACTCTGCTGTTTATTACTGTGCTCGATACACAGTGACTGAAGCTGGTTGAGCAGCTGTACAAAAACCTACAGTCTTTATCCGTACTTTGTTGATAGAGTACAAGGAGAATTATACGTTGACTAAATCATTCGTTGTTGTCGTTTTTATGAAAATGAAAAAAACGGTTGCTTCTGAGCCAAGTTAAAAAACACAATAATAAAAAGAAATATGTATTTAAAATAATAATTTCCTCATAAAACAGCCAAGGACAGAATAATCTTCTTCTAAATGTATGTTTCATGTATGGGCAAAAAGAAACACTAAATTTAGACATTTCTGTCACATTACTCACATTCAGTTGGAAGTGCAGCAGCCTCAAGTGTTAATCTCAAGTCTAAAATAAATGCATGATACACAGAAGGAAGAATGGCTGTTTGTTCTTGTGATTGTGCAGTGTGGTGTAAGCTGGATAATAAATCATTCTGCAATAAGACAAACTTTCACTTTCTGGGAGAAAATCTATGTCTTCCTGAGTGACATGTTGCTGCAGTAATCCCCCTCACTGAGGTGACCTATCATTTTCAAATGAAAGTATGAGACTGACAGTGCAGCTTGTTTTGTATACATTAAATCACCCACCACACTGTTAGTCTCTCAGAAATGCAAATACCAACAAGTAAAAAAGACTAAACAACTTCTTATTATTGGCTCTGTTATGGAGCTTCTCTCATATTTCAGCACTCCTCCTTCTCTCACAAATTAAGTATTTATGTATCAACACTGCGACCCCGCAAAAAAATGCAAATCCCAACACACTGATGGATAATCCCCACCCATTCTGCGAGCACAATATATATCCTTCATACAGCCTCTGTTGTTGCAGACTCTGACAAGTTCCCACCATGACATTGGTACAAAGCGTGGTCCTCCTGGCTCTGGTTTCAGGTGAGTGAAATCGGTCCAGCAGAGGAGGAGAAGAGCTGCTGGTTCCCCGTCATCTAAACTCTGTGTCTCTTTCAGCGGCTCAGGGCCAGTCCCTCACCTCCTCAGAGCCGGTGGTCAGCAGAGCAGGAGAACCAGTCTCTCTGTCCTGTAAGGTGGAAGGACTTCCTCTCACTTGGCTGCACTGGATCAGGCAGAAACCAGGAAAAGGACTGGAGTGGATCGGACGCATTGATAGTGGAACAGGAACCATATTTGCCCAAAGACTGCAAGGCCAGTTTTCCATCACCAAAGACACTTCCAAAAATGTTGTGTACTTAGAGGTGAAGAGTCTGACACAAGAAGACTCTGCAGTTTATTACTGTGCACGAGAGACACAGTGACACACTCGACTACCACGCTGTACACAAACTGAACAACACTGATCCCTGTATGAAAACCTGAAGCATGTCAGGGCTGTGAAAACTCAATTCTCATTGGATGATCACCAGCTGATAATGACATGTATTTCATTTAGAAAAACATGAGTGTTATTGCGTAGAGACAGGTTCTCATGACTCACAGCAATGCCTGCATTTTTGAAAGGATAACCCTGTACAACGTACATTAGAATCCAGTGAATACTGTGGTTTAATTACAGAATTATTTTTTACTGAAATAACAGCTACTCATTTTGAGAGTTTTAGGAAATGTTTTTACAATAAATTAAATAATGGCAACACAATCTTTGCTAAATCAACTATGGTGACTTTTATACATCCTTAGAGACTTTTTCTTCAGCCTGAGGACACTGTTGGGTTTTACTGTGTAACTGTAAGAAGTACAAGGATACTAACCACCAACAAAGCCAACAAATACTCAATAACCAAGTTACTCAACCACTCGTTTTATGGGACCATGGCTAATTTTTTGGCATTGATAAAATACTTCAAAACAATAAGGGAACATGACGCTGAGTTTATTGTTGGTTGTCAAATCGAAGGATAAGTGAATATAATTTGTTTTAAAAGACAAATATGGATAAGTGCATACAGACAAATAATTGAGTCAATTAGATCAAACTACAAGTCCCTGCCAAAGCCCCTCCCTCCCCATGCTATCCCGATGCAAATCTCCAGTGTGTGCAGAGTACTTCTGTCTGACTGCTCTGTACTTTGTGTGGAGCATCAGAGGTCACATCTCCAGTCTCAGGATGATCAACACTCTCTCTCTTCTGCTGGTTGCTCTCTCTCTGCCCTGTGAGCTCTCCTGCTTCTTGATGTTTTATCTTTTATCAGACAGCATCCACTGATGGTCAGTCAGTGATTCAGCCCTGTGTTTGGTGTGTTAGTGATCATTTCTCTTTTGTATCTCATCAGGTTGTGCAGGTCAGAGTATGGAGTCTATTCCTTCCTCTTCAGTAGTGAAGAGGCCTGGGGAGACTCTCAGTCTCTCCTGCAGGGGATCTGGCTTCACATTTAGTTGTTGTGTTATGATCTGGGTCAGACAACCTGCTGGAAAACCTCTGGAGTTGATAGGGAGCGGCTTCTCTTCGGCTAGTAAAAACAAATATGCCAGCAGTGTGGAGGGACGTGTAGAAGTCAGTAGAGATGATAGCAACAGCATGGTGCATCTGAGGCTTTCCAACTTGAAGCCAGAGGACTCTGCTGTGTATTACTGCGCCAAAGAGACACACACTGGTTAAAGGAAGCCCAGAGGCTTTACAAAAACCTCTAACTCTTTAATTTTCACAAGCACCAACAGGTGGCAGTAGAGGATAACAAGACAGATGACAATAACTGGAATATGAGTGTCTCTAAACACACACTATGAAAGTCTTGAAGCTTTCCTGCAACAATAATATCCCATTATTAATTTTTTTAACATAAGGTATCAATAATATATTTAAGCATGATGTTTCTAGTATGTGGATGGGCAACCAATGTTTTGCGGGAATAAATGATTACAACTTACTTAAGTTTAAACACAAGTAACTGATAAATAACTTGAAATTCCTCCTTATAATTTAAGAATATATAAGCATTCAATATGCAAAAGGGATATCTACACTCTAATAATCACAATAAAAAAACCTTGAGCTCAACATCATCAAAACACTGAAGGAAATATTGCCTCAATAAAACTGCTTCGATCAGAAAGCAGCTACCAAAGTTACATCAGACAATAAATATACTATTTGTCTGAGGTTTGATTGAAAATAAAATTTGAATTTTCCTTTATTGTCTTAAACAATAAATGTTCTTTCATATGTCCAAACACAAATCCAAATGACAACTCGAGATAGGACAGTCCGTCCCTCTTTTATAGCCTGTCAGTGTCCCTCTCTATGCAAAGTGAACTTCCTCACAGTCTGCTATAAAGACTTGATATCATGCTGTCAGCTGCAGCAGAAGAACACAGTTTAACATGATGGACTATAGGACAGGACTGCTGCTGCTCACTGTCTGCTGGGCAGGTCAACATCTTTACTGATCTTTATCTAACACAGCTTCTAATTGTGTCAGCAGTTTATTTAACTTGTTGTTCTCCATAATCTTGACAGGTGTTGATGGTCAGACTCTGACAGAATCTGATTCAGTGACTAAAAGACCTGGAGAATCTCACAGATTGACCTGTACAGCCTCTGGATTCACATTCAGTAGCTACGAGATGAACTGGGTCAGACAGGCTCCTGGAAAAGGACTCGAGTGGATCGCTTATATCGATACATATAGTTCTCCGATCTCTTACTCTCAGTCGGTCCAGGGTAGATTCACTATCTCCAGAGTTGACTCCAGCAGTAAAGTGTATCTGCAGATGAACAGTCTGAAGGCCGAGGACACAGCAGTGTATTACTGTGCCAGAGACACAGTGAGAGACAGTAACAGGAGAGTCGTACAAAAACTACTTCCTCTATTTACCACCACCCATGAGAGCATTCACTTTATATTGAAATACTGAGTAACTGAATATTGACATCCTGTCTTCATTTGACGCAATGTTTAATTCACTTGCAACCTAAAGAAATATAGTGAATTCAAACAGGAAATATGTATTTTTGTTTATTTTGTGCCTCCAACTAAATATATCAAAGATAATCTAAAAATGTCACATTTGAAACAACGCAGCTGTTTATCTGATTCAGTATGGTTAAACTGTGCCCATGTATCTCTAGAAGTACATTAATGAAAGCACACTTTGATTACATTAAACATTGAACAACATCTATTTGATTTGCCGATTGAACACAAATCCTCATTACTGTATATCATAAACATTATCATCAAGAAACCTTCATCTGTTTGAATTTGAAACATTTCTGCAACATAACCAAAACCAAATCAAACAAATTAAATATTTAACACTGGAGACAAACAACTGAATCCAGTCAGCTAACTGGAAACATTAAGTCCACCCTAAACACATTGGAGAAGTTAATTTAATACAAATGATATATTAATAAGGTTTCCCTTAAAGAAGCAGCTCTGATCATCTAATCTCTAACCCAAATTAAATCAAATACACCTGAGATTAATGGTTAGTTGTATCATTTACATTATTGTCTTCTTGGATGTAGGCCTAGATGTGTCCCTCTGGCAATCAAAATTATAATTTTCTATTTGTTGTCACTTTGTTAATTGGCTTGCTAAATGATTCTTAAAACGACACACAAACTTAGTTAAAGGAGGAGTCAATGCAAAACTCAGATATCTCCCCCTCTACTTATGTGACTGCAGAGAGGAGGACAGAGGACAGAGGACACACAGTTTAACATGATGGACTATAGCACAGGACTGCTGCTGCTCACTGTCTGCTGGGCAGGTCAACATTTTTACTGATCTTTATCTAACACAGATTTTAATTGTGTCAACAGCTTATTTCACCAGATGTGTTTCTATCCTCTTTACAGGTGTTGATGGTCAGACTCTGACAGAATCTGATCCAGTGACTAAAAGGCCTGGAGAATCTCACAGATTGACCTGTACAGCCTCTGGATTCACATTCAGTAGCTACTGGATGGCCTGGGTCCGACAGGCTCCTGGAAAAGGACTGGAGTGGATCGCTTTGATCCACCCTACCAGCAGCAGTGCCTACATCTTCTACTCTGAGTCAGTGAAAGGCCGGTTCACCATCTCCAGAGACAACAACAGACAGCAGGTGTATCTGCAGATGAGCAGTCTGACGGCTGTAGACTCTGCTGTTTATTACTGTGCTCGAGGCACACAGTGACTGAAGCTGGTTGAGCAGCTGTACAAAAACCTACATTCCTCATCCTTACTTTGTTGATAGACTACAAGGAGAATTATACTTTGACTAAATCTTTCCTTGCTGTAGTTTTTATGAAAAGGAAAAAAACAGTTGCTACTGAGCCAAGTTACAAAACACAATAATACAAAATAAATATCTTTAATTAAATAATTTCCTCCTAAAACAGCCAAGGACAGAAAAAACATCTTCTCAATGTATTTTTCATGTACGGGCAAAAATAAACATTTAATGTAGAAATGTCAGTCAAATTACTCACACAAGCACCAACAGGTGGCAGTAGAGGATACAAAGACAGATGACAATAACGGGAATATGACAATGTCTCTAAACGTATACTATTAGTAGTAGTATTTGTTTATTTGCCCCCGAGGAGAAAATGGGTTTCAGCACATCACAAGGCATTTAAAAAGATAAGACAATACGTCACTGACAACAACATAGACCCAGATTAAAACAAACAGACACAAGAAAAACAGATATCGGCGGACATGGCAAGGGGCCTAGGCCCTCATTTGCAAAATAGGGGGGACAGGGCAAGACCAGCTGGGTAAACACTGCGTCCTAGCCATCACTGATTCAGGAGTATGATGGCTTGTGGGACGAAAGACAGCCTGGATCTGTCCTTTTTTAACAGAGGGGTACGATCTCTCCGCCCGGATGGCAACAGTTCAAAGTAAGAGGCAAGTGGGCGCCTCAGGTCACTCACAATATTGTGTGCCAATTTTAAAACTCAGTCCTTGTATAAGCATTCTATATTAGAAAATGAGATTCCTGTCAATTTACTGGACAATGTTATGGCCCTACTGACTGACTTTTTCTGTGCCTCAGTGTCGTTGCCGAACCAGCATATAATGCAGAAGGAGAGCACACTTTCAATAAAAGCAAGATAAAACATCTTAACCATTCTGTTGCCGACATTAAAAGAGAATAATTTCCGTAAAAAAAACATTCTTTGTTGAGACTTGACATTTATTTTCTCAGAACAAACATCCCATCTGAGCTAGTGGTCAAGCACGACACCAAGATATTTGTACACATTGAATGGGCTCGCTATTTAAAAGAGTAGGGTTGGGGGATTGTGCTATTCTAAAATCAATTTTCATCTCCTTTGTTTTTGAGGTGTTTAGAAGCAGGTTTGACTTCTCACACCAGTTAATAAAGAAGTTGAGGACAGGCCCATGCTCCTCTTCCTCATCAAATAGGAGGCTGACCAGGGCCGTATCATCTGCAGACTTAATAAAGTGCCTATTGGGAAAAGTGCTGATGCAGGAGTTGGTGTATAAACTAAATAACAGAGAGGATAAGACACATCCCTGGGGTGAGCCTATCCAGGTACTTATTGTGTAAGAAAGTGCCTTGCCTATTTTGACCTGCTGAGTTCTACAGCTGAGGAAGTCAACGATCCAGGAGATCAGACCAGGTTCAAGTGAGAATTCTTCAGTTAAAATATTTGCTAAAATACTTAGCTTGATTGTGTTAAAAGCCGATGAGAAGTCGGCAAATAGAATCTTTACATGGGCTTTTGGCTTCTCGAGGTGAGTGTGCAGAAGATGCAGGAGGGTTGCGATAGCATCTTCCACCCCTCCAGATGCCTGATATGCAAATTGCATGAGATCTAAGAGGTGCTGCGTTTGTGAGATGAAATGCCTCTTAACTAAACGCTCAAAACATTTCATTACCAGTGAAGTGAGTGCTATAGGCCGAAAGTCATTGGGCTCACTGGCCCTGGGGGATTTTAGGCACTGGAATAATTGTGGATGTTTTCCAAAGAGAAGGGACTTTTTGCAGATTAAGGGAGGACCTAAACATTTCTGTAAATACAGGTGCAAGTTGTTCTGCACAGTGTTTTAAAACAGCTCCTTCAATATTATCGGGGCCAGGGCTTTTTCGTGCATTACACTTCCTGAAGAGATGGATGACTTCTGACTCCTCAATAGTCATACTAGAGGGGAGGTGGGGAGGATGGAGGGGAATGACAGTGTCAGCCTCTATACTGTTGCTACTCTCAAACCGGCAGAAGAAGGTGTTCAAATGATTTGCCGTCTCCCTTCCCTCACCACTGATCAAGACAGGAGACGGTTTTCCCCTGCCCTTATGTGGAGCAGTCGTCATGTTTTTAATTCCCTGCCATGCTTCTCTGGGATTACCAGACTTACTATAAAAGGCTTGAGGCTTTCCTGCAACAATCATATCCCATTATTAATTCCCTAACAGCAGGTATCAATAATATATTTATGCATGATGTTTCCAGTATGTGGATGGGCAACCAATGTTGTGCAAAGCAGAATAAATGATTACATCTTATTTAGGTTTAAATAAAAGGAACTGACAAATACCTTAAAATTCAACCTTATAATTTAAGGATATATACATTCAGTCATAGTATGCAAAAAGGAAATCTACATCAAATGTATTCAGGGGATGTGCTATGTTTCTTTTTGAGGAGGAGGAGTCAATGCAAACTCTGACTCATGGGAAAACACAACATCTGGATTCAACTTTGGAGGATAGGTATGGAACTGGATCAGACAGGCTCCTGGGAAAGGACTGGAGTGGATCGCTTTAATACACACAGCTAGTTCTCCGATCTCTTACTCCCAGTCGGTCCAGGGTAGATTCACTATCTCCAGAGATGACTCCAGCAGTAAAGTGTATCTGCAGATGAACAGTCTGAAGGCCGAGGACACAGCAGTGTATTACTGTGCCAGAGAGACACAGTGAGAGACAGTAACAGGAGAGTCGTAACTAAAACTACTTCCTCTATTTACCACCACCCATGAGAGCATTCACTTTATATTGAAATACTGAGTAAATGAACATTGACATCCTATTTCATCTCATTTTACGCAATGTTTAATTCAGTTACAACCTAAAGAAATATAGTGAATTCTAACAGAAAATATTTATTTTTGTTTATTTTGTGCCTCCAACTAAATGTATCACAGATAATATATAAAATGTCCCATTTGAAACAACGCAGCTGATTATCTGATTCAGTATGGTTAAACTGTGCCCTTTTATCTTTAGAAGAACATTATTAAATGCACACTTTGATTACATTAAACATTAAAAAACATCTATTTGATTTGCCGATTGAACACAAATCATCATTATATCATAAAGATTATCATCAGGAAAGTTTCATCTGTTTGAATTTGAAACATTACTGCAACATAACCACAAACAAATGAAGCAAATTCTATATTTAACACTGGAGACAAACAACTGATTCCAGTCAGCTAACTGGCAAACTTTAATCCACCGTAAACACATTTGAGAAGTTGATTAAATATCAAATATATATTAACAATGTTTCCCTTAAAGAAGCAGCTCTGATCATCTCATGTCTAACCCAAATTCAATCAAATACACCTGAGATTAATGGTTAGTTAATTAATTTAGTTTATTGTCATATTGGATGTAGGCCTAGGTGAGTCCCTCTGGCAATCAAAATTATTATACTTTACATGAAGTCTATTTGTTGCCCCTTGATAAATGGCTTTGCAAAATTACTCTTAAAAAGACACACAAACTTAGTTATAGGAGGAGTCAATGCAAAACTCAGATGGCTCCCCCTCTATTTATGTGACTGCAGAGAGGAGGACAGAGGACAGAGGACACACAGTTTAACATGATGGACTATAGGACAGGACTGCTGCTGCTCACTGTCTGCTGGGCAGGTCAACATCTTTACTGATCTTTATCTAACACAGCTTCTAATTGTGTCAACAGTTTATTTCACCAGATGTGTTTTTATCCTCTTTACAGGTGTTGATGGTCAGACTCTGACAGAATCTGATTCAGTGACTAAAAGGCCTGGAGAATCTCACAGATTGACCTGTACAGCCTCTGGATTCACATTCACTAGCTACTACATGCACTGGGTCAGACAGGCTCCTGGGAAAGGACTGGAGTGGATCGCTTTTATCGACACTGGCGGTAGCACCAAGTACTACTCTGAGTCAGTGAAAGGCCGGTTCACCATCTCCAGAGACAACAACAGACAGCAGGTGTATCTGCAGATGAACAGTCTGACGGCTGTAGACTCTGCTGTTTATTACTGTGCTCGAGAGACACAGTGACTGAAGCTGGTTGAGCAGCTGTACAAAAACCCCTCATTATTACCACAGTTTTCTCACACTGTTAATGTGAGATTTGGAGTCTTTCAATATTACGACAACGGTAGTTACACCAAACAATTTAAGATTAGAAAAATATTTCTTAGCATATGGCTGAATGTAGAAATCATATCACTAAATCAACTTATCATGTTTATTGCAGAACAGAGCCTTATCAAAATGTCTCTTTAGAGAAGACAGCAGCTGAACCATAAAAAGCATTTATGTGCTAACATTTAGAAAATGGTCTAATCTGAGATCCTCCGTTATTTACTTATTTAGTTTGCATTTTTCATGCACTGCAGGAATGTGTTTTTGCACATTGTCAAATAGGTTTCATTTCCTTAGTAGTTTATTTCCTCTTAAGGCTCCAAGTTTCTCTGTATCTGTCCTCAAATTGCCACTATTTGAATACTGAAACCTTTAAAAATAAAAAAATAAACAAAACCCAGGTCTTCATCCAGCTGCAGCAAACACAAGTAAACATTTAGACCATCATGCTTTCCTTCATTGCAGTTACAAAATACAATTAAATAAAAACATATCGTTCAACCAATGTCTGAATTATTTTCGAATTGTTACAAATAAAACAATGATTAGAAGTAGAGCTTTTATGTTACTCATATGAGTTATAGTCAAATTGAAGAAAAAATAATAATTATAGTATTTTAATCAACAGCTCATTTTTGTTAACAATTGCCTTAATCCATAAGAACCCGGACCCAGTTCTACTTTTGGGAAAATTAAGGGGAATACAATTTAAACTAAATAGACCACCTAGAACACATTTCTGAAAAGAACCCCCCCCCCCCAGTGTCAAATATCTGAAGTGTGACATATATGTCACATTGGGCTTTAATGGTAAAATAATTCTTATTTATAACTTAATTAATGAGGATGATTTTTTGGTTTAAATTAGTTTGAACATTCTTTAAATTGAAGAATAAAGAATATATTAACTAAATATATTTGAATCAGCTAAATTAACTGAACAGATCATAATCATATTTCTAATTATGCATATATGTCACTCCGGGTTTACTTTGAAAGTTTAGGGTTAAAGTCCCGATGTGACATCAGTGTCACAGCGATGTTTGTCTCATTTGATTCATATCAATTTGATCAAGGAATGTTTCCACAATAGGTTAAATGTAATAGAGGACATGTTATGTAAGCATTTTAATTCTTAAACGGCTAGAATTGTACCTTTAGCAACACAAAAAAAGCTTTTGAAATGTAGCTAGTTCTGTCACATGTGTTAGTCTGGCACATGGACATCTTGGACATGTTGCTATGGGAACACAAAATCAAATGACCTGGACTATGACCCACCAGACTGTTCAGTGTGTGTCACTTAGGGACTTCATGAGATAAAATAAAGGCCAAAGTTGTACAAGGAACTTTCCAGAACATTTAAAGTTCATGTGACACCCGTGTCACGGTGGGTCCTTATTAAATACCTATTTGCTGTTAGTTTAAATGATGTTTAATGCTGTTTGTATAGCCTTGAATTTGACTTTTAAAGCAGAATGTGAAGTAGGAGGAGCTAATCGTCAAATGAATTCTCAAAGGGATCAAGTTTACTTCATATTTGAAGAGGGATTCAAGCTTTTGAAAACACAAGAAACTGTGTGAACATGGCTCAGGGAAAGCTAACACTCTTGGTGGTTGCTCTGTTTGTTTTGTCTGTCGCTGAAGGTCAGACCATAACTATAGGTTACTTACGTAACCCCAGTTCTGGAGTAACATGAAGTGAGATGTCTCACTATGGGATTCGCCTCATCGCGGAGCAAACAGAAGCATCAATCTCATTACGCCAATCCTGATTGGCTGGTGATCTTGACGTCATCGTCAGGGAATCCACCCACCCTTTAAGTAGCTTGCGCTACGTCGCAGCGTCATTCAAAATAAGCACCTCTTCTCGCTTCACCTTAGCAAGAAGGGCCGTCTGGTGAGACATCTCACTTCATGTTACTCTGAGAACTGGGGTTACGTAAGTAACCTATAGTTCTCATTCATAACACTCCGTTCGATGTCTCACTATGGGATAAAGAAACTCCCGTATTGTTAGACGAGCTTATCTCGAAAATCACCAAAACAACCAGAACTTAACAGGTAGAACCCTGTCTCAACACTGGATCAGACAACCTGCTGGAAAAGCACTGTAATGGATGGGTCGTGTTTACAGCAATGCAAGTGGAACAGAATATGCCAGCAGATTACAAGAACGGATAGAAGTCACCAGAGATAATACCAACAGCATGGTGCATCTGAGGCTGTCCAACTTGAAGCCAGAGGACTCTGCTGTGTATTACTGCGCCAGAGACACACACTGGTTAAAGGAAGCCCAGAGGCTTTACAAAAACCTCTAACTATTTATTATCACTAGTACCAACAGGTGGCAGTAAATGATAAAAAGTCAGATGACAATAAGGAGAAAAAGACAGCTTTTCTAAACACACTATGAAAGCAACAGCTGATGTGGAATTTCACTTCCCCTTTTTTAGATATACATTTTACTTCAGGCATTCTTACAACAATATTGTCCCGTTATTTTTATTTTATTTTTACAGAAAGTATCGAGAGTGGATTTCTGCATGATGTATCCAGTATGTGGGTTAGGGTTTTGCTGAGCAGAATAAATGATCACATCTTATTTATGTTTAAATAAAAGTTAGTGATAAGTAACTTAAAATGTATCCTTATAATTGTCCAACCACAAATCCAAAAGACAGCTCTTGACAGGACAATCCGTCCCTCTTTTATAGCCTGTCAGTGTCCCTCTCTATGCAAAGTGAACTTCCTCACAGTCTGCTATAAAGACTTGATATCATGCTGTCAGCTGCAGCAGAAGAAAAGAGGCTCCATCAGGTCACCTTCAACACCAACCATGTTCTCTGTAGCTCTGCTGCTGCTGCTGGCTGCTGGATCCTGTGAGTCTCACTGAGGCAGAGACACTGACAGAACGCTCACACTGACTGCTCTCTGTTATTAACCTCGCTCACTATTCAACATGTTTCCCTCCACAGGTGTGAAGTGTGAGCAGTTGATACAGCCAGCCTCTGTGACTGTGCAGCCAGGTCAACGTCTGACCATCACCTGTCAGGTCTCTTATTCTGTTAGCAGCTACTTCACAGCCTGGATCAGACAGCCTGCAGGGAAAGGACTGGAGTGGATAGGATGGAAATACACTGGAGGCTCAAATTACAAAGATTCACTGAAGAGCAAGTTCAGTATTGAGGTAGACTCTTCCAGCAACACAGTGACTCTGAACGGACAGAGCGTGCAGCCTGGAGACTCTGCTGTGTATTACTGTGCCAGAGACACACTGTGACACACACCATCAGTAGAGCTGAACAAAAACCCCTCAGAGCCTGAACACTTGTAACATGAAGCCACCAGAGGAGGAGCCCTCAGACCAGAAATGATCTCAACACCAGCTCACTGTTACATCACCAGTTTAAACATTTAGAGGTTATAATCACTGATACATTACTGTATGTATTCCCAGAACAAACAATGCATGACTCTTCTTTAAATTGTTAAACATCAGCCTTTTCAAGTATTATACATTTTTCAGTAATTGAATGTTTTGCTCTAAATTTAAGTTTCTTTACAACCAATTTCAGCTCTAAGAATATTGTTCACACTATTTATTAACAAATACTAAACAGTACATCTACGACCAAAACACAACAAAAAATGGTTGGATGTCAGAGTTTCTTTCCAAAAAAGAAATGCATGCCTTTCTGTTATTTATTTGACACAAAACGTCATTTTTGATTAAAAATATAAATGTTAAAGACATGAGATGTAGATAAAACCTGAAAAGTGATTTATTTACTAAATTAACTGAAAACATTTTTGAATGACAATAATGTTAATACCTTTATTTTAATCAACAGTAAATAAAATCCATTATTTGTTTGTTTCATCTGACAAATGTGAATAACATACACATATTTAAATGTTACAAAATGACTTACAGCCCAATAACATATTTTTACCAAATTAAATTTGTAGAGATAATGTTATCAACATAAAATACTCTTAAAAGAGGACAATGTTCAATCAGAAAGGAGGAGTCAATGCAAAACTCAGATATCTCCCCTCTACTTATGTGACTGCAGAGAGGAGGACAGAGGACAGAGGACACACAGTTTAACATGATGGACTATAGGACAGGACTGCTGCTGCTCACTGTCTGCTGGGCAGGTCAACATCTTTACTGATGTTTATCTAACACAGCTTCTAATTGGTTCACCAGTTTATTTCACCAGATGTGTTTTTATCCTCTTTACAGGTGTTGATGGTCAGACTCTAACAGAATCTGAACCAGTGACTAAAAGGCCTGGAGAATCTCACATATTGACCTGTACAGCCTCTGGATTCACATTCAATAGCTACCATATGAACTGGGTCAGATAGGCTCCTGGAAAAGGACTGGAGTGGATCGCTTTTAACGGCAATGGCGGTAGCACCAAGTACTACTCTGAGTCAGTGAAAGGCCGGTTCACCATCTCCAGAGACAACAGCAGACAGCAGCTGTATTTGCAGATGAGCAGTCTGACGGCTGTAGACTCTGCTGTTTATTACTGTGCTCGAGACACACAGTGACTGAAGCTGGTTGAGCAGCTGTACAAAAACCCCTCATTATTACCACAGTTTTCTCACACTGTTAATGTGAGATTTGGAGTCTTTCAATATCATGACACAACAGTAGTTACACCAAACACTGTAAAAAATATTTCTTAACAGATATCTGAATGTAGAAATGAAATCACTAAATATATTTATCATGTTTATTGCAGAACAGAGCCTTGTCAAAACGTCTCTTTAGAGAAGACAGCAGCTGAACCATAAAAAGCATTTATGTGCTAACATTTAGAAAATGGTCTAATCTGAGATCCTACGTCTTTTAACTTATTTAGTTTTGCATTTTTCATACACTGCAGGAATGTGTTTGAACACATTGTCAAATAGGTTTCAGTTCCTTAGTAGTTTATGTCCTCTTAAGTCTCCAAGTTTCTCTGTATCTGTCCTCAAATTGCCACTATTTGAATACTGAAACCTCTTAAAGTAAAAGAAGAAACAAAACCCAGGTCTTCATCCAGCTGCAGCAAACACAAGTAAACATTTAGACCATCATGCTTTCCTTCATTGCAGTCACAAAATAAAACAAATAAAAAAATAATTCAATCAACTTCTGAATTAGTTTCGAACTGTTACAACTAAAACAATGATTAGAAGGCTTGTATATGACGCATAGGAGTTATAGTCAAATTAAAGAAAAAAAATCTGCTGGAGCCTTAGTTGTAAAAATATAATTATAGTATTTTAATTTAATCAAAAGTTCATTTTTGTCAACAATTGCCTTAAATAACTATTTTCCGCTAGTTTAAATGATGTTTAATTCTGTTTGTATAGTCTTGAATTTGACTTTTAAAGCAGAATGCGAAGTAGGAGGAGCTAATCTTAAAATGAATTCTCAAAGGGATCAAGTTTACTTCATATTTAAAGAGGGACTCAAGCTTTTGAAAACACAATAAACTGTGTGAACATGGCTCAGGGAAAGCTAACACTGTTGGTGGTTGCTCTGTTTTTTTTGTCTGTCGCTGAAGGTCAGACCATAACTGAGTCTGAACCAGCAGTCAGGAAACCCGGAGAATCTCACAGACTCACCTGCACAACATCTGGATTCAACTTTGGAGGCTCACGATGGAACTGGATACACACTCAGAGTACTCCTATATCTTACTCTCAGTCGGTCCAGGGTAGATTCACTATCTCCAGAGATGACTCCAGCAGTAAAGTGTATCTGCAGATGAACAGTCTGAAGGCCGAGGACACAGCAGTGTATTACTGTGCCAGAGAGACACAGTGAGAGACAGTAACAGGAGAGTCGTACAACAACTACTTCCTCTGTTCAATACCACCACTTGAACATTAAATAGATCCTTAACTACATTTATTGCATTGCTCATATTTTTTAAAGGCGTCCCTTTTTCACTATTAAATTATCTAAGGATATAACATAACTAATGATGTAGGTAGATTAACAACTCTTCAAATTCTTCTCATGAAAAAAGGACAAAAATAAAACCATCTATAGCAAAAACAGAATTAACTGTCATTAGTAAACCACTCAAATAAAAAGATCATAAGTGTTTTTGTTGTACATATACTTTAAGGACAATAATAGCAATGTCACTCTGTCTGTGACACTTATAACACTGATTTGAAAAACATACAGAACAAATGATTTCCCTGCCCTTAATAAAGTATTTAAATATACATTTCAGGAGTGCTGTTTTGTTTAGTAATGGATATTGAATATGGAATAAAAGTTTTGACAAGACCTGGTGTAGAAATGATCAAAACTAATTTAATGATCTGTTTTTGCAAAAACAAAGTATACAAAGTTGATTGTAGACTCTTGAAACACTGAAGTGATTGTATTCTTGTAATAATAACAATTTCATTTCATTTCATGGTTTACTTGAATCGGGACAGTGCACATTGATGAACACTTTAAAACAAAATAATGCTTACAAGTGTAAATTAGCCGGATTTTAGCTTTGAGCTAATTTCCATCCATAGTCCCGACACATACAACATATAAGAACATGACATTTATATACATAGCAAAAATAAATGCATGATATGCAGGAAGAGCAAGAGCAGCATGCAAGCATTTACCACATGGCAGTACAATCTAGCAGCAACGGCATATAAAGTGCAAGAGGAGAAACCCCTGTATAAAAGTGGGTGATTGCACGTCTGTTTGTTTCTCAACCATTCTTTAAGTTGACCTTTAAAACTATTGAGAGTGGGACAATCCTGTATCTCAGTTGGAAGGCTATTCCAGAAAGAGCTGCCTTTAATGGAGAGGACATTTTGTCCAAAAGATTTCCGTCTACGGTGGACTTCACAGTCTCCTCTGGTTTCTGATCTAGTGCAGCGTCCAGTGTGTTTTTTGTGAATGAATTCCCCTAAGGGAGGGAGGGGGAGGGAGGGGGGGCAGTCCATGTAAACATTTATAAAAAAAACACAAACTTTGAAAAGACTTAAAATGTTCAAAAATCAAGAAATTGTGTTTCTCAAGGATGGTACAGTGGTGGTATGCATTTAGCTTTCTGTCAAACACCTTGATAGCTCTCTTGTACTGTTGTTCTATGGGTTTCAGGTTTGTGGCACAAGCAAACGACCAGTTTGTCAAACAGTATTCAATGTGGGATAGAACAACCCAGTCTCACGGCATGTCGTGTTATAGTCACAACATTTCATCTATTGATTCGTGTTCACCAACAACATTTCCCCCTTTTTTTCGTGTCACACAGAACGATTTTAAAAGCAATGTATTTCTATTGGTAGTGTGTTTCGTCTTTTTGTCCGGTCGGGTCTTGGAAGACCGGAAGCCGTGTGGTTCATAAAAACATGTTCTTTATATATACAGTACAGTCTATGGTTCTTACTCAATATCAAGCCACGATTATTGTTTTTAATTAGCATTTTTTAATGACAATAATGTGAATACCTTTATTTTATTCAACAGTAAATAAAATCCATTATTTGTTTGTTTCATCTGAAAAATCTGAATAACATAACAATCATACAATGTTCCAAAGTGACTTACAGCCCAAAAGGAAATGTTTACCAATTTAAATTGTAAGAGATAATGTTTTTAACATAAAATACTGTTAAAAGAGGACAATGTTCAATCAGAAAGGAGGAGTCAATGCAAAACTCAGATATCTCCCCCTCTACTTATGTGACTGCAGAGAGGAGGACAGAGGACAGAGGACACACAGTTTAACATGATGGACTATAGGACAGGACTGCTGCTGCTCACTGTCTGCTGGGCAGGTCAATATTTTAACCAATAATTATTTGACATAGATCCTATTTGTGTGCCAACTAAACTCATGTTACTTTCTTCTTTATTTTTACAATTCTTTATTTTGTTTTATGTGCATCTTATACAATGTTACATTCATGTTACTTTTTATCCTCTTGACAGGTGTTGGGGGTCAGACTCTGACAGAATCTGAACCAGTGACTAAAAGGCCTGGAGAATCTCACAGATTGACCTGTAAAACCTCTGGACTGTCATTCAGTAGCTACGGCATGGCCTGGGTCAGACAGGCTCCTGGAAAAGGACTGGAGTGGATCGCTGCTATGCACCCTACTATCAGTGCCTACATCTTCTACTCTGAGTCAGTGAAAGGCCGGTTCACCATCTCCAGAGACAACAGCAGAGAGCAGCTGTATCTGCAGATGAACAGTCTGACGGCTGTAGACTCTGCTGTTTATTACTGTGCTCGAGACACACAGTGACTGAAGCTGGTTGAGCAGCTGTACAAAAACCTACAGACCTCATCCTTGATGTGCTGAAAGAACACAAAGAGAGTTATACGTTGACTAAATCATTCGTTGTTGTAGTTTTTATGAAAACGAAAAAAAAGTTGCTTCTGGGCCAAGTTATAAAACACATTAATAAATAAAAATATATGTTTTATTTATTAAAAATAATTTCCTCATAAAACACCCAAGGAAAGAAAAACATCTTCTAAATGTATTTTTCATGTATGGGCAAAAATAAACACTAAATGTAGAAATGTCAGTCACATTACTCACACAAGCACCAACAGGTGGCAGTAGAGGATACAAATACAGATGACAATAACGGGAATATGACAATGTCTCTAAACGTATACTATGAAAGTCTTGAGGCTTTCCTTCAACAATAATATCCCATTATTAATTTCTTAACAGCAGGTATCAATAATATATGTATGCATGATGTTTCCAATATGTGGATGGGCAACCAATGTTGTGCAAAGCAGAATAAATGATTACATCTTATTTAGGTTTAAATAAAAGGAAATGACAAATAACTTGAAATTCAACCTTATAATTTAAGGACATAAGCATTCAATCATAGTATGCAAAAAATAAATCTATATCTTATTTATTCAGGGGATGTGCTGTGTTTCTGTTTGAGGAGGAGGAGTCAATGCAAACTCTGACCTCTTCCATCTCTACATATGTGTTGCAGAGTGAAGGACAGACACTAAATCACTGACATACACACTGTAGACTGGACAGAGACAACTGGCTTTCACAATGATCAGACCTGATTATCTGGTGGCTTTTCTCATCCTGTCAATTTACTCTGCAGGTAAGAACAAAACCTGTTTTTCTGACAGAGCTCCTGCTACAAAGACAATATGGCTGCTTTACAGAAACTAATGAGCTGTTTACATGTCTGTAGGTACTGAGGGTCAAACACTGGCTGAGTCTGAACCAGCAGTTAAAAAGCCTGGAGAGTCCCACAGACTGACCTGCACATACTCAGGGTTTAGTAGTAATATTGATACTGCTTGGATCGGACAGGCTGCTGGAAAAGGACTTTAGTGGGTTGCTACTATCAGTGATAGCAGTAGCAGCATCTACTACTCTGAGTCAGTGAAAGACCGGTTCACCATCTCCAGAGACAACAACAGACAGCAGGTGTATCTGCAGATGAGCAGTCTGACGGCTGTAGACTCTGCTGTTTATTACTGTGCTCGAGAGACAGTGACACAGGAAGGAGAAATGCTGTACAAAAACTCAACAAGTCAAAACAAAGTCAAAACTTTGTGTTCTGCTTCTCACAATCACAAAAAAGCTTGAGCTCAACATCATCAAAACACTGAAGGAAATATCGCCTCAATAAAACTGCTTCCATCAGAAAGCAGCTACCAAAAGTTACATCAGACAATCAATATACTATTTGTCTGAGATTTGATTAGAAATAAAAAGATGATTTTCATTTATTGTTTTAAAAAATAAATGTTATTTCATATGTCCAAACACAAATCCAAAAGACAACTCTTGACAGGACAATCCGTCCCTCTTTTATAGCCTGTCAGTGTCCCTCTCTATGCAAAGTGAACTTCCTCACAGTCTGCTATAAAGACTTGATATCATGCTGTCAGCTGCAGCAGAAGAAGAGAAGCTCCATCAGGTCACCTTCAACACCAACCATGTTCTCTGTAGCTCTGCTGCTGCTGCTGGCTGCTAGATCCTGTGAGTCTCACTGAGGCAGAGACACTGACAGAACGCTCACACTGACTGCTCACTGTTATTAACCTCGCTCACTATTCAACATGTTTCCCTCCACAGGTGTGAAGTGTGAGCAGTTGATACAGCCAGCCTCTGTGACTGTGCAGCCAGGTCAACGTCTGACCATCACCTGTCAGGTCTCTTATTCTCTTGGCTACTACACAGCCTGGATCAGACAGCCTGCAGGGAAAGGACTGGAGTGGATAGGAATGAAATACACCGGTGCTTCATACTATAAAGATTCACTGAAGAGCAAGTTCAGTATCGACTTAGACTCTTCCAGCAACACAGTGACTCTGAACGGACAGAGCATGCAGCCTGGAGACTCTGCTGTGTATTACTGTGCCAGAGACACACTGTGACACACACCATCAGTAGAACTGAACAAAAACCCCTCAGAGCCTGAACACTTGTAACATGAAGCCACCAGAGGAGGAGCCCTCAGACCAGAAATGATCTCAACACCAGCTCACTGTTGTAGAGGGAAAGAGTACTAAGATGTCTTAGATTCTTAACTTAATTCAACAGAAAGGGTTTTCACCAATTTAAACAATCTGACATTACAATCACTGATACTGTATATCATTGTAGGTATAACATCTAAAAGGGATAGTAAGACCATAAGTTCGTTTTTAAGTGTCTGATAATATAGTAAATTCCTTTCTGTAGTAGAATGGGATCCTCTAAAAGACAGTTCCTATTAAATAATTATTCAATAACATATGTAAAAGACAACTTTATCAGTGTCCTAACTGGATTGGAAGAAGAATTCATATTTTAATCCAACTTCATGGTGATGTTATTTTGATACAACTATAAAAAAGTTTGTTTTTATAATCTAGATTGTGTTGCTCAACCTTTTCTATGTGATTAAAAACCACACCTGAACATTTCCTCATCGTTTGGATAATTTCCAAGAACTCAAGTCAGCTGTTCTCATTCATAACACTCCGTTCGATGTCTCACTATGGGATGCGCCTCAACGCATATGCACCAGAAGCATCAATCTCATTACGCCAATCCTGATTGGCTGGTGATCTTGACGCCAACGTCAGGGAATCCACCAACCCTATAAGTAGCTTGCGCCACGACGCAGGCGTCATTCAAACACCTCTTCTCGCTTCGGAGCACATCTCGAGAAAGATCAGTAGCTAGCTAGCTTAACGGTCCACAGACTGATATACGAAGCTAACCTTCGGTCGACGGGCGCTCGCCAGCTACTTTTGCTTCGCACGGGAATTTACTTTATTAACACTCCAGTTAATATCAGAATCTACCCTGCCGTTTTTTTCCAACGGATAAAGGTAAGGTTTTTGGATTTTTTCCCGCAAACGGTAACACGCCTGTTGCTCGTTTGTCCTTTCTACGCCGCACCAAGGCTAGCTAAGATGGACTCTTCCCTCCCTCACACCAGAGGAGACGGAGTGTCGGAGGCTTGGCTCTGCGGCTGCGGGCCAAAGATATCGAGTACTGACTCACACCAGGTCTGCTCGTCTTGCCTCGGGCTGCAACATGCCCAGGAGGCTATCGACACCCCCGGCGCGTGCGGGCATTGTTCCCGTTTTACCGCCAAAAGCCGCCGCCGGCGGCTAGCGCGCCAAGCTAGCATGCCGGTCCAAGACCTCCCCATGCCTGTAAACTCGCCGGCCGGCGAGCAGGGCATGGTGGCGACCGCCACGGGTGCCGGGTCCCGCGCTGTGTCAAGCTGGGACTCGGTGGCGGCGACAGCCGCGGGAAGGGGGCCCCGTGCTGTGTCAAGCTGGGGCTCCCAACTGGACCTCACCATGGCCTCACCCGCGGAGGATGTCCTGGAGCTGGATTATGAGGAGGAGGAAGAAGAATACGCCCCGGAGTTTCTTCTTTCCGACTCAGACGAAGGCGAAGATGACATCTTCGTCTCATCTGCCCAGGCTGCCAAGCCTGGGGCCATGTCTGCCTCCCCGGGCGAGGACGAGCCACCGCTCCCCCGCCTCAGCATGGACCTGCAGGCCGTGTGTCAACGCGCTGCATCTAAGCTGGACATCCCCTGGCCTGAAGCGGCCAGAGAGCCCTCCAGGTCTAGATACGAGGGAAAGAACTTGCCCCAAGCCGCGAGGCTGACCAGGCAACTTCTCCCCGTATTTCCGGAGCTGCTGGACGAGGTGTCGGTCTCCTGGAGAGACCGCCCCTTCAGCAGCAAGGCCCCAATCCAGGGAGCCTCCTCTCTGGACTGTGAGGGCATGGAGAAGCTCGGGTTACTCCGCATGCCTCCTATGGAGCCGCTTGTGGCAGCCCACCTCCAACCGCGGGTGTCGGCGGCCCCGAGCAGGAACCCCACACTGCCGACAAAGGCGGACCGGTTCCAGTCCGCAATGACTGAACGGGCCTACAAAGCGGCTGCTTTGTCCGCCAGGGCGCTAAATGTCTCCTCCATGCTAACTGCGAACCAAGCGGAGCTGTGCGCGGACATGACGGTGAAGCCTGAACCGGCCGTGTGGGAGGAGATCATGGCGATCACGGATATTTGCCTCCGCGTACAGCGCTGTGCAGTACAGGCCACAGGAAAATCGCTAGGGATGATGGTGGTGCAGGAGAGAGCCAGATGGCTGAACCTGACAAACCTCCCCGACCGGGAAAAGGAGAACGTGTTGGACATGCCAATCGTCCCTGAGGGCATATTCGGCTCCGCTCTTGCCTCCATGCAACAACGGTGTGAGGCCAAGAAGAAGGAGGATGAAGCTCTCCAGCTTTGCCTCCCTCGGAAAGCCCAGCCGCCGCCCCCAACGGTCCTGCGACGGACCTTCTCCCAGGCTACCCCGCACTCGGCCCTGTTCAAGGTCCCGAGATGGCAGAAGCCACAGCCCGCCCCCGGTCTCCCACCGAGACGCGAGGCGCGGACGAATTGGCCAAGAAAGTCCCCGGTCCCGGCAGCAGCCACACAGGCGCCGCCGACCCAGACTTTCAGTCACCAGGCGAGGAAGAAGAAGAGGGCAGCCTGACAGCCTTCCCTCCCCCCCTCGGGGAAAGGGCTGGAGGTTTCCTGTTCTCTTTCAGCCCTGGATCGTGTTCCACACGTATCCAGCACCCATGTGTTTCCGGGGGACAACCACGCTCCCGCCTTCCCGCCGCCTCGGGTGATGACTGCACGTCATCCTCCAGTTCGCGCCATGAGGGAAGCAGACTTCACAGCACTGGCAACAGTTCCTGCCAGTCGTTCAAGTCACACAAACACACACAAGGGTCTAAAAATAAAATGTTTGCCACTGTTGCTTCCAGGCTTAAAGCCAAGGGCACAGTCGAAAATATTAAAAAGACAAATAATAATGTCAATAAACAGTCAGGCGACTGCCCCGCTTCTGAGAGTGGCTATGAACGCCTCTCTCGGAATGCGGACGGTGGCCGGGTCTGTGAACGCACCATCACCGCGCGCATGCGCAGTGTCAACCGAGGTTGTCACCCTAGAGCGCCACCGTGTTCAGACACTAGAGGGCGCCATAACACAACCAATGCGGTCACAGGGTGCAGACAACAGAGATATGGTGACATCAGTGGCGTCAATTCAGCCAAAGCTAAGGTATGGCAAGGTTACTAGTCACATGACTTAACTACAGTATCAATCAATATACATGCCCAGCAAATAATCATAACAAAAGTGACAAGTCTGCTATGTAGCTTTTCTGTGTGGTTAGGAAAATTTGAACTTTTTCAAATGCAGCCTCACTCACATCCCGCTAGCGCAAGTAACTATGGACACAAACACTTAACTACGCACGTCAATCAATCAATTCAGTACATTACCACATTACGCACATTACGCACATTACCCCGCATAACACTTGCACCATCGTAGCATTGTGCAACACACAGCTGAATATCTAAACTCGATAATTCCTTTATTATTTTCTGGGCCAGGGATTCAGCTGTCAGGTCCTTCATGTGATAGGTTCCAATGGCTCTTTCCTTTATAATCCCGTCATATAACGGATCAAAATGGCCAGCTGCTCCTTCTTAGACAGGTCTTTCGTTTCATCCACTAACACTGAAAAGTACCGTGCTTCTCCTACTTCATTTATGATTATACTTCTGATATTTTCCCCAATAACTCTCACCATATCATTCTGGGCTTCTGGGGAAGAATAGTGCGCATACCTGCGTTCCTGTTTGCTTTTCACGTTCCTGTCATCTGTTGCAATAACGTCCAAAAGTTCAAGGAAATTTCCTTTATTTTCATCCTCATCTCTCTCGTTGTGGCCACGGAGAGGGAGGGCCTGTCTTCCCAGAAATGACGTGATTTTGAACAAGGATTTGACGTGAGCCCGGTTCTCCTGCACCTCATCTGTCCTGTTTGCGTCAATCCGACTTGCGATGGATTCCTTATGTCCGCTGATCACAGCCTTAAAGTTAGACCACGCTAATGCAGCACAATTGTGTCTACTGCTCCCTTGATGATCCAGGAGATTTTTTTTCATGTTCTTCCAACATGTGTATCCAGTGTCTATGAACACACGCAGTCCATGCCTGTCACCTGTTAAAGTTGAGGCTCCTCCAAAATGACGGCATGCAAAGCAATAAACTGCATCTTCTTGCGCAGAATATTCAACCCAGTCATATTCCTGATACACACTGACATTAAAGCGTCTTCCATTTCTAGTTGGGAAGTGGGTCAAACGAGGACGCCTGAGTCCGTCTGTTTTACATCCACTAATATCCTTCTTCTCTGCTCCAGTTGACCCAGAGGCTGCTACTGCTGCTGCACCCGGGCCTTGACCTTCCTTATCGCTGTCCACGTCTGATCCAGCTCTTTCAATCTGAGAAATTGGTGGGGACTCAGACTCGGATTCAATTCGAGAAGTCGGTGTGGACGAGTTCTCAGCCTCCATGCATGTAGTCTCCGTCTCCCTGTTAGCATCTGCATCCCCGGCGCAGGTGCTGGAGTGGCTAACAGCCTCGTTAACAGCTTGAATCCCACCTTCACTACCTGGTCCTTCTCCCTCTGCTGCTGGGGCAACATTGGAGCCATCACCTTCACCTGCCTTTTTTTTGATAAAAAAAGATTCTAAAGTTCTTTGCTTTCTTTTCATTTTAGTTAATTAGCTTAGCCGAAAAATAAAAAAAACCGCGATAACATGACCCGCTCTGACCTCCGGCGGCTTCTCGTCAGGAGATACCACATTTCAAGATAGGGAGGGGGGATACGTTACGATAAGTATTGGGAAAGATAATATCTAGACTAGAGAAATCGATTGTGTTGTTCTGATTTTCATTTGTATTTAATTTATATGTATTAAATAATAGAATAATCAATACAAATTGACACAGAGTAATTCCATAAATTTATTTTTTAAAAACGAACATTTACATTTTCCCCTGGAGCCAAGGTGTGGCAGCTGCCATACCTTGCCATACCCAATTGACGCCTCTGGGTGACATCCCCGCTCGCTCTGAGGAGCGAAAGGTGGAAAATGCTCACATGCTCTGCTTGGGTTTTCAAAACGATATCACGGGGCTACAGACTCCAATTCGCTGTCACCCCCCCTCGCTTCTCGGGCATTGTGCAATCACATGCCCGGGGAGCGTCGGCTCACATTCTAGAGCAGGAGATTCTCTCGCTACTAGAAAAGAAAGCCATATCCATCGTACCCTCCAAACGGAGTCAGAGCGGCTTCTATTCCAAATATTTCCTCGTTCCCAAACGGGGAGGGAATGGAATTCGCCCCATCCTAGATTTAAGGGCTCTGAACGGGTATCTCAGAAAATACAAATTCCGGATGCTCACTCACACATCCCTACTGCGTCTCGTGCGTCAGGACGATTGGTTTCAATCAATCAATCAGATCAATCGACCTGAAAGACGCGTATTTTCACATCCCAGTATATTATCCACACAGGAAATATCTGAGGTTCGCTTTTCAGGGTGTCTGTTACGAGTACAGAGTGCTTCCCTTCGGTCTGTCTCTCAGCCCACGGGTGTTTGTGCGATGTACGGAGGCAGCGATAGCCCCGTTAAGACAACAGGGGATTCGCCTGGCAACCTATTTAGACGACTGGCTCCTTCTGGCACAGTCGGAGCAGGAGGCTATTATGCAGACGAATATCCTCATGAAACACCTGCTCGACCTGGGTTTTGTAATAAACACAGAAAAGAGCATGTTGTCCCCAGCCCAGTCGGTGCTCTTCCTGGGCTTACGCCTGAGCTCGGTGCCCTTCACAGCCCGCCTGTCAGCGGAGAGAGTGAGAGCCTTCAGGGCTTGCCTCGCTCGTTTCCAGCCACGCAAATATGTTCTCTTCAGATCGTGTCTGCGGTTACTGGGGCTCATGGCGTCAGCCATCCTAGTAGTACGTCTGGGCCGCTTACACATGAGGGAATTTCAGCGCTGGGTAGCTGCCCTCAGACTAAACCCCACGCGTCATGGCGCGCGGAGAGTGATGGTCACTGTGCACTGCGTAACGGCGCTACGCCACTGGCTGCACCCGACTTTCCTGGTGCGAGGCGTGCCTATGGGTGCTGTCTTATCGCGGAAGGTGGTCACCACGGACGCATGTCTGACGGGCTGGGGGGGCATATACGAAGGTCGACCTGTGAGGGGTCTCTGGAGCAGAGACCTCCAACGGTCACACATAAATTATCTGGAGCTCTTAGCGGTGTTTCTCACCCTAAGACGCTTTCTGCCTTCTCTCAGGGGACATCATGTCCTCGTGAGGACAGACAACACGACCACGATATCGTATATAAACCGCCAAGGGGGTTTGCGTTCTCTACAGTTACACAGGCTGGCACGCAAACTGATCTTATGGAGCTGCGGACGTCTCCTCTCTCTGAGAGCGACACACGTACCGGGAGTGATGAACCTCGGGGCAGATCTGCTGTCCAGAGGTGCACCACTGTACGCAGACTGGACTCTACATCCAACGATTGTGAGTCAGCTGTGGGTGCGTTACGGCCGGGCCGCGGTAGATCTGTTCGCATCAAAAGAAAATGCTCAATGTCAGCTGTTCTTTTCAATGCGCGATCTAAATGCACCGTTAGGCGTGGACGCGCTCGCGCACGTTTGGCCCCCGGTCCTTCTGTACGCGTTCCCACCCCTGGCTCTAATTCCTCCAACTCTGGCCAGAGTGAGAGAACAACGCCACACACTGATCCTGATAGCTCCACACTGGCCTGCAATGTACTGGCTGGCGGAGATATATCAGCTGCTGTGCGGACAGCCGTGGCAGCTCCCGCTACACAGGGACATACTATCTCAGGCGGGGGGAATGATTTTTCACCCACACCCAGAGCACCTGGCGCTATGGGCCTGGCCCGTGAGTGGTATAACCTGAGTACAGTGGTGGGGCTCCCTCAGAAAGTGATAAACACTATTCAGAGTGCAAGGGCTTCCTCCACCAGGTCTCTCTATGACTGTAAGTGGAGGGTGTTTGAGGAGTGGTGTCTTCAAAAGAAACACATCTCTTTTCAATGCCCTGTCGGTGTGATTCTATCATTTCTACAGGATCTGATTGATAAACACAGAGCTTTGTCCACGATCAAAGTGTACCTGGCTGCTATTGCCGCATGCCATGTGGGCTTTGGGGGAAAGACGGCTAGTCAACATCCCTTGGTCTGCCGTTTTATGAAAGGGGCTCGCCGGCTCCTCCCCGTTTCCAGGTCATTGGTGCCCCTGTGGGACTTGACGGTGGTTTTAGATGGGCTCGCTCGAGCTCCATTTGAACCCCTGGAAGACGCTGACATGAAGCACTTGTCACTGAAGACAGTGTTGTTACTGGCTCTGGCATCTGCCAAACGAGTCAGTGATATTCACGCGCTCTCTGTGCATCCTTCGTGTACTCAGTTTGCCCCGGGGCAAACGAGAGTATTGCTGAAGCCCAACCCGGCCTTTGTGCCTAAGGTGGTTGGCTCATGCACTCCCATTGACCTTGAGGCATTTCCTTCACCGCTAGGTTCCTCTGGGGAACAGCGGCCGAATTTGCTTTGCCCGGTTCGTGCTTTGCGCACTTATATGGACAGGTCGAAAGAGTTTCGGTGCAATGACCAACTCTTTGTATCTTGGGCTAACCCTCATAAGGGCAAGCCCGTTACCAGGCAACGGCTCTCCCACTGGATTGTGGAGACGATTGCTCTGGCTTATACGAGTCAGGGTTTGCAGGCACCAACGGGCCTGCGCGCTCATTCTACTCGTGGATTGGCTACATCCTGGGCTTTGTTAAAGGGTGTTTCCATTCAAGACATTTGTGCAGCAGCGAGCTGGTCCTCGCCGCTCACTTTTGTCCGCTTTTACAGGCTAGATGTTTCTGCTCCAAGTGTGGCCCGCGCAGTGCTGGGCCCCGTATTGGGACAGGGTTCTACCTGTTAAGTTCTGTTTTTGTGTTGGTGATTTTCGAGATAAGCATGTCTGGCAATGCGGGAGTCTCAATATCCCATAGTGAGACATCGAACGGAGTGTTATGAATGAGAACTATAGGTTACTTACGTAACCCCAGTTCTCAGAGTAACATGAAGTGAGATGTCTCACCTGACGGCCCTTCTTGCTGAGGCGAAGCGAGAAGAGGTGCTTATTTTGAATGACGCCTGCGTCGTGGCGCAAGCTACTTATAGGGTTGGTGGATTCCCTGACGTTGGCGTCAAGATCACCAGCCAATCAGGATTGGCGTAATGAGATTGATGCTTCTGGTGCATATGCGTTGAGGCGCATCCCATAGTGAGACATCTCACTTCATGTTACTCTGAGAACTGGGGTTACGTAAGTAACCTATAGATTTCCAATCATCAGTAGCCTATGTAAATTATCTGTGTGTGTTGGCTCATAAACCAGCAAAGTGTGTGTGTGTGTGTGTGTGTGTGTGTGTGTGTGTGTGTGTGTGTGTGTGTGTGTGTGTGTGTGTGTGTGTGTGTGTGTGTGTGTGTGTGTGTGTGTGTGTGTGTGTGTGTGTGTCAAATAATTATTCAAGAACATAAAAGACAACTTTATCAGTGTCAGAACTGGATTCGGAGAATAATTAATATTTTAATCAGACTTCATGGTGATGTTATTTTGATAAAACTATAGAAAAGTTTGTTTTTAGAATCTAAATTGTGTTGCTCAACCTTTTCGATGTGATTAAAACCACACCTGAACATTTCCTCATGTTTTGGATAATTTACATGAACTCAAGTCAGCTGATTTCCAATCATCAGTATGTAAATGATCTGTGTGTGTTGCCTCATAAACCAGCAAAGTGTGTGTGTGTGTGTGTGTGTGTGTGTGTGTGTGTGTGTGTGTGTGTGTGTGTGTGTGTGTGTGTGTGTGTGTGTGTGTGTGTGTGTGTGTGTGTGTGTGTGTGTGTGTGTGTGTGTGTGTGTGCATGTGTATGTGTATGTATGTGTGTGTGTGTGTGTGTGTGTGTGTGTGTGTGTGTGTGTGTGTGTGTGTGTGTGTGTGTGTGTGTGTGTGTGTGTGTGTGTGTGTGTGTGTGTTTGTGCCACAAAGCAATGCGATCCTATACACTTCTGGGTTTTCTCACAAATTAAAAAAGCACTTGGATGTATCCACATCAGATTTCTATGTGTTTCCCATTAATCACCAGATAGTCCCTCATTATTTCTTATTATTTTATTTTAAATAACATATGTCATATTTATAAATACAAGCCCCAAATTACATTGAATATGAAAAGAGAAACAAGCTGAACAACAATATTTGATCAGACACAGAGCTTGGCTGGGTGACGAGATTATTAGAAAGGTGAAATGTGAGAGGAGAATAAAGCACATTTCCTAAACACTATTATATATTGGGCTCTCTTCTTTCAATCAGAAGGTTGTGGGTTCGATCCCAGTCAACATGTCGATGTGTCCTTGGGCAAGGTACTTAACCCTGAGTTGCTCCCGATGGCATGACCAACGGTGTGTGAGTGTGTATGAATGTTAGTTCCTAGAGTAAGGTGCACTGCTCTGTGTGAATGGATGAATGACATGCAGTATGTAAAGTGCTTTGAGGGGTCGTAAAGACTGGATAAAGCGCTATATAAGTACAGTTACCATTTACTATCAGAACTAAACTGCAGATTGTTTATATTATAGTAAATCTGCTTCCATTATGCTCAAACTGACATATGAAAAACATAACATTTATTACAACATGAATTATGTAATATATATATATATATATATATATATATACAATTTGTTTAGATAAATATGTCACATGTCGAAGCTAAGATAATCATTTGTGTATTATTAGAATAAATGTGATTATGTAACTGCAATACAACTATTCTACACAACTTAAAACTAGTTAAGAGAAAAGTCAGCTGAGATGGAGGGTTGATATTTTTTACAAACCCTGTGAGGAGGAGTCAATGCAAAACTCAGATATCTCCTCCTCTACTTATGTGACTGCAGAGAGGAGGACAGAGGACAGAGGACACACAGTTTAACATGATGGACTATAGGACAGGACTGCTGCTGCTCACTGTCTGCTGGGCAGGTCAACATCTTTACTGATCTGTATCTAACACAGCTTCTAATTGTGTCAACAGCTTATTTCACCAGATGTGTTTTTATCCTCTTTACAGGTGTTGATGGTCAGACTCTGACAGAATCTGATTCAGTGACTAAAAGGCCTGGAGAATCTCACAGATTGACCTGTACAGCCTCTGGATTCACATTAAGTAGCCACAGCATGGCCTGGGTCAGACAGGCTCCTGGGAAAGGACTGGAGTGGATCGCTTATATCTCCCCTAGCAGTAGCAGCATCTACTACTCTGAGTCAGTGAAAGGCCGGTTCATCATCTCCAGAAACAACAACAGAGAGCAGGTGTATCTGCAGATGAGCAGTCTGACGGCTGTAGACTCTGCTGTTTATTACTGTGCTCGAGAGACACAGTGACTGAAGCTGGTTGAGCAGCTGTACAAAAACCCCTCATTATTACCACAGTTTTCTCACACTATTAATGTGAGATTTGGAGTCTTTCAATATCATGACACAACGGTAGTTACACCAAACACTGTACGGTTAGAAAAATATTTATTAACATATAGCTGAATGTAGAAATGAAATCACTAAATAGATTTATCATGTTTATTGCAGAACGGACTCATATCAAAATGTCTCTTTAGAGAAGACAGCAGCTGAACCATAAAAAGCATTTATGTGCTAACATTTAGAAAATGGTCTAATCTGATATCCTACATCTTTTAACTTATTTAGTTTGCATTTTTCATGCACTGCAGGAATGTGTTTTTGCACATTGTCAAATAGGTTTCAGTTCCTTAGTAGTTTATGTCCTCTTAAGGCTCCAAGTTTCTCTGTATCTGTCCTCAAATTGCCACTATTTGAATATTGAAACCTTTAAAGTAAAAAAAGAAACAAAACCGAGGTCTTCATCCAGCTGCAGCAAACACAAGTAAACATTTAGACCATCATGCTTTCCTTCATTGCAGTCACAAAATAAAACAAATAAAAACATAATTCAATCAATTTCTGAATTAGTTTCAAATTGTTACAACTAAAACAATGATTAGAAGTAAAGCTTTGATGTTACTCATTATGAGTTAGAGTCAAATAAAATAAAAATAAAATAACCAACCGGATTTTTCGTTGAAAAATAATAATTATAATATTTTAATCAAAAGTTCATTTTTGTCAATAATTGCCTTAAATAACTATTTGCTGTTAGTTTAAATGATGTTTAATGCTGTTTGTATAGCCTTGAATTTGACTTTTAAAACAGAATGCGAAGTAGGAGGAGCTAATCTTCAAATGAATTCTCAAAGGGATCAAGTTTACTTCATATTTAAAGAGGGACTCAAGCTTTTGAAAACACAAGAAACTGTGTGAACATGGCTCAGGGAAAGCTAACACTCTTGGTGGTTGCTCTGTTTGTTTGGTCTGTCGCTGAAGGTCAGACCATAACTGAGTCTGAACCAGCAGTCAGGAAACCCGGAGAATCTCACAGACTCACCTGCACAACATCTGGATTCAACTTTGGAGGCTCACGATGGAACTGGATACACACTCAGAGTACTCCTATATCTTACTCTCAGTCGGTCCAGGGTAGATTCACTATCTCCAGAGATGACTCCAGCAGTAAAGTGTATCTGCAGATGAACAGTCTGAAGGCCGAGAACACAGCAGTGTATTACTGTGCCAGAGACACAGTGAGAGACAGTAACAGGAGAGTCGTACAAAAACTACTTCCTCTGTTCAATCCCACCACTTGAACATTAAATAGATCCTTAACTACATTTATTGCATTGCTCATATTTTTTAAAGGCGTCCCTTTTTCACTATTAAATTATCTAATGATATAACATAACTAATGATGTAGGTACATTAAAAACTCTTCAAATTCTTCTCATGAGAAAAGGACAAAAATAAAACCATCTATAGCAAAAACAGAATTAACTGTCATTAGTAAACCACTCAAATAAAAAGATCATAAGTGGTTTTGTTTTACATATACTTTAAGGACAATAATAGCAATGTCACTCTGTCTGTGACACTTATAACACTGATTTGAAAAACATACAGAACAAATGAATTCCCTGCCCTTAATAAAGTATTTAAATATACATTTCAGGAGTGCTGTTTTGTTTAGTAATGGATATTGAAAATGGAATAAAGGTTTTGACAAGATCTGGTGTAGAAATGATCAAAACTAATTTAATGATCTGTTTTTGCAAAAACAAAGTATACAAAGTTGATTGTAGACTCTTGAAACACTGAGGTGATTGTATTCTTGTAATAGTAACAATTTCATTTCATTTCATGGTTTACTTGAATCGGGACAGTGCACATTGATGAACACTTTAAAACAAAATAATGCTTACAAGTGTAAATTAGCCGGATTTGAGCTTTGAGCTAATTTCCATCCGTAGTCCCGACACATACAACATATAAGAACATGACATTTATATACATAGCAAAAATAAATGCATGATATGCAGGAAGAGCAAGAGCAGCATGCAAGCATTTACCACATGGCAGTACAATCTAGCAGCAACGGCATATAAAGTGCAAGAGGAGAAACCCCTGTATAAAAGTGGGTGATTGCACGTCTGTTTGTTTCTCAACCATTCTTTAAGTTGACCTTTAAAACTATTGAGAGTGGGACAATCCTGTATCTCAGTTGGAAGGCTATTCCAGAAAGAGCTGCCTTTAATGGAGAGGACATTTTGTCCAAAAGTTGTCCGTCTACGTTGGACTTCACACTCTCCTCTGGTTTCTGACCTAGTGCAGCGTCCAGTGTGTTTTTTGTGAATGAATTCCCCTAAGGGAGGGAGGGGTGGGGGGGGGGGGGCAGTCCATGTAAACATTTATAAAAAAAACACAAACTTTGAAAAGACTTAAAATGCTCAAAAATCAAGAAATTGTGTTTTTCAAGGATGGTACAGTGGTGGTATGCATTTAGCTTTCTGTCAAACACCTTGATAGCTCTCTTGTACTGTTGTTCTATGGGTTTCAGGTTTGTGGCACAAGCAAACGACCAGTTTGTCAAACAGTATTCAATGTGGGATAGAGCAACCCAGTCTCACGGCATGTCGTGTTATAGTCACGACATTTCATCTCTTGATTCGTGTTCACCAACACCATTTCCCCCTTTTTTTCGTGTCACACAGAACGATTTTAAAAGCAATGTATTTCTATTGGTAGTGTGTTTCGTCTTTTTGTCCGGTCGGGTCTTGGAAGACCGGAAGCCGTGTGGTTCATAAAAACATGTTCTTTATATATACAGTACAGTCTATGGTTCTTACTCAATATCAAGCCACGATTATTGTTTTTAATTAGCATTTTTTAATGACAATAATGTGAATACCTTTATTTTATTCAACAGTAAATAAAATCCATTATTTGTTTGTTTCATCTGAAAAATCTGAATAACATAACAATCATACAATGTTCCAAAGTGACTTACAGCCCAAAAGGAAATGTTTACCAATTTAAATTGTAAGAGATAATGTTTTTAACATAAAATACTGTTAAAAGTGGACGATGTTCAATCAGAAAGGAGGAGTCAATGCAAAACTCAGATATCTCCCCCTCTACTTATGTGACTGCAGAGAGGAGGACAGAGGACAGAGGACACACAGTTTAACATGATGGACTATAGGACAGGACTGCTGCTGCTCACTGTCTGCTGGGCAGGTCAATATTTTAACCAATAATTATTTGACATAGATCCTATTTGTGTGCCAACTAAACTCATGTTACTTTCTTCTTTATTTTTACAATTCTTTATTTTGTTTTATGTGCATCTTATACAATGTTACATTCATGTTACTTTTTATCCTCTTGACAGGTGTTGGGGGTCAGACTCTGACAGAATCTGAACCAGTGACTAAAAGGCCTGGAGAATCTCACAGATTGACCTGTAAAACCTCTGGACTGTCATTCAGTAGCTACGGCATGGCCTGGGTCAGACAGGCTCCTGGAAAAGGACTGGAGTGGATCGCTGCTATGCACCCTACTATCAGTGCCTACATCTTCTACTCTGAGTCAGTGAAAGGCCGGTTCACCATCTCCAGAGACAACAGCAGAGAGCAGCTGTATCTGCAGATGAACAGTCTGACGGCTGTAGACTCTGCTGTTTATTACTGTGCTCGAGACACACAGTGACTGAAGCTGGTTGAGCAGCTGTACAAAAACCTACAGACCTCATCCTTCATGTGCTGAAAGAACACAAAGAGAGTTATACGTTGACTAAATCATTCGTTGTTGTAGTTTTTATGAAAACGAAAAAAAAGTTGCTTCTGGGCCAAGTTATAAAACACATTAATAAATAAAAATATATGTTTTATTTATTAAAAATAATTTCCTCATAAAACACCCAAGGAAAGAAAAACATCTTCTAAATGTATTTTTCATGTATGGGCAAAAATAAACACTAAATGTAGAAATGTCAGTCACATTACTCACACAAGCACCAACAGGTGGCAGTAGAGGATACAAATACAGATGACAATAACGGGAATATGACAATGTCTCTAAACGTATCCTATGAAAGTCTTGAGGCTTTCCTTCAACAATAATATCCCATTATTAATTTCTTAACAGCAGGTATCAATAATATATGTATGCATGATGTTTCCAATATGTGGATGGGCAACCAATGTTGTGCAAAGCAGAATAAATGATTACATCTTATTTAGGTTTAAATAAAAGGAAATGACAAATAACTTGAAATTCAACCTTATAATTTAAGGACATAAGCATTCAATCATAGTATGCAAAAAATAAATCTATATCTTATTTATTCAGGGGATGTGCTGTGTTTCTGTTTGAGGAGGAGGAGTCAATGCAAACTCTGACCTCTTCCATCTCTACATATGTGTTGCAGAGTGAAGGACAGACACTAAATCACTGACATACACACTGTAGACTGGACAGAGACAACTGGCTTTCACAATGATCAGACCTGATTATCTGGTGGCTTTTCTCATCCTGTCAATTTACTCTGCAGGTAAGAACAAAACCTGTTTTTCTGACAGAGCTCCTGGTACAAAGACAATATGGCCGCTTTACAGAAACTAATGAGCTGTTTACATGTCTGTAGGTACTGAGGGTCAAACACTGACTGAGTCTGAACCAGCGGTTAAAAAGCCTGGAGAGTCCCACTGACTGACCTGCACATATTCAGGGTTTAGTAGTAATATTGATACTGCTTGGATCGGACAGGCTGCTGGAAAAGGACTTTAGTGGGTTGCTACTATCAGTGATAGCAGTAGCAGCATCTACTACTCTGAGT
The DNA here is from genome assembly GCF_949606895.1 of Notothenia rossii. Lineage (NCBI taxonomy): Eukaryota > Metazoa > Chordata > Actinopteri > Perciformes > Nototheniidae > Notothenia > Notothenia rossii. The sequence goes on from NC_136906.1 coordinate 11,680,568, forward strand.
CAGTGAAAGACCGGTTCACCATCTCCAGAGACAACAACAGACAGCAGGTGTATCTGCAGATGAGCAGTCTGACGGCTGTAGACTCTGCTGTTTATTACTGTGCTCGAGAGACAGTGACACAGAAAGGAGAAATGCTGTACAAAAACTCAACAAGTCAAAACAAAGTCAAAACTTTGTGTTCTGCTTCTCACAATCACAAAAAAGCTTGAGCTCAACATCATCAAAACACTGAAGGAAATATCGCCTCAATAAAACTGCTTCCATCAGAAAGCAGCTACCAAAAGTTACATCAGACAATCAATATACTATTGGTCTGAGATTTGATTAGAAATAAAAAGATGATTTTCATTTATTGTTTTAAAAAATAAATGTTATTTCATATGTCCAAACACAAATCCAAAAGACAACTCTTGACAGGACAATCCGTCCCTCTTTTATAGCCTGTCAGTGTCCCTCTCTATGCAAAGTGAACTTCCTCACAGTCTGCTATAAAGACTTGATATCATGCTGTCAGCTGCAGCAGAAGAAGAGAAGCTCCATCAGGTCACCTTCAACACCAACCATGTTCTCTGTAGCTCTGCTGCTGCTGCTGGCTGCTGGATCCTGTGAGTCTCACTGAGGCAGAGACACTGACAGAACGCTCACACTGACTGCTCACTATTATTAACCTCGCTCAATATTCAACATGTTTCCCTCCACAGGTGTGAAGTGTGAGCAGTTGATACAGCCAGCCTCTGTGACTGTTCAGCCAGGTCAACGTCTGACCATCACCTGTCAGGTCTCTTATTCTCTTGGCTCCTGGACAGCCTGGATCAGACAGCCTGCAGGGAAAGGACTGGAGTGGATAGGAATGAAATACACCGGAGCTTCATACTATAAAGATTCACTGAAGAGCAAGTTCAGTATCGACTTAGACTCTTCCAGCAACACAGTGACTCTGAACGGACAGAGCATGCAGCCTGGAGACTCTGCTGTGTATTACTGTGCCAGAGACACACTGTGACACACACCATCAGTAGATCTGAACAAAAACCCCTCAGAGCCTGAACACTTGTAACATGAAGCCACCAGAGGAGGAGCCTTCAGACCAGAAATGATCTCAACACCAGCTCACTGTTACAGTCAAGAGGGAAAGAGTACTAAGATGTCATAGAAATATTCTTAACTTAATTCAACAGAAAGGGTTTTCACCAATTTAAATAATCTGACATTACAATCACTGATACTGATATCATTGTAGGTATAACATCTAAAAGGGATAGTGAGACCATAAGCTCGTTTTAAAAGTGTCTGATAATACAGTAGATTCCTTTCTATAGTAGAATGGGATTCTCTAAAAGACAGTTCCTATTAAATAATTATTCAATAACATGTGAAAAAGACAACTTTATCAGTGTCATAATTGGATTAGGAGAAGAATTAATAGTTTTGATCCGACTTCATATTTTCATAAAACTATGGGAAAGTTTGTTTTTATAATCTAAATCGTGTTGCTCAACTATGTGATTAAAAACCACACCTGAACATTTCCTCATCTTTTGGATAATTTCCATGAACTGAAGTCAGATGATTTCCAAACATCAGTATGTAAATTTCTCTGTGTGTGTTGCCTCATAAACCAGAAAAGTGTGTGTTTGTGTCAGAGAGAGGACAGATCAGCTCACATCAGTTCAGCTTCAACATCAACATGTTCTCTGCAGCTCTGATACTGCTGCTGGCAGCTGGATCCTGTGAGGAGCTTTCAGTGGATTCTCACTAATAAACACATCAGAAACACTGAGTGGTCAGATGAATGATGGAGATAATGTTGCTTTGTGTTTCTACATGTGTGAACAGTATTGATCTCATCCAGCCAGACTCAATGGTTGTGCAGCCTGGACAGCCTTTGACCATCACCTGTCAGGTCTCTGGTTATTCTCTGACTGATGGCAGCTATGCAACAGGTTGGATCAGACAGTGTGAAGGAAAACCAATGGACTGGATTTCACACATGTGGGGTGGAGGTAGCGTAACTCAAAACAATGCTCTGAAGAACACGTTCAGCTACAGCAGAGACTCTTCTGCTGGAACAGTGACTCTAACAGGACAGAGTGTGCAGCCTGCAGACACAGCTGTGTATTACTGTGTACGTCTGCCCACAGTGACACAAACCACCAGCAGACCTGCACAAATACTCAGCAACATGTCACTCAATCACACAGAGTATAAATGTGAACAATGATACACACCTCACTCTCTGATAATTCCATTAAATAATTCCTCTAAATGTCTGGGAAATATTATTTCACTTCCACTGCAGCCAAGATCAGAAAAGACTGAGAGAAGCTTCATTTTGGACAAATACAAAACATATATGATACGTTTACATTTTTACTAAATGATTATTGCATTGCTTAGAAAATACAGAACATATTTTTTATTTTTTTATCTACTGGAATAGAAAATAACGGTAGCTCTACCACTGCAGAAACAGGATGTCATTGCAGAACATAAACAAACTAATTTCCTCTTTTTTTGTTTTCATGAATCCAGAAATAAGTTGACAGGAAATGTAAGTCAACGTGAAATGTAAATGCAGCCGTCGTAGAGATACTCTGCTTATGGAAATGTTGATGTCACATGTTCCTTTTTGAATCTGTAGAGGGAGGTCGATGCAAACTCTTCCTCTCTTTAAAACACACCATCAGCGACTTGTTCCAGAACACCAGAGAAGTGTTAAATGTTTCTGAAACACTCAGATCAGAAAGCACTGACAGTGTCTCTCAAATAATGGAAAGGACAATTATCTGGAGTTTATTATATTTAGTTACTATTCATGGTGAGAAAATCTATTCTGATTTACTTCTTTTTTTTATTTCTTTGGTAAAATGTTGGATAATGAGCAAAAATGATTTACTTACAGGAGTCTGGAGTGAGATCAAACTGGAGCAGTCCTCCTCTCAGGTGCAAAGACCTGGAGGGACAGTGAAGATGTCATGTATCACATCTGGTTTTAAAATGACAGATTATTATATTCACTGGATCAGACAGAGGCCAGGACAAGCTCTGGAGTGGGTTGGGAGGATGAACACAGGTTCAAACTCTGCTATCTATGGCAGCTCCTTTCAAAGCCGCTTCACCATGACTGAAGATGTTCCCAGCAGCACTCAGTACCTCGAGGTCAGCAGCCTGGCAGCAGGAGACTCTGCTGTTTACTTCTGTGCTCGACACAAAGTGACTAAAGACAGTGGAGCAGCTGCACAAAAACCTCCACTAACCACAAAGCAATGTGATCCTACACTTCTGGGTTTTCTCACACATTGCAAAAACACTTAGATGTATCCACATTAGATTTCTATGTATTTCCCATTAATCACCAGATAGTCCCTCATGATAGCTTATTATTTTATTTTAAATAATATATGTCATGTTTATCAAATCAAGCCACAAATTACATTGAATATTTCCTAAACACTACTATTTATTGGGTGATGGTGATTGCGAGGGAGTGCTCTCGTATTTCAATCAGAAGGTTGTGTGTTCGATCCCAACCCGTGCAGTCAATATGTCGATGTATCATTGGGCAAGATACTTCACCCTGAGTTACTCCCGATGGCATGGCCAACGGTGTGTGAGTGTGTATTAATGTTAGTTCCTAGAGTAAGGTACACTGCTCTGTGTGAATGGGTGAATGACATGCAGTATGTAAAGTGCTCTGAGGGGTCGTAAAGACTGGATAAAGCGCTATATAAGTACAGTTACCATTTACTATCAGAACTAAACTGCAGATTATTTATATTATAGTAAATGCACTTCCATAATGCTCAAACTGACATTATGCGAAACAGAGCATTGATACCAACATGAATTATGTAATATATATATATACACAGTGACTCTGAACGGACACACTGTGACACACACCATCAGTAGAGCTGAACAAAAACCCCTCAGAGCCTGAACACTTGTAACATGAAGCCACCAGAGGAGGAGCCCTCAGACCAGAAATGATCTCAACACCAGCTCACTGTTACATCATCAGGTTAAACATTTAGAGGTTATAATCACTGATACATTACTGTATGTATTCCCAAGACAAATTCAAATGACAAATTGTCGAACATTAAACTTTTCAAGTATGCCTATTAAAATAAAATCAGCTGAATTGGTTTCAGTAGATGAATTGCTTTAAATGTTAGAAGTGTAGCAGGATGTATTCCCCACACAAATATCAATTAGTACAAGCTACGAGCCAAAACTTAAAATTTGTTGCATGTCAGGGAGGCGTGTGGCGCAGTGGATAGAGCCTTGGTGTTGGGATCAGGGCGTCACAGGTTCAAACCCCACTGCAGTCAGCATGTCTTTGTGTCCCTGGGCAAGACACTTCACCCCAAGAGCCCACAGTATTGAGTATGTAAGTCACTTTGGATAAAAGACTCTAATAAGTAACATGTAATGTGATGTCACAATTTCTCATGAAACAAATGCATTAATTGCTGCACCGATAGAAGTGACACACAACGTCAGCTTTAATTAAAAAAAAATTAAAAGACATGGGATGCTGCATGTCTATTTCAAACCTAGCCTTCAAAGTGATATACAAAACTTAATCATAACAATTGTAATGCCTTTTTTCAATAAACAGCAGCAGTAATATGTTTGCATCGGAAGAAACTGAATAAAATAATACATGTAAATGTAACGAAGCAAAATAAGGATAACATTGATATCAGACAAGACAACGTTCAATCAGAAAGGAGGAGTCAATGCAAAACTCAGATATCTCCCCCTCTACTTATGTGACTGCAGAGAGGAGGACAGAGGACAGAGGACACACAGTTTAACATGATGGACTATAGGACAGGACTGCTGCTGCTCACTGTCTGCTGGGCAGGTCAACATCTTTACTGATCTGTATCTAACACAGCTTCTAATTGTGTCAACAGCTTATTTCACCAGATCTGTTTTTATCCTCTTTACAGGTGTTGATGGTCAGACTCTCACAGAATCTGATTCAGTGACTAAAAGGCCTGGAGAATCTCACAGATTGACCTGTACAGCCTCTGGATTTAACATAGATAGCTACTACATTGCCTGGGTCAGACAGGCTCCTGGAAAAGGACTGGAGTGGATCGCTTCGATCAATGTTGGCACCAAGTACTACTCTGAGTCAGTGAAAGGCCGGTTCACCATCTCCAGAGACAACAGCAGACAGCAGGTGTATCTGCAGATGAGCAGTCTGACGGCTGTAGACTCTGCTGTTTATTACTGTGCTCGAGACACACAGTGACTGAAGCTGGTTGAGCAGCTGTACAAAAACCTACAGCACCAATCCTTATCTTAGAAAGAGCCTTAAAATCAATGATATTCTTCATTTATCGTTCGCTTTGGTTGTTATTTTATGAAAGGAGGAAAATCAGCCTTGAGAGAGATCATTAATAACTATGTTTAATGACACAACAATACGAAAAATATCTTAATGAATTAAATGTCCGTATAGGAATAAAATCATCACGTCATGAACACATTTCAGCCACAATAATGCATATATATGGCAGTAAAATCATGTAGCAGCTGCTCTCATAAACACACTAGAGAGTTCCCCTCTCCTCTGTCAGCAGGGACGTGCACAGACATTTTGGGGTCAGGAGCTCAAGTGAGAAAAAGGGTACTTCCCATAATCATTTATAAAAAAATGTTTTAAAACTAAAAGTTACAAATAGTTCCACATCTCTGACTTACTGACCAATTTATTTTAATACCCTCACAGTCTCACTGAGGCAGAGACACTGACAGAACGCAGATGAGCAGTCTGACGGCTGTAGACTCTGCTGTTTATTACTGTGCTCGAGACACACAGTGACTGAAGCTGGTTGAGCAGCTGTACAAAAACCTACAGTCCTCCTCCTTGATATGTTGATAGAGCACAAAAAGAATTCTACTTTGACTAAATATTTTCTTGTTGTAGTTTTATGAAAAGGGAAACAAGAGTTGCTACTGAGCCAAGTTATAAAACACATTAATAAATACAAATGTCTTAAAAAATGTTATTTCCTAATAAAACAGCCAAGGACAGAATAATCATCTTCTATATGTATGTTTCATGTATGGGCAAAACGAAAAACTAAATGTAGACATTTCTGTCACATTACTCACATTCAGTTGGAAGTGCAGCAGCCTCAAGTGTTAATCTCAAGTCTAAAATAAATTCATGATACACAGAAGGAAGAATGGCTGTTTGTTCTTGTGATTGTGCAGTTAGGTGTAAGCTGGATAAATAAATCATTCTGCAATAAGACAAACTTTCACTTTCTGGGAGAAAATCTATGTCTTCCTGAGTGACATGTTGCTGCAGTAATCCCCCTCACTGAGGTGACCTATCATTTTCAAATGAAAGTATGAGACTGACAGTGCAGCTTGTTTTGTATACATTAAATCACCCACCACACTGTTAGTCTCTCAGAAATGCAAATACCAACAAGTAAAAAAGACTAAACAACTTCTTATTTTTGGGTCTGTTATGGAGCTTCTCTCATATTTCAGCCCTCCTACTTCTCTCACAAATTAAGTATTTATGTATCAACACTGCGACCCCCCCAAAAAATGCAAATCCCAACACACTGATGGATAATCCCCACCCATTCTGCATGCACGATATATATCCTTCATACAGCCTCTGTTGTTGCAGACTCTGACAAGTTCCCGCCATGACATTGGTACAAAGCGTGGTCCTCCTGGCTCTGGTTTCAGGTGAGTGAAGTCGGTCCAGCAGAGGAGGAGAAGAGCTGCTGGTTCCCCGTCATCTAAACTCTGTGTCTCTTTCAGCGGCTCAGGGCCAGTCCCTCACCTCCTCAGAGCCGGTGGTCAGCAGAGCAGGAGAACCAGTCTCTCTGTCCTGTAAGGTGGAAGGACTTCCTCTCACTTGGCTGCACTGGATCAGGCAGAAACCAGGAAAAGGACTGGAGTGGATCGGACGCATTGATAGTGGAACTGGAACCATATTTGCCCAAAGACTGCAAGGCCAGTTTTCCATCACCAAAGACACTTCCAAAAATGTTGTGTACTTAGAGGTGAAGAGTCTGACACAAGAAGACTCTGCAGTTTATTACTGTGCACGAGAGACACAGTGACACACTAGACTACCACGCTGTACACAAACTGAACAACACTGATCCCTGTATAAAAAACCACTGAAGCATGTCAGGGCTGTGAAAACACAATTCCCATTGGATGATCACCAGCTGATAATGAAATGTATTTCATTTAGAAAAACATGTGTGTTACTGCGTAGAGAGTCATGACTCACAGCAATACCTGCATTTTTGAAAGGATAACCCTGTACAACATACATTAGAATCCAGTGAATACTGTGGTTTAATTACAGAATTATTTTTTACTGAAATAACATCTACTCATTTTGAGAGTTTTAGGAAATGTTTTTACAATAAATTAAATAATGGCAACACAATCTTTGCTAAATCAACTATGGTGACTCTTCTACATCCTTAGAGACTTTTTCTGCAGCCTGAGGACACTGTTGGGTTTTACCGTGTAACTGTAAGAAGTATAAGGATACGAACCACCAACAAAGCCAACAAATACTCAATAACCAAATGACTCAACCACTCGTTGTATTTTTTGGCATGGATAAAATACTTCAAAACAATAAGGGAACATTACTCTGAGTTTATTGTCAGATGTCAAATAGAAGGATAAGTGAATATAAAAAAAGACCGATAATTGAGTCAATTAGATCAAACTACAAGTCCCTGCAAAAGCCCCTCCCTCCCCATGCTATCCTGATGCAAATCTCCAGTGTGTGCAGAGTACTTCTGTCTGACTGCTCTGTACTTTGTGTGGAGCATCAGAGGTCACATCTCCAGTCTCAGGATGATCAACACTCTCTCTCTTCTGCTGGTTGCTCTCTCTCTGCCCTGTGAGCTCTCCTGCTTCTTGATGTTTTATCTTTTATCAGACAACTTCCACTGATGGTCAGTCAGTGATACCAGAACATTTTCAAAATATCTCACTATCTTCTTTGGTTATCTTTCTCTTCTTTTCTCTTATCAGGTTGTACAGGTCAGAGTATGGAGTCTATTCCTTCCTCTTCGGTAGTGAAGAGGCCTGGGGAGACTCTCAGTCTCTCCTGCAGGGGATCGGGCTTCACATTTAGTTGCTGTGTTATGATCTGGGTCAGACAACCTGCTGAAAAACCTCTGGAGTTGATCGGGAGCAGCCGCTCTTCGGCTAGCAGCAACAAATATGTCAGCAGTGTGGAAGGACGTGAAATCAGTAGAGATGATAGCAACAGCATGGTGCATCTGAGGCTGTCCAACTTGAAGCCAGAGGACTCTGCTGTGTATTAATGCGCCAAACACACACACTGGTTAAAGGAAGCCCAGAGGCTTTACAAAAACCTCTAACTATTTATTATCACTAGTACCAACAGGTGGCAGTAAATGATAAAAAGTCAGATGACAGTAAGGAGAAAAAGACAGCTTTTCTAAACACACTATGAAAGCAACAGCTGATGTGGAATTTCACTTCCCCTTTTTTAGATATACATTTTACTTCAGGCATTCTTGCAACAATATTGTCCCATTATTTTTATTTTTTACAGAAAGTCTCGAGAATGGATTTATGCATGATGTATCCAGTATGTTGGTTAGGGTTTTGCTGAGTGGAATAAATGATTACAGGTACATCTTATTTAAGTTTAAATAAAAAAATTTGTAATAAGTAACTTAAAATGTATCCTTATAATTGTCTAACCACAAGTCCAAAAGACAACTCGAGACAGGACAGTCCGTCCCTCTTTTATAGCCTGTCAGTGTCCCTCTCTATGCAAAGTGAACTTCCTCACAGTCTGCTATAAAGACTTGATATCATGCTGTCAGCTGCAGCAGAAGAAGAGAAGCTCCATCAGGTCACCTTCAACACCAACCATGTTCTCTGTAGCTCTGCTGCTGCTGCTGGCTGCTGGATCCTGTGAGTCTCACTGAGGCAGAGACACTGACAGAACGCTCACACTGACTGCTCTCTGTTATTAACCTCGCTCACTATTCAACATGTTTCCCTCCACAGGTGTGAAGTGTGAGCAGTTGATACAGCCAGCCTCTGTGACTGTGCAGCCAGGTCAACGTCTGACCATCACCTGTCAGGTCTCTTATTCTGTTAGCAGCTACTACACAGCCTGGATCAGACAGCCTGCAGGGAAAGGACTGGAGTGGATAGGAATGAAATACACTGGAGATTCATACTATAAAGATTCACTGAAGAGCAAGTTCAGTATTGACTTAGACTCTTCCAGCAACACAGTGACTCTGAACGGACAGAGCGTGCAGCCTGGAGACTCTGCTGTGTATTACTGTGCCAGAGACACACTGTGACACACACCATCAGTAGAGCTGAACAAAAACCCCTCAGAGCCTGAACACTTGTAACATGAAGCCACCAGAGGAGGAGCCCTCAGACCAGAAATGATCTCAACACTAGCTCACTGTTACAGTCAAGAGGGAAAGAGTACTAAGATGTCATAGAAATATTCTTAACTTATTTCAACAGAAAGGGTTTTCACCAATTTAAACAATCTGACATTACAATCATTGATACTGTATATCATTGTAGGTATAACATCTAAAAGGGATAGTAAGACCATAAGCTCGTTTTAAAAGTGTCTGACAATACAATAGATTCCTTTCTATAGCAGAATGGGATCCTCTAAAAGACAGTTCCTATTAAATAATTATTCAATAACATAAAAGACAACTTTATCAATGTCATAACTGGATTAGGAGAATAATTTATATTTTAATCCAACTCATGGTGATGTTATTTTGATAAAACTATAGAAAAGTTAGTTTTTATATGTTTTTATAATCTGAATTGTGTTGCTCAACCTAAAAACTATGTGATTAAAAACCACACCTGAACATTTCCTCATCTTTTGGATAATTTACATGAACTTAAGTTAGCTGATTTCCTGACATCAGTTCAGCTTCAACATCAACATGTTCTCTGCAGCTCTGATACTGCTGCTGGCAGCTGGATCCTGTGAGGAGCTTTCAGTGGATTCTCACTAATAAACACATCAGAAACACTGAGTGGTCAGATGAATGATGGAGATAATGTTGCTTTGTGTTTCCACAGGTGTGAACAGTATTGATCTCATCCAGCCAGACTCAATGGTTATGCAGCCTGGACAGCCTTTGACCATCACCTGTCAGGTCTCTGGTTATTCTCTGACTGATAGCAGCTATGCAACAGGTTGGATCAGACAGTGTGAAGGAAAACCAATGGACTGGATTTCACACATGTGGGGTAGTGGCACCCTGCGTCAAAACAATGCTCTGAAGAACAAGTTCAGCTACAGCAGAGACTCTTCTGCTGGAACAGTGACTCTAACAGGACAGAGTGTGCAGCCTGCAGACACAGCTGTGTATTACTGTGTACGTCAGCCCACAGTGACACAAACCACCAGCAGAGCTGCACAAATACTCAGCAACCATGTGACTCAACCACACAGAGTATAAATGTGAACAATGATACACACTTCACTCTCAGATAAGTTCATTAAATAATTCCTCTAAATGTCTGGGAAATATTATTTAACTTCCACTGCAGCCAAGATCAGAAGAGACTGAGAGAAGCTTCATTTTGCACAAATACAAAACATATATGATACGTTTACATTTGTACTAAATTATTATTGCATTGCTTAGAAAATACAGAACATATTTTTTAATCTACTGGAATAGAAAATAAAAGTAGCTCTACCACTGCAGAGACAGGATGTCATTGCAGAACATAAACAAACTAATTTCCTCTTTTCTTGTTTTCATGAATCCAGAAATAAGTTGACAGGAAATGTAAGTGAACGTGAAATGTAAATGCAGCCGTCGTAGAGATACTCTGCTTATGGAAATGTTGATGTCACATGTTCCTTTTTGAATCTGTAGAGGGAGGTCGATGCAAACTCTTCCTCTCTTTAAAACACACCATCAGCGACTTGTTGCAGAACACCAGAGAAGTGTTATATGTTTCTGAAACACTCAGATCAGAAAGCACTGACAGTGTTTCTCAAATAATGGAAAGGACAATTATCTGGAGTTTATTATTTTTAGTTACTATTCATGGTGAGAAAATCTATTCTGATTTACTTCTTTTTTTATTTCTTTGGTAAAATGTTGGATAATGAGCAAAAATGATTTACTTATAGGAGTCTGGAGTGAGATCAAACTGGAGCAGTCCTCCTCTCAGGTGCAAAGACCTGGAGGGACAGTGAAGATGTCATGTATCACATCTGGTTATGACATGACAAGCCTTTATATTCACTGGATCAGACAGAGACCAGGACAAGCTCTGGAGTGGGTAGGGAGGATGAACACAGGTTCAAACTCTGCTGATTATGGCAGCTCCTTTCAAAGCCGCTTCACCATGACTGAAGATGTTCCCAGCAGCACTCAGTACCTCGAGGTCAGCAGCCTGGCAGCAGGAGACTCTGCTGTTTACTTCTGTGCTCGTGACACACAGTGACTAAAGACAGTGGAGCAGCTGCACAAAAACCTCCACTAACCACAAAGCAATGTGATCCTACACTTCTGGGTTTTCTCACAAATTGCAAAAACACTTGGATGTATCCACATTAGATTTCTATGTATTTCCCATTAATCACCAGATAGTCCCTCATGATATCTTATTATTTTGTATTAAATAACATATGTCATATTTATCAAAATCAAGCCACAAATTACATAGAATATGAAAAGAGAAAGAAGCTGAAAAACAATATTTGATCAGACAGAGAGCTTGGCTGGGTGACGAGATTATTAGAAAGGTGAAATGTGAGACTATAATGAAGCACATTTCCTAAATACTACTTTATATTGGTGATCACAACAAAATTGTAGATTATTTATATTATAGTAAATGTGCTTCCATTATGATCAAAGTGACTTGTGTGAAACAGAGCATTGATACCAACATGAATGATCTAATACATATACTGTATATCATTTGTTTAGGTAAATGTGATAAAGATAAATTATGATTTCACAGTTTTGAATAATTTGTGTATAAACTTGTCAAAAGTCGGAGCAAACATAATCATCTGTGTATTATTAGAATACATTTGTTTTTGATGTTACCGCAATACTGATAGACATTCTACAAAACGTGAAACTAGTTCAGAGAAAAGTCTAAACAGCTGAGATGGAGAGTTAATATGTTTTACAAACCCTTTGAGGAGGAGTCAATGCAAAACTCAGATATCTCCCCCTCTATTTATGTGACTGCAGAGAGGAGGACAGAGGACAGAGGACACACAGTTTAACATGATGGACTATAGGACAGGACTGCTGCTGCTCACTGTCTGCTGGGCAGGTCAACATCTTTACTGATCTTTATCTAACACAGCTTCTAATTGTGTCAACAGTTTATTTCACCAGATGTGTTTTTATCCTCTCTACAGGTGTTGATGGTCAGACTCTGACAGAATCTGAACCAGTGACTAAAAGGCCTGGAGAATCTCACAGATTGACCTGTACAGCCTCTGGATTCACATTCAGTAGCTACTACATGGCCTGGGTCAGACAGGCTCCTGGAAAAGGACTGGAGTGGGTTGCGAGTATGTATGACAGTAGCAGTATCTACTACTCTGAGTCAGTGAAAGGCCGGTTCACCATCTCCAGAGACAACAACAGACAGCAGCTGTATCTGCAGATGAGCAGTCTGACGGCTGTAGACTCTGCTGTTTATTACTGTGCTCGAGACACACAGTGACTGAAGCTGGTTGAGCAGCTGTACAAAAACCTTCAGTCCTCATCCTTGATGTGTTGATAGAGTACAAAGAGAATTCTACGTTGACTAAATCATTAGTTGTCAAAGTTTTTATGAAAAGGAAAAAACAGTTGCTACTGAGCCAAGTTATAAAACACATTAATAAATGAAAATGTCTTGAAAATTAATTGCCTCATAAGACAGGCAAGGACTGAATAAACATATTGTAAATATATTTCATGTATGGGCAAAAAATAAACACTAAATGTAGAAATGTCAGTCACATTACTCACACAAGCACCAACAGGTGGCAGTAGAGGATAAAAAGACAGGTGACAATAACGGGAATATGACAATGTCTCTAAACGTATCCTATGAAAGTCTTGAGGCTTTCCTTCAACAATAATGTCCCATTATTAATTTATTAACAGCAGGTATCAATAATATATGTATGCATGATGTTTCCAGTATGTGGATGGGCAACCAATGTTGTGCAAAGCAGAATAAATGATTACATCTTATTTAGGTTTAAATAAAAGGAAATGACAAATAACTTGAAATTCAACCTTATAATTTAAGGATATAAGCATTCAATCATAGTATGCAAAAAATAAATCTATATCTTATTTATTCAGGGGATGTGCTGTGTTTCTGTTTGAGGAGGAGGAGTCAATGCAAACTCTGACCTCTTCCGTCTCTACATATGTGTTGCAGAGTGAAGGACAGACACTAAATCACTGACATACACACTGTACACTGGACAGAGACAACTGGCTTTCACAATGATCAGACCTGATTATCTGGTGGCTTTTCTCATCCTGTCAATTTACTCTGCAGGTAAGAACAAAACCTGTTTTTCTGACAGAGCTCCTGCTACAAAGACAATATGGCTGCTTTACAGAAACTAATGAGCTGTTTACATGTCTGTAGGTACTGAGGGTCAAACACTGACTGAGTCTGAACCAGCGGTTAAAAAGCCTGGAGAGTCCCACTGACTGACCTGCACATATTCAGGGTTCAGTGGTAATATTGATACTGCTTGGATCGGACAGGCTGCTGGAAAAGGACTTGAGTGGGTTGCTACTATCAGTGATAGCAGTAGCAGCATCTACTACTCTGAGTCAGTGAAAGGCCGGTTCACCATCTCCAGAGACAACAACAGACAGCAGGTGTATCTGCAGATGAACAGTCTGACGGCTGTAGACTCTGCTGTTTATTACTGTGCTCGAGAGACAGTGACACAGAAAGGAGAAATGCTGTACAAAAACTCAACAAGTCAAAACAAAGTCAAAACTTTGTGTTCTGCTTCTCACAATCACAAAAAAGCTTGAGCTCAACATCATCAAAACACTGAAGGAAATATCGCCTCAATAAAACTGCTTCCATCAGAAAGCAGCTACCAAAAGTTACATCAGACAATCAATATACTATTGGTCTGAGATTTGATTAGAAATAAAAATATGATTTTCATTTATTGTTTTAAAAAATAAATGTTATTTCATATGTCCAAACACAAATCCAAAAGACAACTCTTGACAGGACAATCCGTCCCTCTTTTATAGCCTGTCAGTGTCCCTCTCTATGCAAAGTGAACTTCCTCACAGTCTGCTATAAAGACTTGATATCGTGCTGTCAGCTGCAGCAGAAGAAGAGAAGCTCCATCAGGTCACCTTCAACACCAACCATGTTCTCTGTAGCTCTGCTGCTGCTGCTGGCTGCTAGATCCTGTGAGTCTGACTGAGGCAGAGACACTGACAGAACGCTCACACTGACTGCTTACTGTTATTAACCTCGCTCACTATTCAACATGTTTCCCTCCACAGGTGTGAAGTGTGAGCAGTTGATACAGCCAGCCTCTGTGACTGTGCAGCCAGGTCAACGTCTGACCATCACCTGTCAGGTCTCTTATTCTGTTAGCGGCTACTACACAGCCTGGATCAGACAGCCTGCAGGGAAAGGACTGGAGTGGATAGGAATGAAATACACCGGTGCTTCATACTATAAAGATTCACTGAAGAGCAAGTTCAGTATCGACTTAGACTCTTCCAGCAACACAGTGACTCTGAACGGACAGAGCATGCAGCCTGGAGACTCTGCTGTGTATTACTGTGCCAGAGACACACTGTGACACACACCATCAGTAGAGCTGAACAAAAACCCCTCAGAGCCTGAACACTTGTAACATGAAGCCACCAGAGGAGGAGCCCTCAGACCAGAAATGATCTCAACACCAGCTCACTGTTGTAGAGGGAAAGAGTACTAAGATGTCTTAGATTCTTAACTTAATTCAACAGAAAGGGTTTTCACCAATTTAAACAATCTGACATTACAATCACTGATACTGTATATCATTGTAGGCATAACATCTAAAAGGGATAGTAAGACCATACATTTGTTTTCAAAGTTTCTGATAATATAGTAGATTCCTTTCTATAGTAGAATGGGATCCTCTAAAAGACAATTCCTATTAAATAATTATTCAATAACATATGTAAAAGACAACTTTATCAGTGTCCTAACTGGATTGGAGGAAGAATTCATATTTTAATCCAACTTCATGGTGATGTTATTTTGCTAAAACTATAAAAAAGTTTGTTTTTATAATTTAAATGTTGTTGCTCAACCTTTTCTATGTGATTAAAAACCCCACCTGAACATTTCCTCATCTTTTGGATAATTTCCAAGAACTCAAGTCAGCTGATTTCCAATCATCAGTAGCCTATGTAAATTATCTGTGTGTGTTGGCTCATAAACCAGCAAAGTGTGTGAGTGTGTGTGTGTGTGTGTGTGTGTGTGTGTGTGTGTGTGTGTGTGTGTGTGTGTGTGTGTCTTGTGTGTGTGTGTGTGTGTGTGTGTGTGTGTGTGTGTGTGTGTGTGTGTGTGTGTGTGTGTGTGTGTGTGTGTGTGTGTGTGTGTGTGTGTGTGTGTGTGTGTGTGTGTGTGTGTGTGTGTGTGTGTGTGTGTGTGCCACAAAGCAATGTGATCCTATACACTTCTGGGTTTTCTCACAAATTAAAAAAGCACTTGGATGTATCCACATCAGATTTCTATGTGTTTCCCATTAATCACCAGATAGTCCCTCATTATTTCTTTTTTTTTAAATAACATATTTCATATTTATAAATACAAGACCCAAATTACATTGAATATGAAAAGAGAAACAAGCTGAACAACAATATTTGATCAGACACAGAGCTTGGCTGGGTGACTAGATTATTAGAAAGGTGAAATGTGAGAGGAGAATAAAGCACATTTCCTAAACACTATTATATATTGGGTTCTCTTCTTTCAATCAGAAGGTTGTGGGTTCGATCCCAGTCAACATGTCGATGTGTCCTTGGGCAAGGTACTTAACCCTGAGTTGCTCCCGATGGCATGACCAACGGTGTGTGAGTGTGTATGAATGTTAGTTCCTAGAGTAAGGTGCACTGCTCTGTGTTAATGGGTGAATAACATGTAGTATGTAAAGTGCTCTGAGGGGTCGTAAAGACTGGATAAAGCGCTATATAAGTACAGTTACCATTTACTATCAGAACTAAACTGCAGAATATTTATATTATAGTAAATGTGCTTCCATTATGCTCAAACTGACATATGAAAAACATAACATTTATTACAACATGAATTATGTAATATATATATATATATACAATTTGTTTAGATAAATATGTCACATGTCGAAGCTAAGATAATCATTTGTGTATTATTAGAATAAATGTGATTATGTAACTGCAATACAACTATTCTACACAACTTAAAACTAGTTAAGAGAAAAGTCAGCTGAGATGGAGGGATGATATTTTTTACAAACCCTGTGAGGAGGAGTCAATGCAAAACTCAGATATCTCCCCCTCTACTTATGTGACTGCAGAGAGGAGGACAGAGGACAGAGGACACACAGTTTAACATGATGGACTATAGGACAGGACTGCTGCTGCTCACTGTCTGCTGGGCAGGTCAACATCTTTACTGATCTTTATCTAACACAGCTTCTAATTGTGTCAACAGTTTATTTCACCAGATGTGTTTTTATCCTCTCTACAGGTGTTGATGGTCAGACTCTGACAGAATCTGATTCAGTGACTAAAAGGCCTGGAGAATCTCACAGATTGACCTGTACAGCCTCTGGATTCACATTCAGTGACTACTGGATGCACTGGGTCAGACAGGCTCCTGGGAAAGGACTGGAGTGGATCGCTTTTATCAGCAGTGATGGCAGTAGCTACATCTACTACTCTGAGTCAGTGAAAGGCCGGTTCACCATCTCCAGAGACAACAGCAGACAGCAGGTGTATCTGCAGATGAGCAGTCTGACGGCTGTAGACTCTGCTGTTTATTACTGTGCTCGACACACAGTGACTGAAGCTGGTTGAGCAGCTGTACAAAAACCTACAGACCTCATCCTTGATGTGTTGATAGAGCACAAAGATAATTATACTTTGACTAAATCTTTTGTTGTTATAGTTTTATGAAAAGGGAAACAAGAGTTGCTACTGAGCCAAGTTATAAAACACATTAATAAATACAAATGTCTTAAAAAATGTTATTTCCTCATAAAACAGCCAAGGACAGAATAATCATCTTCTAAATGTATGTTTCATGTATGGGCAAAACGAAAAACCAAATGTAGACATTTCTGTCACATTACTCACATTCAGTTGGAAGTGCAGCAGCCTCAAGTGTTAATCTCACTGCTAAAATAAATTCATGATACACAGAAGGAAGAATGGCTGTTTGTTCTTGTGATTGTGCAGTGTGGTGTAAGCTGAATAAATAAATCATTCTGCAATAAGACAAACTTTCCCTTTCTGGGAGAAAATCTATGTCTTCCTGAGTGACATGTTGCTGTCATAGCAGTGCAGCTTGTTTTGTATACATTAAATCACCCACCACACACTGTTAGGCCGTATCTCATTTCTGAGATTTGCACTTCGAGGACCGAGGATCGAGCGTTGAGCGTTGAGGAGGCTCTCTGGAGGAGCTATAATCGAGGATACACTGATGGGTCCTCCACGGCTCCTCCGCTCGCATCTCCTGTGGGCGGGACTAAGACACGAGGATAGGAGTCGAGGATAGGAGTCTCTCAGAAAAGCACATACCAACACTCAAAATAAATAGGAAGACTAAACTCCGTCCCTCTCTCACCCGCCCCGCAGCTGAGCGACTCATTCACGCCTTCATCTCTTCCCGCCTTGACTATTGCAACTCACTCCTCTTCGGCATCAGCGCAACATCCCTCAACAGACTCCAGCGTGTCCAGAACGCAGCCGCCAGACTCCTCACCCACACCAAATCATGGCATCACATCACCCCGGTCCTCAAAGAACTCCACTGGCTCCCCGTCTCACACCGCATTCACTACAAACTCCTGGTCCTCACCTATAAAGCCCTCCACCATCTGGCCCCCCCCTACCTCACTGACCTCCTCATCCTCTACCATCCACCCCAGTCCCTCAGATCCACCTCAGCCGGTTTGCTTTCAATCCCCAAGGCCAAACTCCGGAGCTTCGGGGACAGAGCCTTCTCTGTGGCAGCCCCGAAGCTCTGGAAGTCCCTCCCCCAAGACCTCCGTGAGTCTGATTCCCTCACCCTGTTCCAGTCCCGTCTCAAAACCCACCTCTTCAACTCTGCTTATCCTTAAACCCGCCCCTCCCCCCTCTGAACCAACATCCTCCTGACTGCTTTTCTGTTTTGTTTTTGTTTTTGTTTTTGTTTGTGTTTTTGTTCTTGTTTTGTTTGTCGACCTGACTCATAATGTAAAGCGTCTTTGGGTCTAGAAAAGCGCTATATAAATCCCATTTATTATTATTATTATTATTATTATCAAACAACATCTTATTATTTGCACTGTTATGGTAATGGACCTTCTCTCAGAGTTGAGCACTCCTCCTTCTCTCAGAGTTGAGCACATACTTCATGTATCAACACTGCAACCATTTTTTGGCATGGATAAAATACTTCAAAACAATAAGGGAACATGACTCTGAGTTTATTGTCAGATGTAAAATAGAAGGATAAGTGAATATAAAAAAAGACAAATAATTGAGTAAATTAGATCAAACTACAAACCCTGCATGAGCCCCTCCCTCCCCATGCTACCCTGATGCAAATCTCCAGTGTGTGCAGAGTACTTCTGTCTGACTGCTCTGTACTTTGTGTGGAGCATCAGAGGTCACATCTCCAGTCTCAGGATGATCAACACTCTCTCTCTTCTGCTGGTTGCTCTCTCTCTGCCCTGTGAGCTCTCCTGCTTCTTGATGTTTTATCTTGTATCAGACAACATCCACTGATGGTCAGTCAGTGATACCAGAACATTTTCAAAATATCTCACTATCTTCTTTGGTTCTCTTTCTCTTTCTTTTTATCTCATCAGGTTGTACAGGTCAGAGCATGGAGTCTATTCCTTCCTCTTCGGTAGTGAAGAGGCCTGGGGAGACTCTCAGTCTCTCCTGCAGGGGATCTGGCTTCACATTTAGTTGCTGTGTTATGATCTGGGTCAGACAACCTGCTGGAAAAGCACTGGAGTTGATAGGGAGCGGCTTCTCTTCGGCTAGCAGCAACACATATGCCAGCAGTGTGGAGGGACGTGTAGAAATCAGTAGAGATGATAGCAACAGCATGGTGCATCTGAGGCTGTCCAACTTAAAGCCAGAGGACTCTGCTGTGTATTACTGCGCCAAAGAGACACACACTGGTTAAAGGAAGCACAGAGGCTTTACAAAAACCTCTAACTATGTATTATCACTAGTACCAACAGGTGGCAGTAAATGATAAAAAGTCAGATGACAGTAAGGAGAAAAAGACAGCTTTTCTAAACACACTATGAAAGCAACAGCTGATGTGGAATTTAACTTCCCCTTTTTTAGATATACATTTTACTTCAGGCATTCTTGCAACAATATTGTCCCATTATTTTATTTTTAATGTTAAGTATCGAGAATAGATTTCTGCATGATGTATCCAGTATGTGGGTTAGGGTTTTGCTGAGCAGAATAAATGATTACATCTTATTTAAGTTTAAATACAAGTTAGTAATAAGTAACTTAAAATGTATCCTTATAATTGTCCAATCACAAATCCAAAAGACAACTCGAGACAGGACAGTCCGTCCCTCTTCTAAAGCCTGTCAGTGTCCCTCTCTATGCAAAGTGAACTTCCTCACAGTCTGCTATAAAGACTTGATATCATGCTGTCAGCTGCAGCAGAAGAAGAGAAGCTCCATCAGGTCACCTTCAACAGCAACCATGTTCTCTGTAGCTCTGCTGCTGCTGCTGGCTGCTGGATCCTGTGAGTCTCACTGAGGCAGAGACACTGACAGAACGCTCACACTGACTGCTCACTGTTATTAACCTCGCTCACTATTCAACATGTTTCCCTCCACAGGTGTGAAGTGTGAGCAGTTGATACAGCCAGCCTCTGTGACTGTGCAGCCAGGTCAACGTCTGACCATCACCTGTCAGGTCTCTTATTCTGTTAGCAGCTCCTACACAGCCTGGATCAGACAGCCTGCAGGGAAAGGACTGGAGTGGATAGGAATGGAAGCGGCTGGATCCACCACATACTATAAAGATTCACTAGTAGAATGGGATCCTCTAAAAGACAGTTCCTATTAAATAATTATTCAATAACATAAAAGACAACTTTATCAGTGTCATAACTGGATTAGGAGAATCATTTATATTTTAATCCAACTCAAGGTGATGTTATTTTGATAAAACTATAGAAAAGTTAGTTTTGATATGTTTTTATAATCTAAATTGTGTTGCTCAACCTAAAAACTATGTGATTAAAAACCACACCTGAACATTTCCTCATCTTTTGGATAATTTACATGAACTTAAGTTAGCTGATTTCCTGACATCAGTTCAGCTTCAACATCAACATGTTCTCTGCAGCTCTGATACTGCTGCTGGCAGCTGGATCCTGTGAGGAGCTTTCAGTGGATTCTCACTAATAAACACATCAGAAACACTGAGTGGTCAGATGAATGATGGAGATAATGTTGCTTTGTGTTTCCACAGGTGTGAACAGTATTGATCTCATCCAGCCAGACTCAATGGTTGTGCAGCCTGGACAGCCTTTGACCATCACCTGTCAGGTCTCTGGTTATTCTCTGACTGATAGCAGCTATGCAACAGGTTGGATCAGACAGTGTGAAGGAAAACCAATGGACTGGATTTCACACATGTGGGGTGATGGCACCCTGCGTCAAAATAGTGCTCTGAAGAACAAGTTCAGCTACAGTAGAGACTCTTCTGCTGGAACAGTGACTCTAACAGGACAGAGTGTGCAGCCTGCAGACACAGCTGTGTATTACTGTGTACGTCAGCCCACAGTGACACAAACCACCAGCAGAGCTGCACAAATACTCAGCAACCATGTGACTCAATCACTCAGAGTATAAATGTGAACAATGATACACACCTCACTCTCTGATAAGTTCATTACAAAATGTATTTAAATGTCTGTGTAATATTATTTCAATTCCAATGCAGCCAAGATCAGTATAGAAGAGACTGAGAGAAGCTTCATTTTGCACAAATGCAAAACACATATGACCAATTTAATTCATACTAAATGAGTTGTGTGCCTTGTGGTGCCTGTTAAATATAGAACACATTTTCTGTGTTTATGTTTAGATCTACTGGAATAGAAAATAACAGTAGCTCTACCACTGAAGAAACAGGATGTCATTGCAGAACATAAACAAACTCATTTCCTCTTTTCTTGTTTTCATGAATCCAGAAATAAGTTGACAGGAAATGTAAGTGAACGTGAAATGTAAATGCAGCCGTCGTAGAGATACTCTGCTTATGGAAATGTTGATGTCACATGTTCCTTTTTGAATCTGTAGAGGGAGGTCGATGCAAACTCTTCCTCTCTTTAAAACACACCATCAGCGACTTGTTGCAGAACACCAGAGAAGTGTTATATGTTTTTGAAACACTCAGATCAGAAAGCACTGACAGTGTCTCTCAAATAATGGAAAGGACAATTATCTGGAGTTTATTATTTTTAGTTACTATTCATGGTGAGAAAATCTATTCTGATTTACTTCTTTTTTTTATTTTTTTGGTAAAATGTTGGATAATGAGCAAAAATGATTTACTTTCAGGAGTCTGGAGTGAGATCAAACTGGAGCAGTCCTCCTCTCAGGTGCAAAGACCTGGAGGGACAGTGAAGATGTCATGTATCACATCTGGTTTTAATATGACAGATTATTTTATTCACTGGATCAGACAGAGACCAGGACAAGCTCTGGAGTGGGTTGGGAGGATGAACACAGGTTCAAACTCTGCTGATTATGGCAGCTCCTTTCAAAGCCGCTTCACCATGACTGAAGATTTTCCCAGCAGCACTCAGTACCTCGAGGTCAGCAGCCTGGCAGCAGGAGACTCTGCTGTTTACTTCTGTGCTCGACACACAGTGACTAAAGACAGTGGAGCAGCTGCACAAAAACCTCCACTAACCACAAAGCAATGTGATCCTACACTTCTGGGTTTTCTCACAAATTGCAAAAACACTTGGATGTATCCACATTAGATTTCTATGTATTTCCCATTAATCACCAGATAGTCCCTCATGATAGCTTATTATTTTATGTTAAATAACATTTGTCATATTTATCAAAATCAAGCCACAAATTACATTGAATATGAAAAGAGAAAGAAGCTGAAAAACAATATTTGATCAGACAGAGAGCTTGGCTGGGTGACGAGATTATTAGAAAGGTGAAATGTGAGACTATAATGAAGCACATTTCCTAAACGCTACTTTATATTGGTGATCAGAACAAAATTGTAGATTATTTATATTATAGTAAATGTGCTTCCATTATGATCAAAGTGACTTGTGTGAAACAGAGCATTGTTGATACCAACATGAATGATCTAATACATATATATATATATAATTTGTTTAGGTAAATGTGATAAAGATAAATTATGATTTCACAGGTTTCAATAATTTGTGTATAAACTTGTCAAAAGTCGGATCAAACATAATCATCTGTCTATTATTAGAATACATTTGTTTTTGATGTTCCCGCAATACTGATAGACATTCTACAAAACGTGAAACTAGTTTAGAGAAAAGTCTAAACAGCTGAGATGGAGAGTTGATATGTTTTACAAACCCTGTGAGGAGGAGTCAATGCAAAACTCAGATATCTCCTCCTCTACTTATGTGACTGCAGAGAGGAGGACAGAGGACAGAGGACACACAGTTTAACATGATGGACTATAGGACAGGACTGCTGCTGCTCACTGTCTGCTGGGCAGGTCAACATCTTTACTGATCTTTATCTAACACAGCTTCTAATTGTGTCAACAGTTTATTTCACCAGATGTGTTTTCATCCTCTTTACAGGTGTTGATGGTCAGACTCTGACAGAATCTGATTCAGTGACTAAAAGGCCTGGAGAATCTCACAGATTGACCTGTACAGCCTCTGGATTCACATTCAGTAGCCACTGGATGGCCTGGGTCAGACAGGCTCCTGGGAAAGGACTGGAGTGGGTTGCGAGTATGTATGACAGTAGCAGCATCTACTACTCTGAGTCAGTGAAAGGCCGGTTCACCATCTCCAGAGACAACAACATACAGCAGCTGTATCTACAGATGAGCAGTCTGACGGCTGTAGACTCTGCTGTTTATTACTGTGCTCGACACACAGTGACTGAAGCTGGTTGAGCAGCTGTACAAAAACCTACAGCACCAATCCTTATCTTAGAAAGAGCCTTAAAATCAATGATATTCTTCGTTTATCGTTCACTTTGGTTGATATTTTATGAAAGGAGGAAAATCAGCCTTGAGAGAGATCATTAATAACTATGTTTAATGACACAACAATACGAAAAATATCTTAATGAATTAAATGTCCGTATAGGAATAAAATCAACACTTCATGAACACATTTCAGCCACTATAATGCATATATATGGCAGTAAAATCATGTTGCAGCTGCTCTCATAAACACACTAGAGAGTTCCCCTCTCCTCTGTCAGCAGGGACGTGCACAGACATTTTGGGGTCAGGAGCTCAAGTGAGAAAAAGGGCACTTCCCATAATCATTTATAAAAAAATGTTTTAAAACTAAAAGTTACAAATAGTTCCACATCTCTGACTTACTGACCAATTTATTTTAATACCCTCACAGTCTCACTGAGGCAGAGACACTGACAGAACGCTCACACTGACTGCTCACTGTTATTAACCTCGCTCACTGTTCAACATGTTTCCCTCCACAGGTGTGAAGTGTGAGCAGTTGATACAGCCAGCCTCTGTGACTGTGCAGCCAGGTCAACGTCTGACCATCACCTGTCAGGTCTCTTATTCTGTTAGCAGCTACTACACAGCCTGGATCAGACAGCCTGCAGGGAAAGGACTGGAGTGGATAGGACAGTCAGCTACAGGGTACACCACATACTTTAAAGATTCACTGAAGAGCAAGTTCAGTATCGACTTAGACTCTTCCAGCAACACAGTGACTCTGAACGGACAGAGCATGCAGCCTGGAGACTCTGCTCTATTTACTGTGCCAGAGACACACTATGACACACACCATCAGTAGAGCTGAACAAAAACCCCTCAGAGCCTGAACACTTGTAACATGAAGCCACCAGAGGAGGAGCCCTCAGACCAGAAATGATCTCAACACCAGCTCACTGTTACATCATCAGTTTAAACATCTAGAGGTTATAATCACTGATGCATTACTGTATGTATTCCCAGAATAAGAAAATGAATAACACTTCTTTAAATTGTTAAACATCAGCCTTTTCAAGTATCCATAATTATATATTTTCAGTAATTGATTTTTTTGCTCTACATTTAAGTTTCTTTACAACCAATTTCAGCTCTAAGAATATTGTTCACACTATTTATTCACAAATACTAAACACTACATCTACGATCAAAACACAACACAAAATTGTTGGACGTAAGATTTTCTTTCCAAAAACAAATGCATGCATTTCTGTTCTTTATTTGACACAAAAAGTCATCTTTGATTAAAAATATAAATGTTAAAGACATGAGATGTTGATAAAACCTGTAAAGTGATTTATTTACTAAATTAACTGAAAGTATTTTTTAATGACATTAATGTTAATAACTTTATTTTAATCAACAGTAAATAAAATCCATTATTTGTTTTTTTCATCTGACAAATCTGAATAACATAACAATAATAGAATGTTACAAAGTGACTTACAGCCCAATAAGAAATGTTTACTAATTTAAAATGTAAGACATATTGCTATTAACATAACATACTGTTAGAAGAGGACAATGTTCAATCAGAAAGGAGGAGTCAATGCAAAACTCAGATATCTCCCCTCTACTTATGTGACTGCAGAGAGGAGGACAGAGGACAGAGGACACACAGTTTAACATGATGGACTATAGGACAGGACTGCTGCTGCTCACTGTCTGCTGGGCAGGTCAACATCTTTACTGATCTGTATCTAACACAGCTTCTAATTGTGTCAACAGCTTATTTCACCAGATGTGTTTTCATCCTCTTTACAGGTGTTGATGGTCAGACTCTCACAGAATCTGATTCAGTGACTAAGAGGCCTGGAGAATCTCACAGATTGACCTGTACAGCCTCTGGATTCACATTCAGTAGCTACTGGATGGCCTGGGTCAGACAGGCTCCTGGGAAAGGACTGGAGTGGATCGCTTATATCAGCAGTGATGGCAGTAGCTACATCTACTACTCTGAGTCAGTGAAAGGCCGGTTCACCATCTCCAGAGACAACAGCAGACAGCAGGTGTATCTGCAGATGAACAGTCTGACGGCTGTAGACTCTGCTGTTTATTACTGTGCTCGACACACACAGTGACTGAAGCTGGTTGAGCAGCTGTACAAAAACCTACAGTCCTCCTCCTTGATATGTTGATAGAGCACAAAGAGAATTATACTTTGACTAAATATTTTCTTGTTGTAGTTTTATGAAAAGGGAAACAAGAGTTGCTACTGAGCCAAGTTATAAAACACATTAATAAATACAAATGTCTTAAAAAATGTTATTTCCTAATAAAACAGCCAAGGACAGAATAATCATCTTCTATATGTATGTTTCATGTATGGGCAAAACGAAAAACTAAATGTAGACATTTCTGTCACATTACTCACATTCAGTTGGAAGTGCAGCAGCCTCAAGTGTTAATCTCAAGTCTAAAATAAATTCATGATAAACAGAAGGAAGAATGGCTGTTTGTTCTTGTGATTGTGCAGTGTGGTGTAAGCTGGATAAATAAATCATTCTGCAATAAGACAAACTTTCACTTTCTGGGAGAAAATCTATGTCTTCCTGAGTGACATGTTGCTGCAGTAATCCCCCTCACTGAGGTGACCTATCATTTTCAAATGAAAGTATGAGAGTGACAGTGCAGCTTGTTTTGTATACATTAAATCACCCACCACACTGTTAGTCTCTCAGAAATGCAAATACCAACAAGTAAAAAAGACTAAACAACATCTTATTTTTGGGTCTGTTATGGAGCTTCTCTCATATTTCAGCACTCCTCCTTCTCTCACAAATTAAGTATTTATGTATCAACACTGCGACCCCCCCAAAAAATGCAAATCCCAACACACTGATGGATAATCCCCACCCATTCTGCGAGCACAATATATATCCTTCATACAGCCTCTGTTGTTGCAGACTCTGACAAGTTCCCACCATGACATTAGTACAAAGCGTGGTCCTCCTGGCTCTGGTTTCAGGTGAGTGAAGTCGGTCCAGCAGAGGAGGAGAAGAGCTGCTGGTTTCCCATCATCTAAACTCTATGTCTCTTTCAGCGGCTCAGGGCCAGTCCCTCACCTCCTCAGAGCCGGTGGTCAGCAGAGCAGGAGAACCAGTCTCTCTGTCCTGTAAGGTGGAAGGACTTCCTCTGGCTTGGCTGCACTGGATCAGGCAGAAACCAGGGAAAGGACTGGAATGGATCGGACGCATTGATAGTGGAACTGGAACCATATTTGCCCAAAGACTGCAAGGCCAGTTTTCCATCACCAAAGACACTTCCAAAAATGTTGTGTACTTTGAGGTGAAGAGTCTGACACAAGAAGACTCTGCAGTTTATTACTGTGCACGAGAGACACAGTGACACACTAGACTACCACGCTGTACAAAAACTGAACAATACTGATCCCTGTATGAAAACCACTGAAGCATGTCAGGGCTGTGAAAACACAATTCCCATTGGATGATCACCAGCTGATAATGAAATGTATTTCATTTAGAAAAACATGTGTGTTATTGCGTAGAGAGTCATGACTCACAGCAATACCTGCATTTTTGAAAGGATAACCCTGTACAACGTACATTAGAATCCAGTGAATACTGTGGTTTAATTACAGAATTATTTTTTACTGAAATAACATCTACTCATTTTGAGAGTTTTAGGAATTTTTTTTACAATAAATTAAATAATGGCAACACAATCATAGCTAAATCAACTATGGTGACTTTTATACATCCTTAGAGACTTTTTCTGCAGCCTGAGGACACTGTTGGGTTTTACTGTGTAACTGTAAGAAGTATAAGGATACGAACCACCAACAAAGCCAACAAATACTCAATAACCAAATGACTCAACCACTCGTTGTATTTTTTGGCATGGATAAAATACTTCAAGACAATAAGGGAACATGACTCTGAGTTTATGGTCAGATGTCAAATAGAAGGATAAGTGAATATAAAAAAAGAAAGACAAATAATTGAGTCAATTAGATCAAACTACAAGTCCCTGCAAAAGCCCCTCCCTCCCCATGCTATCCTGATGCAAATCTCCAGTGTGTGCAGAGTACTTCTGTCTGACTGCTCTGTACTTTGTGTGGAGCATCAGAGGTCACATCTCCAGTCTCAGGATGATCAACACTCTCTCTCTTCTGCTGGTTGCTCTCTCTCTGCCCTGTGAGCTCTCCTGCTTCTTGATGTTTTATCTTTTATCAGACAGCATCCACTGATGGTCAGTCAGTGATAGCAGAACATTTTCAAAATATCTCACTATCTTCTTTGGTTCTCTTTCTCTTCTTTTCTCTTATCAGGTTGTACAGGTCAGAGTATGGAGTCTATTCCTTCCTCTTCAGTAGTGAAGAGGCCTGGGGAGACTCTCAGTCTCTCCTGCAGGGGATCTGGCTTCACATTTAGTTGCTGTGTTATGATCTGGGTCAGACAACCTGCTGGAAAACCTCTGGAGTTGATAGGGAGCGGCTTCTCTTCGGCTAGTAGCAACAAATATGCCAGCAGTGTGGAGGGACGTGTAGAAGTCAGTAGAGATGATAGCAACAGCATGGTGCATCTGAGGCTGTCCAACTTAAAGCCAGAGGACTCTGCTGTGTATTACTGCGCTAGAGACACACACTGGTTAAAGGAAGCCCAGAGGCTTTACAAAAACCTCTAACTCTTTAATTTTCACAAGCACCAACAGGTGGCAGTAAATGATAAAAAGACAGATGACAATAACTGGAATATGAGTGTCTCTAAACACACTATGAAAGTCTTGAAGCTTTCCTGCAACAATAAAATCCCATTATTAATTTTTTTAACATAAGGTATCAATAATATATTTAAGCATGATGTTTCCAGTATGTGGATGGGCAACCAATATTTTGCGGGAAAAAATGATTACAACTTACTTAGGTTTAAACACAAGTAACTGATAAATAACTTGAAATTCATCCTTATAATTTAAGAATATATAAGCATTCAATATGCAAAGGGGATATCTACACTCTAATAATCACAATAAAAAACCTTGAGCTCAACATAATCAAAACACTGAAGGAAATACCGCCTCAATAAAACTGCTTCCATCAGATAGCAGCTACCAAAGTTACATCAGACAATAAATATACTATTTGTCTGATGTTTGATTGAAAATAAAAAGATCATTTTCATTTATTGTCTTAAAAAATTAATGTTCTTTCATATGTCCAAACACAAATCCAAATGACAACTCGAGACAGGACAGTCCGTCCCTCTTTTATAGCCTGTCAGTGTCCCTCTCTATGCAAAGTGAACTTCCTCACAGTCTGCTATAAAGACTTGATATCATGCTGTCAGCTGCAGCAGAAGAACACAGTTTAACATGATGGACTATAGGACAGGACTGCTGCTGCTCACTGTCTGCTGGGCAGGTCAACATCTTTACTGATCTTTATCTAACACAGCTTCCAATTGTGTCAATAGTTTATTTAACTTGTTGTTCTCCATAATCTTGACAGGTGTTGATGGTCAGACTCTGACAGAATCTGAACCAGTGACTAAAAGGCCTGGAGAATCTCACAGATTGACCTGTACAGCCTCTGGATTCACATTCAGTAGCTACGGCATGCACTGGGTCAGACAGGCTCCTGGGAAAGGACTGGAGTGGATCGCTTATATCAGCACAAATAGTAATCCGATCTATTATTCTCAGTCGTTCCAGGGTAGATTCACTATCTCCAGAGATGACTCCAGCAGTAAAATGTATCTGCAGATGAACAGTCTGAAGGCCGAGGACACAGCAGTGTATTACTGTGCCAGAAGAGACACAGTGATAGACAGTAACAGGAGAGTCGTACAAAAACGACTTCCTCTATTTGCCAATACCTATGGGAATATTCACTTTCTTCAGTATCTCTATTAGAAATACTGACTAACTAAATGTTGACGTCTTTTTTATATATAAGAAATATAGTGAATTTAAACATAACATTTTTTATTTCAAAAAGAAACATGTACTTGTGTGTCTTGCCTCCAACACAACTACTACAGTTCAAACATTGCATCTGAGAATATGTTCAAGTATGGTTACTTAACTGTGCCCACATCTCCCCTGAAGTATGTGACATTTAAAATAAACATCCATTTAATTTACTGATTGTAAACCAATCCTTATAATATCATTATCATCATTGACTTTGGTAGCTCCTGGATGCACTGGGTCAGACAGGTTCCTGGAAAAGGACTGGAGTGGATCACTACCATAAGCAATAACAGTAGCTCGGTATACTCTCAGTCAGTTCTGGGCCAGTTTACCATCTCCAGAGACAACAACAGACAGCAGGTGTATCTGCAGATGAGCAGTCTGAAGACTGAAGACTGTAAGTATTACTGTGCCCGAGAGACACAGTGACACAGAAAGGAACAATTATGTACAATAACTCAACAAGTCAAAAAAAAGTCAAAACTTTGTGTTCTGCTTCTCACAACCACCAAAAAACTTGAGCTCAACATCATCAAGACACTGAAAGAAACATTGCCTGAGTAAAACTGCTTCTATCAGATAGCAGCTATAGTTAAATCAGATCAGGCCTCTGCATGCGTCGACCACATATTATATTGAAAACAAGAATGTTGGAATGAGAGCCAACTTAGAATAACTTAGAGAAAAATAAAGGGGACCCAGGAAGGACCCTTGAGGGACCTCAGTGCGGAGGTCAGACACAACCTTGTATTTCATTTAAACTTAATGTTATTGCTTTCAACTAACACAGGGGTCGACAACCCGCGGCTCTTTAAGCCCTCTGCTCTGGCTCCCTTGAGTTTAGACATAAATAAGAAGGAAATTAAATACAAGTATTTGTAGGACCATTCAAATTTTGTTGCACGGTTGAAAATGTTTCATATCTTTTATTTTGAGGTGATACTGTGATACATAAATAAAAACAAAACGGTTTTAATTAGGTCAACTAAAATATGCATCACATCCTGCTACGGTCCCGCGCCAGCGCCTTTTCTTGCAGTTGAATAACCTGACCCCCGGCTCGATGAGCGAACTATGGATAAATCAAAGAAAAGAAAAGTATTGGAGGAACACAGGATTTAATTCCGCTTGGACAGAGTTATATGCTTTCACAGCAAACAATGCTGTTTTATATGTAGAGAGAAGTTGTTAAAGGTGCTGCGGCCTTTACGTATCGAGGAAAAAAACGCAAGAGAAAGACAGCTGACGATCTTCAGTCATAATTCAATCAATTAACTCTTTTTAGGGTGCAGCTATATGTTTTATTTATTTCAAAGTGGTACAATTTTAATTGGATTTTCTTTCCTACAAATGTGCAGAGGACTACCCAAGTGCTGTGTTTAATTTATTTTAAAGTAGGCCTGTGTATTTTTTTTAATTCTCATTATAAGAGTTCTTTGTTTCTTATTAGAGGTTAACAGTTTTATAAATAATAACTACAAAGAAACGGTAGTTTTTGTGTACGATATAACAATAATTACAACTTTATAAGCTATCAAATATGTTGTGCGGCTCCAGACAAAACAAATAGTTGGAAAAGGGGGCAAAATGGCTCTTTTGGTCAAAAGGTTTCAGCCCCCTGAACTAACCTAATACAGTTCTGTTGACATAATACATTTAATGAACGTCCTTGTTTGAGTTTTTTAAGTTTATGTTGAACACAGTGGAAAGATCCAGAAGGAGGACGACAGAGGAGGGCGATGAGGATGCTGCTCCAGCAGTGTGCAGTTCTTAAATGACAGTGAGGAGGAGGTGGTCGAAGGTTACCCCAAAAGGGCAAACACTTTGTGTTCTGCTTCTCACAATCACAAAAAACCTTGAGCTCAACATCATAAAGTCATTGAAAGAAACATTGATTGAAACTGCTTCTATCAGATATCAGCTGCCAATAGTTAAATCTGACAATAAATATACTGTTTGTCTGAGGTTTTATTAGAAAAAGATAATTCTCATGAAGTGTTATTCAGAGATGGGGTCGTTACACTACTTCGTTACTGTCTACATAAAGTAACTCGTTACTTTGATCGTTACTTTACTCGTTACTTTACTCGCAGGGCCGGCCCGCCCCTCCCTACAGGCAGATCACGCAGACTGCGGCGCACCTTCAGTGTAAGCGCGCCACAGTTTTGCCTCTGCGAGACTCCACTTGCACCCCCGATTACTATTGCATTAAGGAAGACATAACACAAGTCTTTATTTTGATAATGCTCTTTAATAAAATAGGCTACCAGCCTACCACAACAAGCTAACAGTCTGTGAAACGTAAAGACACTAACTAATGAAACCAGTTCAAGACGCATTATTCTTATTCTTATCATTCTTTATGAGCGCAGTAACGGTAAGGTATCTAATTACTTATTTATTTAGTTTTCCATAACTTAGTAACAGAGATGGTCAAACTAAAGTGGTAGAGACATGGCAGAATTCCTACAATGAAGCGGAACATTGAACTGTTCACCCGTAAGAGGGCAATCAAGAAAAGAGAGCGAGCGGCCCCATTGAGGAAGTTTACAGATGAAAAGACTCAGCCATGTTAAGCGCTTTGAGCACCAGGAAAAGCGCTTTATAATGTAATGTATTATTATTATTATTATTATTATTATTATGTTTATGCAGCACTGCACGTGGAGATGTGGACGCGCAAATCGCGTACGGAGGCCTACATGTATACAAACCTGCGGCGGAAACCCCTCTTGTCTGTCAGTGAGTGTGATTATTTTATGTACTACTTTAGACTGTCTACAGGGGAAACAAAAGGCTGCGTCTGCTTTTAACGAATATTCAAGCCATGGTCTGTTGTTGTACCATGCAGCGGCAAAAGTGCGCTTCTTTCCTGAAAACAATCCCCCTGGATAACGATCCAGTTTCACCTGGTTGGGTTTATTAACCCCAAGATCATCTGGGGCGGTTGGTCTTTGAGCAGTTGCTGGCCCAATAGTAGCCTACCTGTTGATGTGCTGCAAGGTAGCGTCTGTAGTGGAGGCACCGGCACGGAGGAGGAGGAGGATGCTGGCGGGTGTGGTACAGGGTATGGCAACGCAGGTGGTGATGGTAGGGGCACAAGGAGCTGTGCCTCGGAGAACAGCGTTGGTTGCGGTCGCCTTGATGAGTCAAGGATTGGGCTCGCTAACTCAGCCCCGGGGTTTGCCGAGGTCAAGCTTGTGACATTAAGGCGTGCTGCTGCAACGGCAGGTGCCAGCAGCCAACCCAGTCTCACGGCATTTCGTGTTCACCAACACGATTTTCCCCTTTTTTTCGTGTTGCACAGCACGATTTTAAAAGCAATGTATTTCTATTGGTAGTCTCACGACATTACGTGTTATAGGAAGACCGGAAGCTGTGTGGTTCATAAAAGCATGTTCTTACTCAATATCAAGCCACACTTATTGCTTTTATTTTTACTTTTGTTGCCGTCTGTGAGGAAAATAAATGGGGCTGAGAGCCTCAGGATACTGAAATCTGTATATATGTAAATCTTTTTTTCCTTCTAATTTGTTATTCTTTTCAAAATAACACACTGTTATTTACTCACCAATAACACACAATTATCCTTGTTTTTATTTATTTGTTTAATTCCATAATCTCTGGTTCTTTTGGCGTCCGTCAGGAACTGAATTTCAAAATAAAAATAACCGGAAACAGATGTACGCATTTCGAGTTCAGGATGGCCGAAGACACTACACTACCCATAATACCCAGCTATCGTTTAGGACTACAGTCCCCGTGATTAATCTTCAAGCTCTGGGATTGGATGTTGGAATGGCAGTGCGTCAAACAGCTGTTTGAAATGGAACGAAACCACGCCAGACTATCCAAAACTGGAATCGAACGCCCCCTCAGGACTACACATGCTATGGGACGTCTCTACTGAACGTTTTCGTTTTTCCCACAATTAGAAGTTGCCAGTATTAAACACATTGGAGTTATCAAATGTAAAACATATAATTAATAAATGGGTGAAAATCGCTTGTGTCCATAATGCGCAGCATTAATATATACCTTCATGACAGCTCATTGTTACTTTGTAATTCTACTCCACTACAATTCAGAGGTTAACCTGGTATTTTTACTCCACTACATTTATTTGAGTTACTTTGCAGATTCTGATTAATGATGTGAAATATAAACAACCCTTAAAGCAGACTTTAGTTACACCTGAGTAAAATTTAGGGAAGGTGATTGTCAAGTGCCAACAATCAGGAGAGATATTTGATAGTTGGTGCTTGAGAAGACTAAACATTTATCTGCAATTGACATGAATGGAAACGAGTAATAAAGTATATTCATTACTCGTTATTCTCTACTAATAGTTAATTAAAGACTGTATAATGGCTATTTTGCACATCCCTTTCAAGATTTCAAGATTTTCAAAGGTTTATTGACATATCATAATAAACAACTGTGTATGCAATGAATGAAAAACTTGGGTCACAGGTTCCTCAACAGCGCATTACAAGACATCTATCAATATGTGTGTACCACCATGGTACCACCACCATTAAACTGTCATATTCTGCACATTTATTATACTATCTACATACATAAGAGTATAATTCATATGTATGATATCAGTTAAAATAAGTGCTTCAACATAGTCAACATTGCAGGAAAGCAATATATTAGACGTTAAGTACTTTGTCAGGCTTAATATTTATCTGTAGATACCCCCAAAGCTTTTTTCTTATTTAAAAGAAGACCTTAATCTAAAGTATTATTTAATGTTTGAATAAAGGTTCATTCGTTTTTCTGTTTTGCACATCCTCATATTAATATCTTTGTACATCCAGCACTAAACTGTTTTATTGTAGAGATCACTTACAGTATCTTCTTGATTTTTTATATTCTATATTTCTATCACCGACATTCTACTTTCCCCCTATGAAAGTATGTAGGCTACTCTTAATATATTTGTAATCAAATATAACACATAAAAACAATAATTCAATAACATGCTTTAACCACTAGGCGGTGCACACAAGGTGCACACAGCCATAATAACTTTTTATTATTAGTGTAGGACACTTATGTATGTACAACATCTGAAGATGTGTAGTTTTATTCATGCTTTCACATAATTTTACAGCATATTGCTATACTATTTCAGACTCAGTATTTACATTCTTATATTAAAAGAAAATCAGTAATATCTTTAAAAACTACTAGTCCTTTTATATCAGCTGTGCACAGTTATGGTGTAAATATAACCTATCTACCAATTGGATCAAATGTAAAAGTCAGCCGAATTAGTGTTGATACTGCAAGGAGACGAATTATGTGAAGAAAAATTGAAGATGTTGTTTAATTGTTGATATATATATGATCCACGTCAAGTCTTCAGTTTCGGCGGCATTTCTTCCAGTTTTTCCAAAGGTCTTCTCATCAGGGCTCTATAAATAAAGAACTACGGCAGATCTGTAATATTTAATGCAGCCGAACCGTGTATTACAATGCCGTTATGTGATGACTTTCAAAGAGAAAAGCAAGAACACACGGAATTAAGTATTCTTTTATTCTTTTAAAATGTTTTCCGGATTTCATATCATATAAACACATATAACATATAAAGTTCAGTTCCTGACGGACGCCAAAAAAGCCAGAGATTATGGAATTAAACAAATAAATTAAAACAAGGATAATTGTGTGTTATTGGTGAGTAAATAACAGTGTGTTATTTTGAAAAGAATAACAACTTAGAAGGAAAAAAAGTTTTACAAATATACAGATTTCAGTATCCTGAGGCTCTCAGCCCCATTTATTTTCCTCACAGACGGCAACAAAAGTCAGAAATTATACGATATAAAATAAAAGCAATAATTGTGGCTTGATATTGAGTAAGAACATGCTTTTATGAACCACACAGCTTCCGGTCTTCCTATAACACGTAATGCCGTGAGACTACCAATAGAAATACATTGCTTTTAAAATCGTGCTGTGCAACACGAAAAAAAGGGGAAATCGTGTTGGTGAACACGAAATGCCATGAGACTGGGTTGCAGCAGCTGCATCGGCTGCAGTTCTTTCATCGCTATTTCGTTTTAATAAATCCTTAGACCTTTTAAGCCAATTTCTGATGTTCATTTTGTAATTCAAACAGAAATAGGAGTCTACACAGAATGCACAATAAACAAATCCAGAATAGGCGGCAGAGTGTGACGCTGTGATTGGTCTAAATGTGGACGAATCACAAATCACAACAGACACATGCATTTATTTGCCGTAGCCAGCGATTTTTTTTTTTTAGTTACTATCTGACATCATATACATCGTAGCATAAAAGTTCACAGTTTATTTATAATTAAAAATATATATATATATTTTTTTTTTAATTTTTATAAATAATAAAAAACGTGTTTATTGGGGGAGGGCAAGAATGTCAAATGGGAGGGCCTGGCCCTGGCATGCAGGACAGTACGTCCCTCTTTTGCAGTCTGTCAGTGTCCCTCTCTATGCAAAGTGAACTTCCTCACAGTCTGCTATAAAGACTTGATATCATGCTGTCAGCTGCAGCAGAAGAAGAGAAGCTCCATCAGGTCACCTTCAACACCAACCATGTTCTCTGTAGCTCTGCTGCTGCTGCTGGCTGCTGGATCCTGTGAGTCTCACTGAGGCAGAGACACTGACAGAACGCTCACACTGACTGCTCACTGTTATTAACCTCGCTCACTATTCAACATGTTTCCCTCCACAGGTGTGAAGTGTGAGCAGTTGATACAGCCAGCCTCTGTGACTGTGCAGCCAGGTCAACGTCTGACCATCACCTGTCAGGTCTCTTATTCTCTTGGCTACTACACAGCCTGGATCAGACAGCCTGCAGGGAAAGGACTGGAGTGGATAGGAATGAGAGCTGGTTCAACTACATACTACAAAGATTCACTGAAGAGCAAGTTCAGTATTGAGGTAGACTCTTCCAGCAACACAGTGACTCTGAACGGACAGAGCGTGCAGCCTGGAGACTCTGCTGTGTATTACTGTGCCAGATACACACAGTGAGAGACAGTAATAGAAGAGTCGTACAAAAACTACTTCCTCTATTTACCACCACACATGAGAGCATTCACTTTATATTGAAATACAGAGTAACTGAATATTGACATCCTGTTTCATCTCATTTGACGCAATGTTTAATTCAGTTGCAACCTAAAGAAATATAGTGAATTTAAACAGATAATTTGTATGATTTGAAGGAAATATGTATTTTTGTTTCTTTTGAGCCTCCAACAACATGTATCACAGATAATATAAAAATGTGACATTTAAACAACGTAGCTGTTTATCTGATTCAGTACGGTTAAACTGTGCCCATGTATCTCTAGAAGTACACTAATGAATACACATTTTGATTACATTAAAAAAACATCTATTTGATTTGCCGATTGAACACAAATCATCATTATATCATAAACATTATCATCAGGAAAGCTTCATCTGTTTGAATTTGAAACATTACTGTAACATAACCACAACCAAATGAAGCAAATTCTATATTTAACACTGGAGACAAACAACTGATTCCAGTCAGCTAACGGCCAAACTTTAATCCACCGTAAACACATTGGAGAAGTTGATTCAATACAACATATATATTAATAAGGTTACCCTTAAAAAAGCAGCTCTGATCATCTAATCTCTAACCCAAATTCAATCAAATACACCTGAGATTAATCGTTAGTTAATGAATTGAGTTTATTGTCGTATTGCATGTAGGCCTAGGCGTGTCCCTCTGGCAATCAAAATCATAATGTTCCATTTGTTGTAGCTATGTTAATTGGCTTGCAAAATTATTCTTAAAAACACACACAAACTTAGTTATAGGAGGAGTCAATGCAAAACTCAGATATCTCATCCTCTACTTATGTGACTGCAGAGAGGAGGACAGAGGACAGAGGACACACAGTTTAACATGATGGACTATAGGACAGGACTGCTGCTGCTCACTGTCTGCTGGGCAGGTCAATATTTTAACCAATAATTATTTGACATAGATCTTATTTGTGTGCCAACTAAACTCATGTTACTTTCTTCTTCATTTTTACAATTCTTTATTTTTGTTTTATGTGCATCTTATATAATGTTACATTCATTTTACTTTTTATCCTCTTGACAGGTGTTGGGGGTCAGACTCTGACAGAATCTGAACCAGTGACTAAAAGGCCTGGAGAATCTCACAGATTGACCTGTAAAACCTCTGGACTGTCATTCAGTAGCTACGGCATGGCCTGGATCAGACAGGCTCCTGGAGAAGGACTGGAGTGGATTGCTTATATCACCAATGGTGGCACCCCGTACTACTCTGAGTCAGTGAAAGGCCGGTTCACCATCTCCAGAGACAACAGCAGAGAGCAGCTGTATCTGCAGATGAACAGTCTGACGGCTGTAGACTCTGCTGTTTATTACTGTGCTCGAGACACAGTGACTGAAGCTGGTTGAGCAGCTGTACAAAAACCTACAGTCCTCATCCTTGATGTGCTGAAAGAACACAAAGAGAGTTATACGTTGACTAAATCTTTCCTTGTTGTAGTTTTTATGAAAATGAAAAAAACAGTTGCTTCTGAGACAAGTTATAAAACACATTAATAAATAAAAATGTGTTTTTTATTTATTAAAAATAATTTCCTTATACTGTAAAACAGCCAAGGACAGGAAAAATATTTGATATATGTATTTTTCATGTATGGGCAAAAATAAACAGTAAATGTAGAAATGTCAGTCACATT
This sequence comes from Notothenia rossii, assembly GCF_949606895.1. NCBI lineage: Eukaryota > Metazoa > Chordata > Actinopteri > Perciformes > Nototheniidae > Notothenia > Notothenia rossii. Next base: position 11,718,777 of record NC_136906.1, read on the forward strand.
ACTCACACAAGTACCAACAGGTGGCAGTAGAGGATACAAAGACAGATGACAATAACGGGAATGTGACAATGTCTCTAAACGTATACATTGAAAGTCTTGAGGCTTTTCTGCAACAATAATATCCCATTATTAATTTCCTAACAGAAGGTATCAATAATATATTTATGCATGATGTTTCCAGTATGTGGATGGGCAACCAATGTTGTGCAAAGCAGAATAAATGATTACATCTTATTTTGGTTTAAATAAAAGGGCTGTTTATTACCGTGCTCGATACACACAGTGACATAGAAAGGAGAAACGCTGTACACAAACTCAACAAGTCAAAAAAAAGTTTTCATCACCACATAAAAAATGAGGTTGAACATCATCAAGACACTCAAAGAGATTTAATAAAACTGCTTGTTCAGATGGCGGCTTCACAAAATATAGTCAAAGCACACATTTGGTATTCTTTTAATCTGAGTGTACATTTGAGTCTGTTTTTCTGACCTGTGTGAGAAGTTGTGTTAGAAATGTCCAAATACAAATCCAAACTTGGACAGCTCGAGTCAGGACAGTCCGTCCCTCTTTTATAGCCTGTCAGTGTCCCTCTCTATGCAAAGTGAACTTCCTCACAGTCTGCTATAAAGACTTGATATCATGCTGTCAGCTGCAGCAGAAGAAGAGAAGCTCCATCAGGTCACCTTCAACACCAACCATGTTCTCTGTAGCTCTGCTGCTGCTGCTGGCTGCTGGATCCTGTGAGTCTCACTGAGGCAGAGACACTGACAGAACGCTCACACTGACTGCTCACTGTTATTAACCTCGCTCACTATTCAACATGTTTCCCTCCACAGGTGTGAAGTGTGAGCAGTTGATACAGCCAGCTTCTGTGACTGTGCAGCCAGGTCAACGTCTGACCATCACCTGTCAGGTCTCTTATTCTGTTAGCGGCTACTACACAGCCTGGATCAGACAGCCTGCAGGGAAAGGACTGGAGTGGATAGGGAGCAAATACACCGGAGCTTCATACTATAAAGATTAACTGAAGTACAAGTTCAGTATCGACTTAGACTCTTCCAGCAAAACAGTGACTCTGAACGGACAGAGCGTGCAGCCTGGAGACTCTGCTGTGTATTACTGTGCCAGAGACACACTGTGACACACACCATCAGTAGAGCTGAACAAAAACCCCTCAGAGCCTGAACACTTGTAACATGAAGCCACCAGAGGAGCCCTCAGACCAGAAATGATCTCAACACCAGCTCACTGTTACAGTCAAGAGGGAAAGAGTACTAAAATGTCATAGAAATATTCTGAACTTAATTCAACAGAAAGGGTTTTCACCAATTTAAACAATCTGACATTACAATCACTGATACTGTATATCATTGTAAGTATAACATCTAAAAGGGATAGTAAGACCATAAGTTAGTTTTAAAAGTGTCTGATAATATAGTTGATTCCTTTCTATGGCAGAACGAAATCCTCTAAAAGACATTTCCTATTAAATAATTATTCAATAACATAAAATACAACTTTATCAGTGTCATAACTGGATTAGGAGAATAATTAATATTTTAATCAAACTTCATGGTGATGTTATTTTGATAAAACTATAGAAAAGTTTGTTTTTATAATCTAGATTGTGTTGCTCGACCTTTTCTATGTGATTAAAACCACACCTGAACATTTCCTCATTTTTTGGATAATTTACATGAACTCAAGTCAGCTGATTTCCAATCATCAGTATGTAAATGATCTGTGTGTGTTGCTTCATAAACCAGCAAAGTGTGTGTGTGTGTGTGTGTGTGTGTGTGTGTGTGTGTGTGTGTGTGTGTGTGTGTGTGTGTGTGTGTGTGTGTGTGTGTGTGTGTGTGTGTGTGTGTGTGTGTGTGTGTGTGTGTGTGTGTGTGTGTGTGTGTGTTGTGTGTGTGTGTGTGTGAGTGTGTGTGTGTGCCACAAAGCAATGTGATCCAATACACTTCTGGGTTTTCTCACAAATTAAAAAAGCACTTTGATGCATCCTGTTGGAGCACCACCCAATTGAGTGGTGGGAAGGTTCACCTCTGCTCCGCGCGTCCCTTGATGACTGATGAGCTGGTCAAATCATAAGAAAAGGCATTCAAAGCACCAGGATAAAGGTTAAACAATAATCTGTTTTAATGGTAAAATACAACAATACAAAAATACAGAGTACCCTGTAACAGAGCGCTCCGGGCTGAAATCTACCACTGTGTGACAATACGTACCACGACAGCCAGTCAGAAAACAGCACCGTGTAATAAGAATATCATATTATTTATACACCCAAGAGGGGAGGAGTTGTGTCGGTTGCTCCTCCCTAGGGGTCCTCTTATTGGGAGATGCAAAAACGCTAGACCTGTCGCAGTGAATCAGCGCGAGCCAGCCGAGGCGACCCGGAAACAAGAGTCTCTTAAGTTTGAGGTAAAGCAGACACATTCGGTGTCCGGCACGAACCATCTCCGAATAACAAGATCGTTATCTTGTGCCTCTTACGAACTGCTCCTAATAACAAGTTTGTTAACTTACATCTTGCAGCCTGCACACACACACACACACACACACACACACACACACACACACACACACACCCCCCCCCCCCCCCACACACACACACACACACACACACACACACACACACACACACACACACACACACACACACACACACACACACACACACACATCTTTTGCATAGACATCCTTCTCTCCGGCCCCCTCCCCCATCAGCTTAATGCACACAGCTTCACATACTTTTGGCATCTTTAAGATATAGTTGTTTTTAGTTGGGTAATACAAGTACTACATGTGAGTTACCTTAATATCAATAATAACGAGGAAAACATAACCTCTGCTCTCAAGCAGTGAAATAGTAGGACTTTACATAAACCTATATAGAGAACGCACACTCATTTCCCTTAGCATGTGTAACGCACACTCATTTTATCCTGCAGCATTCCAGAGATTTGAGCTGTGTCCAAATAAGGATATCCCCTCGCTCACATCTTACTCCAAATACAAAGGTTTCACTTCTCATATTTCCAGCTTCTTGTTACACAGACTGCCATTATTTGATACAAAGTAATTAAACACACACATATATTTAAGCAAACTCAATGTCTGGACACTGTGAACACAGGTTACTTTAATCCACATCAGATTTCTATGTGTTTCCCATTAATCACCAGATCGTCCCTCATTATTTCTTATTATTTTATTCTAAATAACATATGTCATATTTATAAATACAAGCCCCAAATTACATTGAATATGAAAAGAGAAACAAGCTGAACAACAATATTTGATCAGACACAGAGCTTGGCTGGGTGACTAGATTATTAGAAAGGTGAAATGTGAGAGGAGAATAAAGCACATTTCCTAAACACTACTTTATATTGGGCTCCCGTCTTTCAATCAGAAGGTTGTGGGTTCGATCCCAGTCAACATGTCGATGTGTCCTTGGGCAAGGTACTTAACCCTGAGTTGCTCCCGATGGCATGGCCAACGGTGTGTGAGTGTGTATGAATGTTAGTTCCTAGAGTAAGGTACACTGCTCTGTGTGAATGGGTGAATGACATGTAGTATGTAAAGTGCTCTGAGGGGTCGTAAAGACTGGATAAAGCGCTATATAAGTACAGTTACCATTTACTATCAGAACTAAACTGCAGATTATTTATATTATAGTAAATCTGCTTCCATTTTGCTCAAACTGACATATGCGAAACAGAGCATTGATACCAACATGAATTATGTAATATATATATATATATATATATAATTTGTTTAGATAAATGTGTCACATGTCGAAGCTAAGATAATCATTTGTGTATTATTGGAATAAATGTGATTATGTAACTGCAATACAATTATTCTACACAACTTAAAACTAGTTAAGAGAAAAGTTAGCTGAGATGGAGGGTTGATATTTTTTACAAACCCTGTGAGGAGGAGTCAATGCAAAACTCAGATATCTACCCCTCTACTTATGTGACTGCAGAGAGGAGGACAGAGGACAGAGGACACACAGTTTAACATGATGGACTATAGGACAGGACTGCTGCTGCTCACTGTCTGCTGGGCAGGTCAACATCTTTACTGATCTTTATCTAACACAGCTTCTAATTGTGTCAACAGTTTATTTCACCAGATGTGTTTTTATCCTCTTTACAGGTGTTGATGGTCAGACTCTGACAGAATCTGATCCAGTGACTAAAAAGCCTGGAGAATCTCACAGATTGACCTGTACAGCCTCTGGATTCACATTCAGTAGCTACTACATGCACTGGGTCAGACAGGCTCCTGGGAAAGGACTGGAGTGGATCGCTTATATCGGCACAAGCAGTTCTCCGATCCGTTACTCCCAGTCGGTCCAGAGTAGATTCACTATCTCCAGAGATGACTCCAGCAGTAAAGTGTATCTGCAGATGAACAGTCTGAAGGCCGAGGACACAGCAGTGTATTACTGTGCCAGAGAGACACAGTGAGAGACAGTAACAGGAGAGTCGTACAAAAACTACTTCCTCTATTTACCACCACCCATGAGAGCATTCACTTTATATTGAAATACTGAATATTGACATCCTGTTTCATCTCATTCGACGCAATGTTTAATTCAGTTGCAACCTAAAGAAATATAGTGAATTTAAACAGATAATTTGTATGTTTTGAAGGAAATATGTATTTCTGTTTCTTTTGAGCCTCCAACATAATGTATCACATATAATATAAAATGTCCCATCTGAAACAACGTAGCTGTTTATCTGATTCAGTATGGTTAAACTGTGCCCATGTATCTCTAGAAGTACATTAATGAAAGCACACTTTGATTACATTAAACATTAAAAGAAATATATTAGATTTGCCGATTGAACACAAATCATCATTATATCATAAACATTATCATCAGGAAAGTTTTTATCTGTTAGAATTTGAAACATTATTGTAACATAACCACAACCAAATGAAACAAATTATGTATTTAACACTGGAGGCAAACAACTGATTCCAGTCTGCTAACTGGCTAACTTTAATCCACCGTAAACACATTTGAGAAGTTGATTAAATACAAATTATATCTTAATAATATTTCCCTTAAAGAAGCAGCTCTGATCATATAGCCTCTAACCCAAATTAAATCAAATACACCTGAGATTAATGGTTAGTTAGTTATTTTAGTTTATTGTCGTATTGGATGTAGGCCTAGGTGAGTCCCTCTGGCAATCAAAATCATTATACTTTATATGAAGTCTATTTTTTGTCCTTTTATAAATGGCCTTGCAAAGTCCTAAGATTTACATTTCACATGAAGATTTCCTGCAAAAACAATGTCCCCTTTTTATAAAAAGCCGGTATCAAGCATGAGTTATGCATGATGTTTCCAGTATGTGGGTTGGGGTTTTGCTAAGCAGAATACAATTATTACATCTTATTTAAGTTTACATAAAAGTTACTGATGAATAACCTGAAACCTGAAATGTGAGTCTGTTTTTCTGACCTGTGTGTTAGAAGTTTTGTTAGAAATAAAAAAATGAACTTTCATTTATTGTTTTTAAATAATAAATGTTCTTTCACATGTCCAACCTCATTTACAAAAGACAACTCGAGACAGGACAGTCCGTCCCTCTTTTATAGCCTGTCAGTGTCCCTCTCTATGCAAAGTGAACTTCCTCACAGTCTGCTATAAAGACTTGATATCATGCTGTCAGCTGCAGCAGAAGAAGAGAAGCTCCATCAGGTCACATTCAACACCAACCATGTTCTCTGTAGCTCTGCTGCTGCTGCTGGCTGCTGGATCCTGTGAGTCTCACTGAGGCAGAGACACTGACAGAACGCTCACACTGACTGCTCACTGTTATTAACCTCGCTCACTATTCAACATGTTTCCCTCCACAGGTGTGAAATGTGAGCAGTTGATACAGCCAGCCTCTGTGACTGTGCAGCCAGGTCAACGTCTGACCATCACCTGTCAGGTCTCTTATTCTGTTAGCAGCTACTACACAGCCTGGATCAGACAGCCTGCAGGGAAAGGACTGGAGTGGATAGGAATGAAACACACTGGAGCTTCATACTACAAAGATTCACTGAAGAGCAAGTTCAGTATTGACTTAGACTCTTCCAGCAACACAGTGACTCTGAACGGACACAGCGTGCAGCCTGGAGACTCTGCTGTGTATTACTGTGCCAGAGACACACTGTGACACACACCATCAGTAGAGCTGTACAAAAACCCCTCAGAGCCTGAACACTTGTAACATGAAGCCACCAGAGGAGGAGCCCTCAGACCAGAAATGATCTCAACACCAGCTCACTGTTACAGTCAAGATGGAAAGAGTACTAAGATGTCATAGAAATATTCTGAACTTAATTCAACAGAAAGGGTTTTCACCAATTTAAACAATCTGACATTACAATCACTGATACTGTATATCATTGTAGGTATAACATCTAAAAGGTATAGTCAGACCATACGTTAGTTTTAAAAGTGTCTGATAATATAGTAGATTCCTTTCTATAGCAGAATGGGATCCTCTAAAAGACAGTTCCTATAAAATAATTATTCAATAACATATGAAAAAGACAACTTTATCAGTGTCATAACTGGATTAGGAGAAGAATGAATAGTTTTTAAACGACTTCATATTTTTATAAAACTATAGAAAAGTTTGTTTTTATCATCTAAATCATGTTTCTCAACCTTTTCTATGCTCAACAACTTTATTAATCCCTCAAGGGGCAATTGGTTATGAGCAGCAGCTTGTGTCAAGTACACAGGCAGGAACATACAGGAAGAAAACAGACAGATACACCCGGGAGCACAGATGTGGATCATTCCAATTTACACAAAAAATAGTTCATAGCATCACAATAATACATGAATAAATAATCAAGTTAAAAGTCTTTCAAGAATTAAAAAGTTTGAGTGCAGAGGGATGATTGATTTTGAAAAGCGATTAGTCTTTAGAGCAGGTAGAGCATATCTTCGCCCTGATGGCAACAGACGAAATTCATGTGAAAGAACAGGACCTGGAGAGGCCAGAATGCTCTCTGCTTTCCGCAGAATCTGTTGGTTACAGAAGGAGTTTAAGTCTCTCTGTTTCATGCCGATGACCTTAGAGCAGGTTTTAACAATGCTGTTCAGGCTGTTCCTGTCTTTCAGTGTAAGGCTATGGAACCATCAGATAAAAGAAAAACAAATAAGGCTCTCAATGAATGCTTGGTAAAAACAACAAAGAATGAAAGACCTGACAGAGAAAGTGTTCAGTTTGCGAAGAAGGTGCATTCTCTATTGACCCCGCTTCACAATACACTCAGTATTCAAATCAAATTTGAGGTGGTCATCGAAAATGGTGCCCAAGTATTTGTATGATGTGACAATTTCTACCTTGTCATTGTGTATGATGCACTCCATAGGAACATCCTTGTGACGTCGATTATCAATTATCAATTCATGGGCTATGTGATTAAAAACCACACCTGAACATTTCCTCATCTTTTGGATAATTTCCATGAACTGAAGTCAGCTGATTTCCAATCATCAGTATGTAAATGATCTGTGTGTGTTGCCTCATAAACCAGCGAAGTGTGTGTGTGTGTCAGAGAGAGGACAGAAGAGCTCACATCAGTTCTTCTTCAACATCAACATGTTCTCTGCAGCTCTGATACTGCTGCTGGCAGCTGGATCCTGTGAGGAGCTTTCAGTGGATTCTCACTAATAAACACATCGGAAACACTGAGTGGTCAGATGAATGATGGAGATAATGTTGCTTTGTGTTTCCACAGGTGTGAACAGTATTGATCTCATCCAGCCAGAGTCAATGGTTGTGCAGCCTGGACAGCCTTTGATCATCACCTGTCAGGTCTCTGGTTATTCTCTGACTGATAGCAGCTATGCAACAGGTTGGATCAGAAAGTGTGAAGGAAAACCAATGGACTGGATTTCATACATGTGGGGTGGAGGTACCCTTCATCAAAATAGTGCTCTGAAGAACAAGTTCAGCTACAGCAGAGACTCTTCTGCTGGAACAGTGACTCTAACAGGACAGAGTGTGCAGCCTGCAGACACAGCTGTGTATTACTGTGTACATCTGCCCACAGTGACACAAACCACCAGCAGACCAGCAAAAATACTCAGCAACCATGTGACTCAAAAACACACAGTATAAATGTGAACAATGATACACACCTCACTATCTGATAAGTTCATTACAAAATGTATTTGAATGTCTGTGTAATATTATTTCACTTCCACTGCAGCTAAGATCAGTATAGAAGAGACTGAGAGAAGCTTCATTTTGCATAAATGCAAAACACATATGACCAATTTAATTCATACTAAATTAGTTGTGTGCCTTGTTGTGCCTGTTAAATATAGAACACATTTTCTGTGTTTATGTTTAGATCTACTGGAATAGAAAATAACAGTAGCTCTACCACTGAAGAAACAGGATGTCATTGCAGAACATAAACAAACTCATTTCCTCTTTTTTAGTTTTCATGAATCCAGAAATAAGTCTACAGGAAATGTAAGTGAACGTGAAATGTAAATGCAGCCGTCGTAGAGATACTCTGCTTATGGAAATGTTGATGTCACATGTTCCTTTTTGAATCTGTAGAGGGAGGTCGATGCAAACTCTTCCTCTCTTTAAAACACACCATCAGCGACTTGTTGCAGAACACCAGAGAAGTGTTATATGTTTCTGAAACACTCAGATCAGAAAGCACTGACAGTGTCTCTCAAATAATGGAAAGGACAATTATCTGGAGTTTATTATTTTTAGTTACTATTCATGGTGAGAAAATCTATTCTGATTTACTTCTTTTTTTTATTTCTTTGGTAAAATGTTGGATAATGAGCAAAAATGATTTACTTACAGGAGTCTGGAGTGAGATCAAACTGGAGCAGTCCTCCTCTCAGGTGCAAAGACCTGGAGGGACAGTGAAGATGTCATGTATCATATCTGGTTATAGAATGACAAGCCTTTATATTCACTGGATCAGACAGAGACCAGGACAAGCTCTGGAGTGGGTTGGGATGATGAACACAGGTTCAAACTCTCCTACTTATGGCAGCTCCTTTCAAAGCCGCTTCACCATGACTGAAGATGTTCCCAGCAGCACTCAGTACCTCGAGGTCAGCAGCCTGGCAGCAGGAGACTCTGCTGTTTACTTCTGTGCTCGACACACAGTGACTAAAGACAGTGGAGCAGCTGCACAAAAACCTCCACTAACCACAAAGCAATGTGATCCTACACTTCTGGGTTTTTTCACACATTGCAAAAACACTTAGATGTATCCATATTAGATCTCTATGTATTTCCATTAACCACCAGATAGTCCCTGATGATATCTTATTATTTTACTTTAAATAACATATGTTATATTTATAAATACAAGCCAAAAATTACATAAATCTGAAAAGAGAAAAAAGCAGAAAAACAAGATTTGATCAGACAGAGAGCTTGGCTGGGTGACGAGATTATTAGAAAGGTGAAATGTGAGACTATAATGAAGCACATTTCCTAAACACTACTTTATATTGGTGATCAGAATAATATTGTAGATTATTTATATTATAGTAAATGTGCTTCCATTATGATCAAAGTGACTTGTGTGAAACAGAGCATTGATACCAACATGAATGATCTAATACATATATATCATTTGTTTAGGTAAATGTGATAAATATAAATTATGATTTCACAGGTTTGAATAATTTGTGTATAAACTTGTCAAAAGTCGGAGCAAACATAATCATCTGTGTATTATTAGAATACATTTGTTTTTGATGTTCCCGCAATACAGATAGACATTCTACAAAACGTGAAACTAGTTAAGAGAAAAGTCTAAACAGCTGAGATGGAGAGTTGATATGTTTTACAAACCCTGTGAGGAGGAGTCAATGCAAAACTCAGATATCTCCCCCTCTACTTATGTGACTGCAGAGAGGAGGACAGAGGACAGAGGACACACAGTTTAACATGATGGACTATAGGACAGGACTGCTGCTGCTCACTGTCTGCTGGGCAGGTCAACATCTTTACTGATCTGTATCTAATACAGCTTCTAATTGTGTCAACAGTTTATTTCACCAGATGTGTTTTTATCCTCTCTACAGGTGTTGATGGTCAGACTCTGACAGAATCTGATTCAGTGACTAAAAGGCCTGGAGAATCTCACAGATTGACCTGTACAGCCTCTGGATTCACATTCAGTAGCTACTACATGCACTGGGTCAGACAGGCTCCTGGGAAAGGACTGGAGTGGATCGCTATAATCAGATATGACAGTGCAGAAATCTACTACTCTGAGTCAGTGAAAGGCCGGTTCACCATCTCCAGAGAAAACAACAGACAGCAGGTGTATCTGCAGATGAGCAGTCTGACGGCTGTAGACTCTGCTGTTTATTACTGTGCTCGAGACACACAGTGATACAGGAAGCCACAGAGCTGTACAAAAACCAGTGTGGTTTTCAGTGGCATTAACCAATAGAGAATGAAAGTCATTTTCCACCTTAAATCAGGATATCTTATATACACAAGATGCAAATACTTCCCCACACAATGCTTCTGTCACAAGAAGTTTTTAGTGTTCAAAAAAATAATAATTCAGGGACAAAGGTTACCGCAAAAAGGCGACACTGGTGGAAGTCCCCAGTGAAGCTATGCAAAAACCTTGAAGATTTAGTTTTTAACAATGTCTAACGGGGTACAGCAGAAAGTTTAAAATATCATGGCAGAAAGAGCCAGGAGGAATTATGTCACTAATTCCACTAAGAAAAGAAAAACTCCAAATGTAGATTATTGTGTTTTTTACTTCCTACTTGAGTTTGAATCGGACTTTAGTGATAATGTTAATGTCCGAATGTGTTTTTATTCCTCTGTGTTATAAGAAAACATAAATATGATGAATTTGTTTGAAATATTAATATCAATACCATTATTTTGAGACTGTATAGCTAGTGGGTATTTTTTTATAATACCGTAGGCTCCTTAAACATTTGAGGGATCAAAATGACGTAGAGATCCCGAAATGTCTTTTCTCAGGCCTCTGCATGTGATAACTACATATTATATTGAATATAACAAAATATCTAAATATATCATGTGAGCAGGGCAGTACACAGTCTGAGACTCCAATAGTTCTTGGAGGGTGTGAAGAAGGATCTTGCGGGTTACCATGAAAAACACAGCAGAAAGATCCAGAAGGATGATGACAGAGGAGAGCGATGCAGATGCTGCTCTAACAGTGTGCAGTTCTGAATTGACTGAGGAGGACAATCTCAGTTGAGTGCAACCAGCAACTGATCAAAATCTCAACAAGTCAAAACTTTGTGTTCTGCTTCTGACAACAACAGAACAAGCTTAAGTTCAACATCATCAAGACACTGAAAGAAACATTGTCTAAATAAAACTGCTTCATTCAGATTGTAGTTTCACAAAATATAGTCAAAGCAGAATTTAAATATTCTGATAATCTGAGTGTAAATGTGAGTCTGTTTGCCTGATATGTCTGTTAGAAGCTTTGTGAAGAATACAACAATGAACTTTCAGTTATTGTTTTAAAAAGAATATCAAATCTTTCACATGTCCAACAACAAATCCACATTTGGACTGTTCGAGACAGGACAGTCCGTCCCTGTTTTATAGCCTCTCAGTGTCCCTCTCTATGCAAAGTGAACTTCCTCACAGTCTGCTATAAAGACTTGATATCATGCTGTCAGCTGCAGCAGAAGAAGAGAAGCTCCATCAGGTCACCTTCAACACCAACCATGTTCTCTGTAGCTCTGCTGCTGCTGCTGGCTGCTGGATCCTGTGAGTCTCACTGAGGCAGAGACACTGACAGAACGCTCACACTGACTGCTCACTGTTATTAACCTCGCTCACTATTCAACATGTTTCCCTCCACAGGTGTGAAGTGTGAGCAGTTGATACAGCCAGCCTCTGTGACTGTGCAGCCAGGTCAACGTCTGACCATCACCTGTCAGGTCTCTTATTCTGTTAGCAGCTACAACACAGCCTGGATCAGACAGCCTGCAGGGAAAGGACTGGAGTGGATTGGAATGGAAGCGGCTGGATCCACCAAATACTATAAAGATTCACTGAAGAGCAAGTTCAGTATCGACTTAGACTCTTCCAGCAACACAGTGACTCTGAAGGGACAGAGCGTGCAGCCTGGAGACTCTGCTGTGTATTACTGTGCCAGAGACACACTGTGACACACACCATCAGTAGAGCTGTACAAAAACCCCTCAGAGCCTGAACACTTGAAACATGAAGCCATCAGAGGAGGAGCCCTCAGACCAGAAATGATCTCAACACCAGCTCACTGTTACAGTCAAGAGGGAAAGAGTACTAAGATGTCATATAAATATTCTTAATTCAACAGAAAGGGTTTTCACCAATTCAAACAATCTGACATTACAATCACTGATACTGTATATCATTGTAGGTATAACATCTAAAAGGGATAGTGAGACCATAAGTTAGTTTTAAAAGTGTCTGATAATATAGTAGATTCCTTTCTATAGCAGAAAGGGATCCTCTAAAAGACAGTTCCTATTAAATAATTATTCAATAACATATGTAAAAGACAACTTTATCAGTGTCATAACTGGATTAGGAGAATCATTAATATTTTAATCAGACTTCATGGGGATGTTATTTTGATAAAACTATAGAAAAGTTTGTTTTTAGAATCTAAATTGTGTTGCTCAACCTTTTCGATGTGATTAAAATCACACCTGAACATTTCCTCATGTTTTGGATAATTTACATGAACTCAAGTCAGCTGATTTCCAATCATCAGTAGCCTATGTAAATTATCTGTGTGTGTTGCTTCATAAACCAACAAAGTGTGTATGTGTGTGTGTGTGTGTGTGTGTGTGTGTGTGTGTGTGTGTGTGTGTGTGTGTGTGTGTGTGTGTGTGTGTGTGTGTGTGTGTGTGTGTGTGTGTGTGTGTGTGTGTGTGTGTGTGTGTGTGTGTGTTTGTGCCACAAAGAAATGCGATCCTATACACTTCTGGGTTTTCTCACAAATTAAAAAAGCACTTGGATGTATCCACATCAGATTTCTATGTGTTTCCCATTAATCACCAAATAGTCCCTCATTATTTCTTATTATTTTATTTTAAATAACATATTTCATATTTATAAATACAAGCCCCAAATTACATTGAATATGAAAAGAGAAACAAGCTGAATAACAATATTTGATCAGACACAGAGCTTGGCTGGGTGACTAGATTATTAGAAAGGTGAAATGTGAGAGGAGAATAAAGCACATTTCCTAAACACTACTTTATATTGGGCTCTCGTCTTTCAATCAGAAGGTTGTGGGTTCGATCCCAGTCAACATGTCGATGTGTCCTTGGGCAAAATACTTAACCCTGAGTTGCTCCCGATGGCATGGCTAACGGTGTGTGAGTGTGTATGAATGTTAGTTCCTAGAGTAAGGTACACTGCTCTGTGTGAATGGGTGAATAACATGTAGTATGTAAAGTGCTCTGAGGGGTCGTAAAGACTGGATAAAGGGCTATATAAGTACAGTTACCATTTACTATCAGAACTAAACTGCAGAATATTTATATTATAGTAAATTTGCTTCCATTAGGCTCAAACTGACATATGAAAAACATAACATTTATTACAACATGAATAATGTAATATATATATATATATACAATTCGTTTAGATAAATGTGTCACAGGTCGAAGCTAAGATAATCATTTGTGTATTATTGGAATAAATGTGATTATGTAACTGCAATACAATAATTCTACACAATTTAAAACTAGTTAGAGAAAAGTCTAAACAGCTGAGATGGAGGGATGATATTTTTTACAAACCCTGTGAGGAGGAGTCAATGCAAAACTCAGATATCTCCCCCTCTACTTATGTGACTGCAGAGAGGAGGACAGAGGACAGAGGACACACAGTTTAACATGATGGACTATAGGACAGGACTGCTGCTGCTCACTGTCTGCTGGGCAGGTCAACATCTTTACTGATCTGTATCTAACACAGCTTCTAATTGTGTCAACAGTTTATTTCACCAGATGTGTTTTTATCCTCTTTACAGGTGTTGATGGTCAGACTCTGACAGAATCTGATCCAGTGACTAAAAGGCCTGGAGAATCTCACAGATTGACCTGTACAGGCTCTGGATTCACATTCAGTAGCTACTGGATGGCCTGGGTCAGACAGGCTCCTGGGAAAGGACTGGAGTGGGTTGCTACTATCGGCACAAGCAGTTCTCCGATCCGTTACTCCCAGTCGGTCCAGGGTAGATTCACTATCTCCAGAGTTGACTCCAGCAGTAAAGTGTATCTGCAGATGAACAGTCTGAAGGCCGAGGACACAGCAGTGTATTACTGTGCCAGAGAGACACAGTGAGAGACAGTAACAGGAGAGTCGTACAAAAACTACTTCCTCTATTTACCACCACCCATGAGAGCATTCACTTTATATTGAAATACTGAGTAACTGAATATTGACCACCTGTTTCATCTAATTTGAGGCAATGTTCAATTCAGTTGAAATCTAAAGAAATATCGTGAATTCAAACGGAAAAATAAGTAATATGGTTTATTTTGTGCCTCCAACTAAATATATCACAGATAATATAAAATGTCACATTTCAAACAACGCAGCTGTTTATCTAATTCAGTATGGTTAAACTGTGCCCATGTATCTCTAGAAGTAAATTAAAGAAAGCACACTTTGATAACATTAAACATTAAACAATATCTATTTGATTTGCCGATTGAACACAAATCATCATTATATCATAAACATTATCATCAGGAAAGTTTTTATCTGTTAGAATTTGAAACATTACTGTACAGTAACATAACCACAACCAAATGAAACAAATTATATATTTAACACCGGAGACAAACAACTGATTCCAGTCTGCTAACTGGCTAACTTTAATCCACCGTAAACACATGTGAGAAGTTGATATACAAATTATATCTTAATAGTGTTTCCATCATGGAAGCAGCTCTGATCATCTAATCTCTAACCCAAATTGAATCAAATACACCTGAGATTAATGGTTAGTAAATTAATTAATTTTATTGTCGTATTGGATGTAGGCCTAGCGGTGTCCCTCTTGGAATCAAAATCATTATACTTTACATGAAGTCTATTTTTTGTCCCTTTATAAATGGTCTTGCACAATTATTCTGAAAAAAACACACACTTAGTTAGAGGAGGAGTCAATGCAAAACTCAGATATCTCCTCCTCTACTTATGTGACTGCAGAGAGGAGGGCAGAGGACAGAGGACACACAATTTAACATGATGGACTATAGGACAGGACTGCTGCTGCTCACTGTCTGCTGGGCAGGTCAACATCTTTACTGATCTTTATCTAACACAGCTTCTAATTGTTTCAACAGTTTATTTCACCAGATGTGTTTTTATCCTCTCTACAGGTGTTGATGGTCAGACTCTGACAGAATCGGATTCAGTGACTAAAAGGCCTGGAGAATCTCACAGATTGACCTGTACAGCCTCTGGATTCACATTCAGTAGCTATGAGATGAGCTGGGTCAGACAGGCTCCTGGGAAAGGACTGGAGTGGATCGCTTATATCAGCGGTGGTGGTGGCACCAAGTACTACTCTGAGTCAGTGAAAGGCCGGTTCACCATCTCCAGAGACAACAACAGACAGCAGCTGTATCTGCAGATGAGCAGTCTGACGGCTGTAGACTCTGCTGTTTATTACTGTGCTCGATACACAGTGACTGAAGCTGGTTGAGCAGCTGTACAAAAACCTACAGTCTTCATCCGTACTTTGTTGATAGAGTACAAGGAGAATTATACGTTGACTAAATCATTCGTTGTTGTCGTTTTTATGAAAATGAAAAAAACGGTTGCTTCTGAGCCAAGTTAAAAAACACAATAATAAAAAGAAATATGTATTTAAAATAATAATTTCCTCATAAAACAGCCAAGGACAGAATAATCTTCTTCTAAATGTATGTTTCATGTATGGGCAAAACGAAAAACTAAATGTAGACATTTCTGTCACATTACTCACATTCAGTTGGAAGTGCAGCAGCCTCAAGTGTTAATCTCAAGTCTAAAATAAATTCATGATAAACAGAAGGAAGAATGGCTGTTTGTTCTTGTGATTGTGCAGTGTGGTGTAAGCTGGATAATAAATCATTCTGCAATAAGACAAACTTTCACTTTCTGGGAGAAAATCTATGTCTTCCTGAGTGACATGTTGCTGCAGTAATCCCCCTCACTGAGGTGACCTATCATTTTCAAATGAAAGTATGAGACTGACAGTGCAGCTTGTTTTGTATACATTAAATCACCCACCACACTGTTAGTCTCTCAGAAATGCAAATACCAACAAGTAAAAAAGACTAAACAACATCTTATTTTTGGGTCTGTTATGGAGCTTCTCTCATATTTCAGCACTCCTCCTTCTCTCACAAATTAAGTATTTATGTATCAACACTGCGACCCCCCAAAAAATGCAAATCCCAACACACTGATGGATAATCCCCACCCATTCTGCGAGCACAATATATATCCTTCATACAGCCTCTGTTGTTGCAGACTCTGACAAGTTCCCACCATGACATTGGTACAAAGCGTGGTCCTCCTGGCTCTGGTTTCAGGTGAGTGAAGTCGGTCCAGCAGAGGAGGAGAAGAGCTGCTGGTTCCCCGTCATCTAAACTCTGTGTCTCTTTCAGCGGCTCAGGGCCAGTCCCTCACCTCCTCAGAGCCGGTGGTCAGCAGAGCAGGAGAACCAGTCTCTCTGTCCTGTAAGGTGGAAGGACTTCCTCTGACTTGGCTGCACTGGATCAGTCAGAAACCAGGGAAAGGACTGGAATGGATCGGACGCATTGATAGTGGAACTGGAACCATATTTGCCCAAAGACTGCAAGGCCAGTTTTCCATCACCAAAGACACTTCCAAAAATGTTGTGTACTTTGAGGTGAAGAGTCTGACACAAGAAGACTCTGCAGTTTATTACTGTGCACGAGAGACACAGTGACACACTAGACTACCACGCTGTACAAAAACTGAACAACACTGATCCCTGTCTGAAAACCTGAAGCATGTCAGGGCTGTGAAAACACAATTCTCATTGGATGATCACCAGCTGATAATGACATGTATTTCATTTAGAAAAACATGTGTGTTATTGCGTTGAGAGTCATGACTCACAGCAATGCCTGCATTTTTGAAAGGATAACCCTGTACAACATACATTTTAATCCCGTGAACACTTTGGTTTAAAAAGTTCTGTATCAGAAATAATTATGTTCTTACTGAAATAACATCTAATCATTTTGAGAATTTTAGGATATTTTTTTACCACAAATGAAATAATGGCAACACAATCATAGCTAAATCAACTATGGTGACTCTTCTACATCCTTAGAGACTTTTCTGCAGCCTGAAGAGGACACTGTTGGGTTTTACTGTGTAACTGTAAAAAGTACAAGGATACGAACCACCAACAAAGCCAACAAATACTCATTAACCAATTTAAATTTTATGGAATCATGGGTCATTTTTTGGCATGGATAAAATACTTAAAAACAATAAGGGAACATTACTCTGAGTTTATTGTCAGATGTCAAATAGAAGGATAAGTGAGTATAAAAAAAGACCGATAATTGAGTCAATTAGATCAAACTACAAGTCCCTGCATGAGCCCCTCCCTCCCCATGCTATCCTGATGCAAATCTCCAGTGTGTGCAGAGTACTTCTGTCTGACTGCTCTGTACTTTGTGTGGAGCATCAGAGGTCACATCTCCAGTCTCAGGATGATCAACACTCTCTCTCTTCTGCTGGTTGCTCTCTCTCTGCCCTGTGAGCTCTCCTGCTTCTTGATGTTTTATCTTTTATCAGACAACATCCACTGATGGTCAGTCAGTGATACCAGAACATTTTCAAAATATCTCACTATCTTCTTTGGTTCTCTTTCTCTTTCTTTTTATCTCATCAGGTTGTACAGGTCAGAGTATGGAGTCTATTCCTTCCTCTTCAGTAGTGAAGAGGCCTGGGGAGACTCTCAGTCTCTCCTGCAGGGGATCTGGCTTCACATTTAGTTGCTGTATTATGATCTGGATCAGACAACCTGCTGGAAAAGCACTGGACTGGATCGGGAGCGGCTTCTCTTCGGCTAGCAGAAACAAATATGCCAGCAGTGTGGAGGGACGTGTAGAAATCAGTAGAGATGATAGCAACAGCATGGTGCATCTGAGGCTGTCCAACTTAAAGCCAGAGGACTCTGCTGTGTATTACTGCGCTAGAGACACACACTGGTTAAAGGAAGCCCAGAGGCTTTACAAAAACCTCTAACCATGTATTATCACTAGTACCAACAGGTGGCAGTAAATGATAAGAAGTCAGATGACAGTAAGGAGAAAAATACAGCTTTTCTAAACACACTATGAAAGCAACAGCTGATGTGGAATTTCACTTCCCCTTTTTTAGATATACATTTTACTTCAGGCATTCTTACAACAATATTGTACCATTATTTTTATTTTGACAGAAAGTATCGAGAGTGGATTTCTGCATGATGTATCCAGTATGTGGGTTAGGGTTTTGCTGAACAGAATAAATGATTACATCTTATTTAAGTTTAAATAAAAGTTAGTGATAAGTCGCTTATTATCCTTATAGTTGTCCAAGTACAAGTCCAAAACACAGCTCGAGACAGGACAGTCCGTCCCTCTTTTATAGCCTGTCAGTGTCCCTCTCTATGCAAAGTGAACTTCCTCACAGTCTGCTATAAAGACTTGATATCATGCTGTCAGCTGCAGCAGAAGAAGAGAAGCTCCATCAGGTCACCTTCAACACCAACCATGTTCTCTGTAGCTCTGCTGCTGCTGCTGGCTGCTGGATCCTGTGAGTCTCACTGAGGCAGAGACACTGACAGAACACTCACACTGACTGCTCACTGTTATTAACCTCGCTCACTATTCAACATGTTTCCCTCCACAGGTGTGAAGTGTGAGCAGTTGATACAGCCAGCCTCTGTGACTGTGCAGCCAGGTCAACGTCTGACCATCACCTGTCAGGTCTCTTATTCTGTTAGCAACTACAACACAGCCTGGATCAGACAGCCTGCAGGGAAAGGACTGGAGTGGATAGGAATGGGAGCTGCTGGATACACCACATACTATAAAGATTCACTGAAGAGCAAGTTCAGTATTGGGGTAGACTCTTCCAGCAAAACAGTGACTCTGAACGGACAGAGCATGCAGCCTGGAGACTCTGCTGTGTATTACTGTGCCAGAGACACACTGTGACACACACCATCAGTAGAGCTGTACAAAAACCCCTCAGAGCCTGAACACTTGTAACATGAAGCCGCCAGAGGAGGAGCCCTCAGACCAGAAATGATCTCAACACCAGCTCACTGTTACAGTCAAGAGGGAAAGAGTACTAAGATTTCATAGAAATATTCTTAATTCCACAGAAAGGGTTTTCACCAATTTAAACAATCTGACATTACAATCACTGATACTGTATATCATTGTAGGTATAACATCTAAAACGGATAGTAAGACCATAAGTTTGTTTTCAAAGTGTCTGATAATACAGTAGATTCCTTTCTATAGCAGAATGGGATTCTCTAAAAAAAATTCCCTAATAAATAATTATTCAGTAACATATGTAAAAGACAACGTCATCAGTGTCATAACTGGATTAGGAGAATAATTAATAGTTTTTATCTGACTTCATATTTTGATAAAACTATAGATCATTTTGTTTTTATGATCTAAATAGTGTTTGCTCAACCTTTTCTATGTGATTAAAAACCACACCTGAACATTTCATCATCTTTTGGATAATTTACATGAACTGAAGTCAGCTGATTTCCCATCATCAATATGTAAATGATCTGTGTGTGTTGCCTCATAAACCAGCAAAGTGTGTGTGTGTGTCAGAGAGAGGACAGAAGAGCTCACATCAGTTCAGCTTCAACATCAACATGTTCTCTGCAGCTCTGATACTGCTGCTGGCAGCTGGATCCTGTGAGGAGCTTTCAGTGGATTCTCACTAATAAACACATCAGAAACACTGAGTGGTCAGATGAATGATGGAGATAATGTTGCTTTGTGTTTCCACAGGTGTGAACAGTATTGATCTCATCCAGCCAGACTCAATGGTTGTGCAGCCTGGACAGCCTTTGACCATCACCTGTCAGGTCTCTGGTTATTCTCTGACTGATAGCAGCTATGCAACAGGTTGGATCAGACAGTGTGAAGGAAAACCAATGGACTGGATTTCACACAGGTGGGGTGGAGGTGGCTTTTATCAAAACAATGCTCTGAAGAACACGTTCAGCTACAGCAGAGACTCTTCTGCTGGAACAGTGACTCTAACAGGACAGAGTGTGCAGCCTGCAGACACAGCTGTGTATTACTGTGTACGTCTGCCCACAGTGACACGAACCACCAGCAGACCTGCACAAATACTCAGCAACCATGTGACTCAACCACACAGAGTATAAATGTGAACAATGATACACACCTCACTCTCTGATAAGTTCATTACAAAATGTATTTAAATGTCTGTGTAATATTATTTCAATTCCAATGCAGCCAAGATCAGTATAGAAGAGACTGAGAGAAGCTTCATTTTGCACAAATGCAAAACACATATTGCTAATTGAATTCATACTAAATTAGTTGTGTGCCTTGTGGTGCCTGTTAAATATAGAACACATTTTCTGTGTTTATGTTTAGATCTACTGGAATAGAAAATAACAGTAGCTCTACCACTGAAGAAACAGGATGTCATTGCAGAACATAAACAAACTAATTTCCTCTTTTTTAGTTTTCATGAATCCAGAAATAAGTTGACAGGAAATGTAAGTGAACGTGAAATGTAAATGCAGCCGTCGTAGAGATACTCTGCTTATGGAAATGTTGATGTCACATGTTCCTTTTTGAATCTGTAGAGGGAGGTCGATGCAAACTCTTCCTCTCTTTAAAACACACCATCAGCGACTTGTTGCAGAACACCAGAGAAGTGTTATATGTTTCTGAAACACTCAGATCAGAAAGCACTGACAGTGTCTCTCAAATAATGGAAAGGACAATTATCTGGAGTTTATTATTTTTAGTTACTATTCATGGTGAGAAAATCACTTCTGATTTACTTTTTTTTTTTATTTCTTTGGTAAAATGTTGGATAATGAGCAAACATGATTTACTTACAGGAGTCTGGAGTGAGATCAAACTGGAGCAGTCCTCCTCTCAGGTGCAAAGACCTGGAGGGACAGTGAAGATGTCATGTGTCATATCTGGTTATGACATGACAAGCTATAATATTCACTGGATCAGACAGAGACCAGGACAAGCTCTGGAGTGGGTTGGGAGGATGAACACAGGTTCAAACTCTGCTACTTATGGCAGCTCCTTTCAAAGCGGCTTCACCATGACTGAAGATGTTCCCAGCAGCACTCAGTACCTCGAGGTCAGCAGCCTGGCAGCAGGAGACTCTGCTGTTTACTTCTGTGCTCGACACACAGTGACTAAAGACAGTGGAGCAGCTGCACAAAAACCTCCACTAACCACAAAGCAATGTGATCCTACACTTCTGGGTTTTCTCACACATTGCAAAAACACTTGGATGTATCCACATTAGATTTCTATGTGTTTCCCATTAATCACCAGATAGTCCCTCATGATATCTTATTATTTTGTATTAAATAACATTTGTCATATTTATCAAAATCAAGCCACAAATTACATAGAATATGTAAAGAGAAAGAAGCTGAAAAACAATATTTGATCAGACAGAGAGCTTGGCTGGGTGACGAGATTATTAGAAAGGGGAAATGTGAGACTATAATGAAGCACATTTCCTAAACACTACTTTATATTGGTGATCAGAACAAAATTGTAGATTATTTTTATTATAGTAAATGTGCTTCCATTATGATCAAAGTGACTTGTGTGAAACAGAGCATTGATACCAACATGAATGATCTAATATATATATATATATATATCATTTGTTTAGGTAAATGTGATAAAGATAAATTATGATTTCACAGGTTTGAATAATTTGTGTATAAACTTGTCAAAAGTCGGAGCAAACATAATCATCTGTGTATTATTAGAATACTTTTGTTTTTGATGTTCCCGCAATACAGATAGACATTCTACAAAGCGTGAAACTAGTTAAGAGAAAAGTCTAAACAGCTGAGATGGAGAGTTGATATGTTTTACAAATCATGTGAGGAGGAGTCAATGCAAAACTCAGATATCTCCCCCTCTACTTATGTGACTGCAGAGAGGAGGACAGAGGACAGAGGACACACAGTTTAACATGATGGACTATAGGACAGGACTGCTGCTGCTCACTGTCTGCTGGGCAGGTCAACATCTTTACTGATCTGTATCTAACACAGCTTCTAATTGTGTCAACAGTTTATTTCACCAGATGTGTTTTTATCCTCTTTACAGGTGTTGATGGTCAGACTCTGACAGAATCTGATTCAGTGACTAAAAGGCCTTGAGAATCTCACACATTGACCTGTACAGGCTCTGGAGTTGACTTTGATAGCTCTTGGATGGCTTGGGTCAGACAGGCTCCTGGGAAAGGACTGGAGTTGGTTGCGATTATTGAATATGATAGTGATCGTATCTACTACTCTGAGTCAGTGAAAGGCCGGTTCACCATCTCCAGAGACAACAACAGACAGCAGGTGTATCTGCAGATGAGCAGTTTGACGGCTGTAGACTCTGCTGTTTATTACTGTGCTCGACACACAGTGACTGAAGCTGGTTGAGCAGCTGTACAAAAACCTACAGACCTCATCCTTATCTCAGATAGACCTTTAAAATTCATTATATTCTTCAGTTATCTTTTGCTTTGGTTGTATATAATACAATTATGAAATTCAGCCTTGAGAGAGTTCATACATTACCAGCAACATAAATCAATTAAAAAAATATCTAGATGAATTGATCACTCCCAAACCAAATAGCCAAGGTCAAAACAAAAAGAAAGAATCCACTGAGATCAATGTCCAAATAGGAATAAAAATAAACACTACATGAACACGTCTCAGCACCATTAATGCATATCATGGAGCAGCTGCTCTCATAAAGACACTAGATGGCAGTCAGTGTTGAGTTCCCCTCTCCTCTGTCAGTAAAAGGAAACACTCAGATCTGCTGCTCTCACTGATCTTAACTACCGTTGTATGCTCTCACCCTTTGAGAAGTTGCTTCATTATAACACACAACAAAGAGCTGGATCAGCAGTCACTGCAGGTTCATGAGTTCATTTAGTTCTTCCTCAAACAGATTTCAGTATCTCAGGCATTTCTTCCTGTGTGTCTTGTTTGATAACGAATGGTTTCTATATAAAACAGCTAAACGGTTTAGGCAGATCGTTCATTTTATCAGAATTTAAATATTAATTTAAATATTCTTCATGTTCAGCACTGAGAGGAGGAGCCAATGCAAATCTTCATCTCTTCCATCTTTATTTATCTCACTGCAAACTGAAGAGGAGAGCTCAAACCACTGCAGCACACACAACACATTTCCACTATGACTTTAGCTACATGTTTAATGTTTCTGATGCTTTCATGGATTTCTGGTGAGCACATACTCCTGCACTCTTCTTTTTCTTAGCTTTATGTTTGGCTCTGTTGTGATCAAACTGCTTTTCTCTCCAGGTGTTTGCAGTCAGACTCTGACTGAGTCTGAAGCGGTGGTAAAGCTCCCTGGACAGTCCCACAAACTGACCTGTACATATGCAGGAATATCAGATAGTGATGCTGCTATCAGCTGGATCAGACAAGCTGAAGGAAAAGGACTGGAGTGGGTTGCCCAAATTTCTGCTCCGAGTGGAAGAACTATATATTATTCCACGTCAGTCCAGAATCGCTTCACCATCTCCAGAGACAACAACGTGGACCAGGTGTATCTGCAGATGAACAGCCTGACGTCTGAAGACTCTGCTGTTTATTATTGTGCTCGACAGACACAGTGATACAGGAAGCCACAGAGCTGTACAAAAACCTCTGCATTGTCAGTGAAAAAACCTCTAACTGTTTATTATCACGAGTACCAACAGGTGGCAGTAAATGATAAAAAGTCAGATGACAGTAAGGAGAAAAATACAGCTTTTCTAAACACACTATGAAAGCAACAGCTGATGTGGAATTTCACTTCCCTTTTTTTAGATATACATTTTACTTCAGGCATTCTTACAACAATATTGTACCATTATTTTTATTTTGACAGAAAGTATCGAGAGTGGATTTCTGCATGATGTATCCAGTATGTGGGTTAGGGTTTTGCTGAACAGAATAAATGATTACATCTTATTTAAGTTTAAATAAAAGTTAGTGATAAGTCGCTTATTATTCTTATAGTTGTCCAAGTACAAGTCCAAAACACAACTCTTGACAGGACAGACCGTCCCTCTTTTATAGCCTGTCAGTGTCCCTCTCTATGCAAAGTGAACTTCCTCACAGTCTGCTATAAAGACTTGATATCATGCTGTCAGCTGCAGCAGAAGAAGAGAAGCTCCATCAGGTCACCTTCAACACCAACCATGTTCTCTGTAGCTCTGCTGCTGCTGCTGGCTGCTGGATCCTATGAGTCTCACTGAGGCAGAGACACTGACAGAACACTCACACTGACTGCTCACTGTTATTAACCTCGCTCACTATTCAACATGTTTCCCTCCACAGGTGTGAAGTGTGAGCAGTTGATACAGCCAGCCTCTGTGACTGTGCAGCCAGGTCAACGTCTGACCATCACCTGTCAGGTCTCTTATTCTGTTCGCAGCTACTACACAGCCTGGATCAGACAGCCTGCAGGGAAAGGACTGGAGTGGATAGGAATGGGAGCTGCTGGATCCACCACATACTATAAAGATTCACTGAAGAGCAAGTTCAGTATTGAGGTAGACTCTTCCAGCAACACAGTGACTCTGAACGGACAGAGCGTGCAGCCTGGAGACTCTGCTGTGTATTACTGTGCCAGAGACACACTGTGACACACACCATCAGTAGAGCCGAACAAAAACCCCTCAGAGCCTGAACACTTGTAACATGAAGCCACCAGAGGAGGAGCCCTCAGACCAGAAATGATCTCAACACCAGCTCACTGTTACATCATCAGTTTAAACATTTAGAGGTTATAATCACTGATACATTACTGTATGTATTCCCAGAACAAACAATGCATGACTCTTCTTTAAATTGTTAATCATCAGCCTTTTCAAGTATCCATAATTATATATTTTCAGTAATTGAATTGTTTGCTCTAAATGTAAGTTTCTTTACAACCAATTTCAGCTCTAAGAATATTGTTCACACTATTTATTAACAAATACTAAACAGTACATCTACGACCAAAACACAACAAAAAATGGTTGGATGTCAGAGTTTCTTTCCAAAAAAGAAATGCATGCCTTTCTGTTATTTATTTGACACAAAACGTCATTTTTGATTAAAAATATAAATGTTAAAGACATGAGATGTAGATAAAACCTGAAAAGTGATTTATTTACTAAATTAACTGAAAACATTTTTGAATGACAATAATGTTAATACCTTTATTTTAATCAACAGTAAATAAAATCCATTATTTGTTTGTTTCATCTGACAAATGTGAATAACATACACATATTTAAATGTTACAAAATGACTTACAGCCCAATAACATATTTTTACCAAATTAAATTTGTAGAGATAATGTTATCAACATAAAATACTCTTAAAAGAGGACAATGTTCAATCAGAAAGGAGGAGTCAATGCAAAACTCAGATATCTCCCCTCTACTTATGTGACTGCAGAGAGGAGGACAGAGGACAGAGGACACACAGTTTAACATGATGGACTATAGGACAGGACTGCTGCTGCTCACTGTCTGCTGGGCAGGTCAACATCTTTACTGATGTTTATCTAACACAGCTTCTAATTGGTTCACCAGTTTATTTCACCAGATGTGTTTTTATCCTCTTTACAGGTGTTGATGGTCAGACTCTAACAGAATCTGAACCAGTGACTAAAAGGCCTGGAGAATCTCACATATTGAGCTGTACAGCCTCTGGATTCACATTCAGTAGCTACCATATGAACTGGGTCAGATAGGCTCCTGGAAAAGGACTGGAGTGGATCGCTTTTAACGGCAATGGCGGTAGCACCAAGTACTACTCTGAGTCAGTGAAAGGCCGGTTCATCATCTCCAGAGACAACAGCAGACAGCAGCTGTATCTGCAGATGAGCAGTCTGACGGCTGTAGACTCTGCTGTTTATTACTGTGCTCGAGACACACAGTGACTGAAGCTGGTTGAGCAGCTGTACAAAAACCCCTCATTATTACCACAGTTTTCTCACACTGTTAATGTGAGATTTGGAGTCTTTCAATATCATGACACAACAGTAGTTACACCAAACACTGTAAAAAATATTTCTTAACAGATATCTGAATGTAGAAATGAAATCACTAAATATATTTATCATGTTTATTGCAGAACAGAGCCTTATCAAAATGTCTCTTTAGAGAAGACAGCAGCTGAACCATAAAAAGCATTTATGTGCTAACATTTAGAAAATGGTCTAATCTGAGATCCTCCGTCTTTTAACTTATTTAGTTTTGCATTTTTCATACACTGCAGGAATGTGTTTTTGCACATTGTCAAATAGGTTTCAGTTCCTTAGTAGTTCATGTCCTCTTAAGGCTCCAAGTTTCTCTGTATCTGTCCTCAAATTGCCACTATTTGAATACTGAAACCTCTTAAAGTAAAAAAATAAACAAAACCCAGGTCTTCATCCAGCTGCAGCAAACACAAGTAAACATTTAGACCATCATGCTTTCCTTCATTGCAGTTACAAAATAAAACAAATAAAAAAATAATTCAATCAACTTCTGAATTAGTTTCGAACTGTTACAACTAAAACAATGATTAGAAGGCTTGTATATGACGCATAGGAGTTATAGTCAAATTAAAGAAAACAAATCTGCTGGAGCCTTAGTTGTAAAAATATAATTATAGTATTTTAATTTAATCAAAAGTTCATTTTTGTCAACAATTGCCTTAAATAACTATTTGCCGCTAGTTTAAATGATGTTTAATTCTGTTTGTATAGTCTTGAATTTGACTTTTAAAGCAGAATGTGAAGTAGGAGGAGCTAATCGTCAAATGAATTCTCAAAGGGATCAAGTTTACTTCATATTTAAAGAGGGACTCAAGCTTTTGAAAACACAAGAAACTGTGTGAACATGGCTCAGGAAAAGCTAACACTCTTGGTGGTTGCTCTGTTTGTTTGGTCTGTCGCTGAAGGTCAGACCATAACTGAGTTAGGAAACCCGGAGAATCTCACAGACTCACCTGCACAACATCTGGATTCAACTTTGGAGGCTCACGATGGAACTGGATACACACTCAGAGTACTCCTATGTCTTACTCTCAGTCGGTCCAGGGTAGATTCACTATCTCCAGAGATGACTCCAGCAGTAAAGTGTATCTGCAGATGAACAGTCTGAAGGCCGAGGACACAGCAGTGTATTACTGTGCCAGAGACACACAGTGAGAGACAGTAACAGGAGAGTCGTACAAAAACTACTTCCTCTGTTCAATCCCACCACTTGAACATTAAACAGATCCTTAACTACATTTATTGCATTGCTCATATTTTTTAAAAGGCGCCCCTTTTTCACTATTAAATTATCTAATGATATAACATAACTACTGATGTAGGTACATTAACAACTCTTCAAATTCTTCTCATGAGAAAAGGACAAAAATAAAACCATCTATAGCAAAAACAGAATGAACTGTCATTAGTAAACCACTCAAATAAAAAGATCATAAGTGTTTTTGTTTTATACTCTAAGGACAATAATAACAATGTCACTCTGTCTGTGACACTTATAACACTGATTTGAAAAACATACAGAAAAAACGAATTCCCTGCCCTTAATAAAGTATTTAAATATACATTTCAGGTGTGCTGTTTTGTTTAGTAATTAATATTGAATATGGAATAAAAGTTTCGACAAGACCTGGTGTAACAATAATCAAAACAAATGTAATGATCTGTTTTTGCAAAAACAAAGTATACAAAGTTGATTCCAGACTCTTGAAACACTGAGGTGATTGTATTCTTGTATTAGTAACAATAACAGGCTCCATTTTCTATCTACAGTCCGACTCATATTCATATGCAATGTGTTTGGTTCTATGCAAACTCAGTAATCTCCATTGTGATACAGTTATAAGGCCTTCACATGAGACTGTCAGTGGAGATTAAAGGAGATCAGGAGCTCACGTCTCATCATCATCATCATCATCATCATCATCATCATCATCATCACCACCACCACCACCACCATCATCATCATCATCAGTTCAGTATCGACTTAGACACTTCCAGCAACACAGTGACTCTGAACGGACAGAGCGTGCAGCCTGGAGACTCTGCTGTGTATTACTGTGCCAGAGACACACTGTGACACACACCATCAGTAGAGCTGAACAAAAACCCCTCAGAGCCTGAACACTTGTAACATGAAGCCACCAGAGGAGGAGCCCTCAGACCAGAAATGATCTCAACACCAGCTCACTGTTACATCACCAGTTTAAACATTTAGAGGTTATAATCACTGATACATTACTGTATGTATTCCCAGAATAAAAAAATGTATAACACTTCTTTAAATTGTTAATCATCAGCCTTTTCAAGTATCCATAATTATATATTTTCAGTAATTGAATTGTTTGCTCTAAATGTAAGTTTCTTTACAACCAATTTCAGCTCTAAGAATATTGTTCACACTATTTATTAACAAATATTAAACACTACATCTACGACCAAAACACAACAAAAAATGGTTGGATGTCAGAGTTTCTTTCCAAAATAAAAATTCTGTTCTTTTCGACACACAACGTCATCGTTGATTAAAAATATAAATGTTAAAGACATGAGATGTAGAAAAAACCTGAAAAGTGATTTATTTACTAAATTAACTGAAAACATTTTTTAATGACAATAATGTTAATAATACCTTTATTTTAATGAACAGTAAATAAAATCTGTTATTTGTTTGTTTCGTTTGACAAATCTGAATTACATACAAATATTTAAATGTTACAAAATGACTTTTAGCCCAATAAGAAATGTTTAACAAATTAAAATTGTAGAGATAATGTTTTTAACATAAAATACTGTTAAAAGAGGACAATGTTCAATCAGAAAGGAGGAGTCAATGCAAAACTCAGATATCTCCCACTCTACTTATGTGACTGCAGAGAGGAGGACAGAGGACAGAGGACACACAGTTTAACATGATGGACTATAGGACAGGACTGCTGCTGCTCACTGTCTGCTGGGCAGGTCAACATCTTTACTGATCTGTATCTAACACAGCTTCTAATTGTGTCACCAGCTTATTTCACCAGATGTGTTTTTATCCTCTTTACAGGTGTTGGTGGTCAGACTCTGACAGAATCTGATTCAGTGACTAAAAGGCCTGGAGAATCTCACAGATTGACCTGTACAGCCTCTGGATTCACATTAAGTGACTACAGCATGCACTGGATCAGACAGGCTCCTGGGAAAGGACTGGAGTGGATCGCTTATATACAGATTACTTCTACCTATTACTCTCAGTCGGTCCAGGGTAGATTCACTATCTCCAGAGATGACTCCAGCAGTAAAGTGTATCTGCAGATGAACAGTCTGAAGGCCGAGGACACAGCAGTGTATTACTGTGCCAGAGAGACACAGTGAGAGACAGTAACAGGAGAGTCGTACAAAAAGTACTTCCTCTATTTACCACCACCCATGAGAGCATTCACTTTATATTGAAATACTGAGTTACTGAATATTGACATCCTGTTTCATCTCATTTGACGCAATGTTTAATTCAGTTGCAACCTAAAGAAATATAGTGAATTCAAACAGATAATTTGTATGTTTTGAAGGAAATATGTATTTTTGTGTCTTTTGTGCCTCCAACAAAATGTATCATAGATAATATAAAAATGTCCCATTTCAAACAACGCAGCTGTTTATCTGATTCAGTATGGTTAAACTGTGCCCATGTATCTCTAGAAGTACATTAATGAATGCTCACTTTGATTACATTAATACACATCTTTTTACTTTGCTGATTGTACACCAATCATCATTATATCATAAACATTGTCATCAGGGAAGCTTTATCTGTTTTAAGTGAGTATTTTGACCATATCATAATTTGTATGCATATTTTGTAACCCCAAGCTGTATAAACTTGAATGCTTATTGGATTTAAGCATATATATACATATATATATATATGAATCTATATATATCTATATATCTATATATAGATATATATTATATGTATCTATATATATATATAAATATATATATATATAGATATATATAGATATATATCTCCGTTATTTAACCAGGTAAAAGTCTCATTGAGATTAAAATCAGGTGATGTCTAAAGAGGGAGGGTGTGGCCTATATCACGGTGTGAACAATTTGAAGCCATTTCCTTTGTCTCGTGCAAAATGGGTCAAAAAAGAGATTTAACTGACTCTGAAAAGTCAAAACTGTAAAAAGTATTTCAGAGGAATGCAGCACTCTTGAGATTGCTAAGATATTTGGGAGTAATCACAGAACCTTCAAACGTTTGGTGCAAATGGTCAACGGGGTCAGCAGAAACGTATTGAGAACGCAAAAGAACTGCCAAAGATTTGCGAAGAATCAAACGTGAAGCTACCAGGAAGCCCTTATCCTCGAGTGCTGTCATATTCAAGAACTGAAACCTACCCGGAGTGTCCAGAAGTACAAGATGTTCAGTGCTCAGAGACAATAAAGGTTAGGAAGGCTGAAACCCGACCACAACTGACCAAGACACATAAGATAAAATGTCAAGACTGGACCAAGAAATATCTAAACACAGATTTTCCAAAGGTTTCATGGACTGATGAGATGAGAGTGACTCTTGACGGACCAGATAGATGGTCCGTGGCTGGATCAGTAACGGGCCCAGAGCTCCACTTTGATGCCAGTAAGGTGGAGGAGGGGTTCTGGTATGGGCTGGTATTATTACAAAGTACTATAAAGTCAACTCCCAAATATACTGTCAGTTTTTAGACATTTTTTTCAAGCAGTGGTACAGGAAAAATCTGCATCTTTCAAGAAGACCATGATTTCTATGCAGGACAAATGCTGTTTGTTTTATTGTTCTCTCTTTAACAGATGAAAATAAACAAGTAAGATGGGAGCATTTTAGTTGTTTTATTGAGTTTAGACTACCCCTCAATCTATAAAGCAAGGAGAGGGTTTCCTCATACTTTACATCAAGTCTACTTGTTGGCGCTTTATCAATGGCCTTGCAAAATTAATCTGAAAAAGACACACACACTTAGCTATAGGAGGAGTCAATGCAAAACTCAGATATCTCCTCCTCTACTTATGTGACTGCAGAGAGGAGGACAGAGGACAGAGGACACACAGTTTAACATGATGGACTATAGGACAGGACTGCTGCTGCTCACTGTCTGCTGGGCAGGTCAACATCTTTACTGATCTTTATCTAACACAGCTTCTAATTGTGTCAACAGTTTATTTCACCAGATGTGTTTTTATCCTCTTTACAGGTGTTGATGGTCAGACTCTGACAGAATCTGATTCAGTGACTAAAAGGCCTGGAGAATCTCACAGATTGACCTGTACAGCCTCTGGATTCACATTCAGTAGCTACTGGATGGCCTGGGTCAGACAGGCTCCTGGGAAAGGACTGGAGTGGATCACTTATATCAGCAATGGTGGTGGCAACCAGTACTATTCTGAGTCAGTGAAAGGCCGGTTCACCATCTCCAGAGACAACAACAGACAGCAGGTGTATCTGCAGATGAGCAGTCTGACGGCTGTAGACTCTGCTGTTTATTACTGTGCTCGAGAGACACAGTGACTGAAGCTGGTTGAGCAGCTGTACAAAAACCTACAGACCTCATCCTTGATGTGTTGATACAAAGAGAATTATACTTTGACTAAATATTTTGTTGTTATAGTTTTATGAAAAGGGAAACAAGAGTTGCTACTGAGCCAAGTTATAAAACACATTAATAAATACAAATGTCTTAAAAAATGTTATTTCCTAATAAAACAGCCAAGGACAGAATAATCATCTTCTAAATGTATGTTTCATGTATGGGCAAAAAGAAACACTAAATGTAGACATTTCTGTCACATTACTCACATTCAGTTGGAAGTGCAGCAGCCTCAAGTGTTAATCTCACGTCTAAAAGAAATTCATGATACACAGAAGGAAGAATGGCTGTTTGTTCTTGTGATTGTGCAGTGTGGTGTAAGCTGGATAAATAAATCATTCTGCAATAAGACAAACTTTCCCTTTCTGGGAGAAAATCTATGTCTTCCTGAGTGACATGTTGCTGCAGTAATCCCCCTCACTGAGGTGACCTATCATTTTCAAATGAAAGTATGAGACTGACAGTGCAGCTTTTTTTGTATACATTAAATCATCCACCACACACTGTTAGGCCGTATCTCATTTCTGAGATTTGAATTTCGAGGACCGAGGATCGAGCGTTGAGCGTCAAGGAGGCTCTCTGGAGGACCTATAATCGAGGATAAACTGATGGGTCCTCCACGGCTCCTCCGCTCGCATCTCCTGTGGGCGGGACTAAGACACGAGGATAGGAGTCGAGGATAGGAGTCTCTCAGAAAAGCACATACCAACACTCAAAATAAATAGGAAGACTAAACTCCGTCCCTCTCTCACCCGCCCCGCAGCTGAGCGACTCATTCACGCCTTCATCTCCTCCCGCCTTGACTATTGCAACTCACTCCTCTTCGGCATCAGCACAACATCCCTCAACAGACTCCAGCGTGTCCAGAACGCAGCCGCCAGACTCCTCACCCACACCAAATCATGGCATCACATCACCCCGGTCCTCAAAGAACTCCACTGGCTCCCCGTCTCACACCGCATTCACTACAAACTCCTGGTCCTCACCTATAAAGCCCTCCACCATCTGGCCCCCCCCACCTTACTGACCTCCTCATCCTCTACCATCCACCCCAGTCCCTCAGATCCACCTCAGCCGGTTTGCTTTCAATCCCCAAGGCCAAACTCCGGAGCTTCGGGGACAGAGCCTTCTCTGTGGCAGCCCCGAAGCTCTGGAAGTCCCTCCCCCAAGACCTCCATGAGTCTGATTCCCTCACCCTGTTCCAGTCCCGTCTCAAAACCCACCTCTTCAACTCTGCTTATCCTTAAACCCGCCCCTCCCCCCTCTGAACCAACATCCTCCTGACTGCTTTTCTGTTTTTGTTTTGTTTTTGTTTTTGGTTTTTGTTTGTGTTTTTGTTCTTGTTTTGTTTGTCGACCTGACTCATAATGTAAAGCGTCTTTGGGTCTAGAAAAGCGCTATATAAATCCCATTTATTATTATTATTATTATTATTATCATTATTAAACAACATCTTATTATTTGCACTGTTATGGTTATGGACCTTCTCTCAGAGTTGAGCACTCCTCCTTCTCTCAGAGTTGAGCACTCCTCCTTCTCTCAGAGTTGAGCACATACTTCATGTATCAACACTGCAAACCCCCCCCCCCCTCCCCAACAAATGCAAATCCCAACACACTGATGGATAATCCCCACCCATTCTGCGAGCACAATATATATCCTTCATACAGCCTCTGTTGTTGCAGACTCTGACAAGTTCCCGCCATGACATTGGTACTAAGCGTGGTCCTCCTGGCTCTGGTTTCAGGTGAGTGAAGTCGGTCCAGCAGAGGAGGAGAAGAGGTGCTGGTTCCCCATCATCTAAACTCTGTGTCTCTTTCAGCGGCTCAGGGCCAGTCCCTCACCTCCTCAGAGCCGGTGGTCAGCAGAGCAGGAGAACCAGTCTCTCTGTCCTGTAAGGTGGAAGGACTTCCTCTGGCTTGGCTGCACTGGATCAGGCAGAAACCAGGGAAAGGACTGGAGTGGATCGGACGCATTGATAGTGGAACTGGAACCATATTTGCCCAAAGACTGCAAGGCCAGTTTTCCATCACCAAAGACACTTCCAAAAATGTTGTGTACTTTGAGGTGAAGAGTCTGACACAAGAAGACTCTGCAGTTTATTACTGTGCACGAGAGACACAGTGACACACTAGACTACCACGCTGTACACAAACTGAACAACACTGATCCCTGTATGAAAACCTGAAGCATGTCAGGGCTGTGAAAACACAATTCCCATTGGATGATCGCCAGCTGATAATGAAATGTATTTCATTTAGAAAAACATGTGTGTTATTGCGTTGAGACAGGTTCTCATGACTCACAGCAATGCCTGCATTTTTGAAAGGATAACCCTGTACAACGTACATTAGAATCCAGTGAATACTGTGGTTTAATTACAGAATTATTTTTTACTGAAATAATAGCTACTCATTTTGAGAGTTTTAGGAAATGTTTTTACAATAAATTAAATAATGGCAACACAATCATAGCTAAATCAACTATGGTGACTTTTATACATCCTTAGAGACTTTTTCTGCAGCCGAAGGACACTGTTGGGTTTTACCGTGTAACTGTAAGAAGTAAAAGGATACGAACCACCAACAAAAGCCAACAAATACTCAATAACCAAATTACTCAACCACTCGTTTTATGGGACCATGGCTCATTTTTTGGCATGGATAAAATACTTCAAAACAATAAGGGAACATGACGCTGAGTTTATTGTTGGTTGTCAAATACAAGGATAAGTGAATATAATTTGTTTTAAAAGACAAATATGGATAAGTGCATACAGACAAATAATTGAGTCAATTAGATCAAACTACAAGTCCCTGCAAAAGCCCCTCCCTCCCCATGCTATCCTGATGCAAATTTCCGGTGTGTGCAGAGTACTTCTGTCTGACTGCTCTGTACTTTGTGTGGAGCATCAGAGGTCACATCTCCAGTCTCAGGATGATCAACACTCTCTCTCTTCTGCTGGTTGCTCTCTCTCTGTCCTGTGAGCTCTCCTGCTTCTTGATGTTTTATCTTTTATCAGACAACATCCACTGATGGTCAGTCAGTGATTCAGCCCTGTGTTTGGTGTGTTAGTGATCATTTCTCTTTTGTATCTCATCAGGTTGTACAGGTCAGAGTATGGAGTCTATTCCTTCCTCTTCAGTAGTGAAGAGGCCTGGGGAGACTCTCAGTCTCTCCTGCAGGGGATCTGGCTTCACATTTAGTTGCTGTGTTATGATCTGGGTCAGACAACCTGCTGGAAAACCTCTGGAATTGATAGGGAGCGGCTACTCTGATTCCAGTAAGAACAAATATGCCAGCAGTGTGGAGGGACGTGTAGAAATCAGTAGAGATGATAGCAACAGCATGGTGCATCTGAGGCTGTCCAACTTAAAGCCAGAGGACTCTGCTGTGTATTACTGCGCTAGAGACACACACTGGTTAAAGGAAGCCCAGAGGCTTTACAAAAACCTCTAACTCTTTCATTTTCACAAGCACCAACAGGTGGCAGTAGAGGATAAAAAGACAGATGACAATAACAGTGAAAGTCTTGAAGCTTTCCTGCATCAATAATATCCCATTATTCATTTATTTAACAAAAGGTATCAATAATATATATATAAGTATGATGTTTCCAGTATGTGGATGGGCAGCCAATGTTTTGCAGAATGCATGATTACAACTTACTTAAGTTTAAAACACAAGTAACTGATAAATTACTTGAAATTAATCCTTATAATTTAAGGATATATAAGCATTCAATCATAGTATACAAAAAGGATATCTACACTCATTAAAAAAAACCTTGAGCTCAACATCATCAAAACACTGAAGGAAATATTGCCTCAATAAAACTGCTTCCATCAGAAAGCAGCTACCAAATGTTAGATCAGACAATACATATACTATTTGTCTGAGATTTGATTAGAAATAAAAAGATCATTTTCATTTATTGTTTTAAAAAAATTAATGTTCTTTCATATGTCCAAACACAAATCCAAAAGGCAACTCTTGACAGGACAATCCGTCCCTCTTTTATAGCCTGTCAGTGTCCCTCTCTATGCAAAGTGAACTTCCTCACAGTCTGCTATAAAGACTTGATATCATGCTGTCAGCTGCAGCAGAAGAAGAGAAGCTCCATCAGGTCACCTTCAACACCAACCATGTTCTCTGTAGCTCTGCTGCTGCTGCTGGCTGCTGGATCCTGTGAGTCTCACTGAGGCAGAGATACTGACAGAACGCTCACACTGACTGCTCACTGTTATTAACCTCGCTCACTATTCAACATGTTTCCCTCCACAGGTGTGAAGTGTGAGCAGTTGATACAGCCAGCCTCTGTGACTCTGCAGCCAGGTCAACGTCTGACCATCACCTGTCAGGTCTCTTATTCTGTTAGCAGCTACTACACAGCCTGGATCAGACAGCCTGCAGGGAAAGGACTAGAGTGGATAGGGAGCAAATACACTGGAGATTCATACTATAAAGATTCACTGAAGAGCAAGTTCAGCATCGACTTAGACTCTTCCAGCAACACAGTGACTCTGAAGGGACAGAGCATGCAGCCTGGAGACTCTGCTGTGTATTACTGTGCCAGAGACACACTGTGACACACACCATCAGTAGAGCTGTACAAAAACCCCTCAGAGCCTGAACACTTGTAACATGAAGCCACCAGAGGAGGAGCCCTCAGACCAGAAATGATCTCAACACAAGCTCACTGTTACAGTCAAGAGGGAAAGAGTACTAAGATGTCATAGAAATATTCTTAATTCAACAGAAAGGGTTTTCACCAATTTAAACAATCTGACATTACAATCACTGATACTGTATATCATTGTAGGTATAACATCTAAAACGGATAGTAAGACCATAAGTTTGTTTTAAAAGTGTCTGATAATACAATAGATTCCTTTCTATAGCAGAATGGGATTCTCTAAAAAAAATTCCCTAATAAATAATGATTCAGTAACATATTTAAAAGACAACTTTATCAGTGTCATAACTGGATTAGGAGAATAATTAATAGTTTTTATCTGACTTCATATTTTGATAAAACTATAGATAATTTTGTTTTTATGATCTAAATAGTGTTTTCTAGGCCTTTTCTATGTGATTAAAAACCAAACCTGAACATTTCCTCATGTTTTGGATAATTTACATGAATTTAAGTCAGCTGATTTCCCATCATCAATATGTAAATGATCTGTGTGTGTTGCCTCATAAACCAGCGAAGTGTGTGTGTATGTCAGAGAGAGGACAGAAGAGCTCACATCAGTTCAGCTTCAACATCAACATGTTCTCTGCAGCTCTGATACTGCTGCTGGCAGCTGGATCCTGTGAGGAGCTTTCAGTGGATTCTCACTAATAAACACATCAGAAACACTGAGTGGTCAGATGAATGATGGAGATAATGTTGCTTTGTGTTTCCACAGGTGTGAACAGTATTGATCTCATCCAGCCAGACTCAATGGTTGTGCAGCCTGGACAGCCTTTGACCATCACCTGTCAGGTCTCTGGTTATTCTCTGACTGATAACAGCTATGCAACAGGTTGGATCAGACAGTGTGAAGGAAAACTAATGGACTGGATTTCACACAGGTGGGGTGGAGGTAGTGGCAGCTTTTATCAAAACAATGCTCTGAAGAACAAGTTCAGCTACAGCAGAGACTCTTCTGCTGCAACAGTGACTCTAACAGGACAGAGTGTGCAGCCTGCAGACACAGCTGTGTATTACTGTGTACGTCTGCCCACAGTGACACGAACCACCAGCAGACCTGCACAAATACTCAGCAACCATGTGACTCAACCACACAGAGTATAAATGTGAACAATGATACACACCTCACTCTCTGATAAGTTCATTACAAAATGTATTTAAATGTCTGTGTAATATTATTTCACTTCCACTGCAGCTAAGATCAGTATAGAAGAGACTGAGAGAAGCTTCATTTTTGCACAAATGCAAAACACATATGATATATTTACATTTTTACTAGATTATTATTGCATTGCCTGGAAAATAAATACATATTTTTTCTGTTTTGAACTTCTGGAATAGAAAATAACAGTAGCTCTACCACTGAAGAAACAGGATGTCATTGCAGAACATAAACAAACTAATTTCCTCTTTTCTTGTTTTCATGAATCCAGAAATAAGTTGACAGGAAATGTAAGTGAATGTGAAATGTAAATGCAGCCGTCGTAGAGATACTCTGCTTATGGAAATGTTGATGTCACATGTTCCTTTTTGAATCTGTAGAGGGAGGTCGATGCAAACTCTTCCTCTCTTTAAAACACACCATCAGTGACTTGTTGCAGAACACCAGAGAAGTGTTATATGTTTCTGAAACACTCAGATCAGAAAGCACTGACAGTGTCTCTCAAATAATGGAAAGGACAATTATCTGGAGTTTATTATTTTTAGTTACTATTCATGGTGAGAAAATCTATTCTGATTTAGTTATTTTTTTATGTCTTTGATAAAATGTTGGATAATGAGCAAACATGATTTACTTACAGGAGTCTGGAGTGAGATCAAACTGGAGCAGTCCTCCTCTCAGGTGCAAAGACCTGGAGGGACAGTGAAGATGTCATGTATCACATCTGGTTATACAATGACAAGAAATAATATTCACTGGATCAGACAGAGGCCAGGACAAGCTCTGGAGTGGGTTGGGAGGATGAACACAGGTTCAAACTCTGCTATCTATGGCAGCTCCTTTCAAAGCCGCTTCACCATGACTGAAGATGTTCCCAGCAGCACTCAGTACCTCGAGGTCAGCAGCCTGGCAGCAGGAGACTCTGCTGTTTACT
This sequence comes from Notothenia rossii, assembly GCF_949606895.1. NCBI lineage: Eukaryota > Metazoa > Chordata > Actinopteri > Perciformes > Nototheniidae > Notothenia > Notothenia rossii. Next base: position 11,757,594 of record NC_136906.1, read on the forward strand.
TCTGTGCTCGACACACAGTGACTAAAGACAGTGGAGCAGCTGCACAAAAACCTCCACTAACCACAAAGCAATGTGATCCTACACTTCTGGGTTTTCTCACACATTGCAAAAACACTTGGATGTATCCACATTAGATTTCTATGTATTTCCCATTAATCACCAGATAGTCCCTCATGATAGCTTATTATTTTACTTGAAATAACATATGTTATATTTATCAAATCAAGCCACAAATTAAAGAGAATATGAAAAGAGAAAAAAGCAGAAAAACAATATTTGATCAGACAGAGAGCTTGGCTGGGTGACGAGATTATTAGAAAGGTGAAATGTGAGACTATAATGAAGCACATTTCCTAAACACTACTTTATATTGGTGATCAGAACAAAATTGTAGATTCTTTATATTATAGTAAATGTGCTTCCATTATGATCAAAGTGACTTGTGTGAAACAGAGCATTGATACCAACATGAATGATCTAATATATATACATATATATATACATATATAATTTGTTTAGGTAAATGTGATAAAGATAAATTATGACTTCACAGGTTTGAATAATTTGTGTATAAACTTGTCAAAAGTTGGAGCAAACATTATCATCTGTGTATTATTAGAATACATTTGTTTTTGATGTTACCACAATACTGATAGACATTCTACAAAACGTGAAACTAGTTTAGAGAAAAGTCTAAACAGCTGAGATGGAGAGTTGATATTTTTTACAAATCCTGTGAGGAGGAGTCAATGCAAAACTCAGATATCTCCTCCTCTACTTATGTGACTGCAGAGAGGAGGACAGAGGACAGAGGACACACAGTTTAACATGATGGATTATAGGACAGGACTGCTGCTGCTCACTGTCTGCTGGGCAGGTCAACATCTTTACTGATCTGTATCTAACACAGCTTCTAATTGTGTCAACAGTTTATTTCACCAGATGTGTTTTTATCCTCTTTACAGGTGTTGATGGTCAGACTCTGACAGAATCTGATTCAGTGACTAAAAGGCCTGGAGAATCTCACAGATTGACCTGTACAGCCTCTGGATACACATTCAGTAGCCACTCCATTGCCTGGGTCAGACAGGCTCCTGGGAAAGGACTGGAGTGGATCGCTTTGATCCACCCTACTAGCAGTAGCTACATCTACTACTCTGAGTCAGTGAAAGGCCGGTTCACCGGCTCCAGCAACAACAGACAGCAGGTGTATCTGCAGATGAGCGGTCTGACGGCTGTAGACTCTGCTGTTTATTACTGTGCTCGACACACAGTGACTGAAGCTGGTTGAGCAGCTGTACAAAAACCCCTCATTATTACCACAGTTTTCTCACACTGTTAATGTGAGATTTGGAGTCTTTCAATATCATGACACAACGGTAGTTACACCAAACACTGTACGATTAGAAAAATATTTCTTAACATATAGAAATGAAATCACGAAATAGAGTTATCATGTTTATTGCAGAACAGACTCTTATCAAAATGTCTCTTTAGAGAAGACAGCAGCTGAACCATAAAAAGCATTTATGTGCTAACATTTAGAAAATGGTCTAATCTGAGATCCTACGTCTTTTAACTTATTTAGTTTGCATTTTTCATGCACTGCAGAAATGTGTTTTTGCACATTGTCAAATAGGTTTCAGTTCCTTAGTAGTTTATGTCCTCTTAAGGCTCCAAGTTTCTCTGTATCTGTCCTCAAATTGCCACTATTTGAATATTGAAACCTTTTGAAGTAAGAAAAGAAACAAAATCCAGGTCTTCATCCAGCTGCAGCAAACACAAGTAAACATTTAGACCATCATGCTTTCCTTCATTGCAGTTACAAAATAAGAATAAATAAAAACATATCGTTCAACCAATTTCTGAATTAGTTTCTAATGTTAAAACTAAAACAATGATTGGAAGTAAAGATTTTATGTTACTCATATGAATTATAGTCAAATTAAAGAAAAATAATAATTAAAGAAATGTAATCAACAGTTCATTTTTGTCAACAATTGCCTTAAATAACTATTTGCTGTTAGTTTAAATGATGTGTAATTCTGTTTGTATAGCCTTGAATTTGACATTTAAAGCAGAATGCGAAGTAGGAGGAGCTAATCGTCAAATGAATTCTCAAAGGGATCAAGTTTACTTCATATTTAAAGAGGGATTCAAGCTTTTGAAAACACAAGAAACTGTGTGAACATGGCTCAGGGAAAGCTAACACTCTTGGTGGTTGCTCTGTTTGTTTGGTCTGTCGCTGAAGGTCAGACCATAACTGAGTCTGAACCAGCAGTCAGGAAACCCGGAGAATCTCACAGACTCACCTGCACAACATCTGGATTCAACTTTGGAGGCTCACGATGGAACTGGATACACACTCAGAGTACTCCGATCTATTACTCTCAGTCGGTCCAGGGTAGATTCACTATCTCCAGAGAGGACTCCAGCAGTAAAGTGTATCTGCAGATGAACAGTCTGAAGGCCGAGGACACAGCAGTGTATTACTGTGCCAGAGAGACACAGTGAGAGACAGTAACAGGAGAGTCGTACAAAAACTACTTCCTCTGTTCAATCCCACCACTTGAACATTAAACAGATCCTTAACTACATTTATTGCAATGCTCATATTTTTTAAAGGCGTCCCTTTTTCACTATTAAATTATCTAATGATTTAACGTTGATTGTAGGTACATTAACAACTCTACAAATTCTTCTCATGAAGAAAAGGACAAAAATAAAACCATCTTTAGCAAAAACAGAATTAACTGTCATTAGTAAACCACTCAAATAAAAAGATCATTATTGTTTTTGTTTTAAAAATGTTTTAAGGACAATAATAGCAATGTCACTCTGTCTGTGACACTTATAACACTGATTTGAAAAACATACAGAAAAAATGAATTCCCTGCCCTTAATAAAGTATTTAAATATACATTTCAGGAGTGCTGTTTTGTTTAGTAATGGATATTGAATATGGAATAAAAGTTTTGACAAGATCTGGTGTAGAAATGATCAAAACTAATTTAATTATCTGTTTTTGCAAAAACAAAGTATACAAAGTTGATTGTAGACTCTTGAAACACTGAGGTGATTGTATTCTTGTAATAGTAACAATTTCATTTCATTTCATGGTTTACTTGAATCGGGACAGTGCACATTGATGAACACTTTAAAACAAAATAATGCTTACAAGTGTAAATTAGCCGGATTTGAGCTTTGAGCTCATTTCCATCCGTAGTCCCGACACATACAACATATAAGAACATGACATTTATATACATAGCAAAAATAAATGCATGATATGCAGGAAGAGCAAGAGCAGCATGCAAGCATTTACCACATGGCAGTACAATCTAGCAGCAACGGCATATAAAGTGCAAGAGGAGAAACCCCTGTATAAAAGTGGATGATTGCACGTCTGTTTGTTTCTCAACCATTCTTTAAGTTGACCTTTAAAACTATTGAGAGTGGGACAATCCTGTATCTCAGTTGGAAGGCTATTCCAGAAAGAGCTGCCTTTAATGGAGAGGACATTTTGTCCAAAAGTTGTCCGTCTACGTTGGACTTCACAGTCTCCTCTGGTTTCTGACCTAGTGCAGCGTCCAGTGTGTCTTTTGTGACTGAATTCCCCTAAGGGAGGGAGGGAGGGAGGGAGGGGGAGGGGGGGGGGGGGGGCGGGGGGCAGTCCATGTAAACATTTATAAAAAAAACACAAACTTTGAAAAGACTTAAAATGCTCAAAAATCAAGAAATTGTGTTTTTCAAGGATGGTACAGTGGTGGTATGCATTTAGCTTTCTGTCAAACACCTTGATAGCTCTCTTGTACTGTTGTTCTATGGGTTTCAGGTTTGTGGCACAAGCAAACGACCAGTTTGTCAAACAGTATTCAATGTGGGATAGAACAACCCAGTCTCACGGCATGTCGTGTTATAGTCACGACATTTCATCTCTTGATTCGTGTTCACCAACACCATTTCCCCCTTTTTTTCGTGTCACACAGAACGATTTTAAAAGCAATGTATTTCTAGTGGTAGTGTGTTTCGTCTTTTTGTCCGGTCGGGTCTTGGAAGACCGGAAGCCGTGTGGTTCATAAAAACATGTTCTTTATATATACAGTACAGTCTATGGTTCTTACTCAATATCAAGCCACGATTATTGTTTTTAATTAACATTTTTTATATGACAATAATGTGAATACCTTTATTTTATTCAACAGTAAATAAAATCCATTATTTGTTTGTTTCATCTGAAAAATCTGAATACCATAACAATCATACAATGTTCCAAAGTGACTTACAGCCCAAAAGGAAATGTTTACCAATTTAAATTGTAGAGATAATATTTTTAACATAAAATACTGTTAAAAGAGGACAATGTTCAATCAGAAAGGAGGAGTCAATGCAAAACTCAGATATCTCCCTGTCTACTTATGTGACTGCAGAGAGGAGGACAGAGGACAGAGGACACACAGTTTAACATGATGGACTATAGGACAGGACTGCTGCTGCTCACTGTCTGCTGGGCAGGTCAATATTTTAACCAATAATTATTTGACATAGATCCTATTTGTGTGCCAACTAAACTCATGTTACTTTCTTCTTCATTTTTACAATTCTTTATTTTGTTTTATGTGCATCTTATACAATGTTACATTCATGTTACTTTTTATCCTCTTGACAGGTGTTGGGGGTCAGACTCTGACAGAATCTGAACCAGTGACTAAAAGGCCTGGAGAATCTCACAGATTGACCTGTAAAACCTCTGGACTGTCATTCAGTAGCTACTACATGGCCTGGATCAGACAGGCTCCTGGGAAAGGACTGGAGTGGGTTGCTACTATCAGCAATGATGGCAGTAGCTACATCTACTACTCTGAGTCAGTGAAAGGCCGGTTCACCATCTCCAGAGACAACAACAGGGAGCAGCTGTATCTGCAGATGAGCAGTCTGACGGCTGTAGACTCTGCTGTTTATTACTGTGCTCGAGAGACACAGTGACTGAAGCTGGTTGAGCAGCTGTACAAAAACCCCTCATTATTACCACGCTTTTCTCACACTGTTAGATTTGGACTCTTTCCAGTATCATGAAACAACCTTAGTTACACCAAACAATATAGCATATGACATATAGCTGAATGTAGAAATCATATGACTAAATAGAGTTATCATGTTTATTGCAGAACAGAGCCTTATCAAAATGTCTCTTTAGAGAAGACAGCAGCTGAACCATAAAAAGCATTTATGTGCTAACATTTAGAAAATGGTCTAATCTGAGATCCTACGTCTTTTAACTTATTTAGTTTGCATTGTTCATACACTGCAGAAATGTGTTTTTGACATTGTCAAATAGGTTTCAGTTCCTTAGTAGTTTATGTCCTCTTAAGGCTCCAAGTTTCTCTGTATCTGTCCTCAAATTGCCACTATTTGAATACTGAAACCTTTTAAAGTAAAAAAATAAACAAAACCCAGGTCTTCATCCAGCTGCAGCAAACACAAGTAAACATTTAGACCATCATGCTTTCCTTCATTGCAGTTACAAAATAAAAAAACATAATTCAATCAATTTCTGAATTAGTTTTGAATTTTTACAACTAAAACAATGATTAGAAGTAAAGCTTTTATGTTACTCATATGAGTTATAGTCAAATTAAATTAAATTAAATAATCAACAGGATCTTTCATTGAAAAATAATAATTATAGTATTTTAATTTAATCAACAGTTCATTTGTATCAACAATTGCCTTAAATAACTATTTGCTGTTAGTTTAAATGATGTGTAATGCTGTTTGTATAGCCTTGAATTTGACTTTTAAAGCAGAATGTGAAGTAGAAGGAGCTAATCGTCAAATAAATTCTCAAAGGGAACAAGTTTACTTCATATTTAAAGAGGGATTCAAGCTTTTGAAAACACAAGAAACTGTGTGAACATGGCTCAGGGAAAGCTAACACTCTTGGTGGTTGCTCTGTTTGTTTGGTCTGTCGCTGAAGGTCAGACCATAACTGAGTCTGAACCAGCAGTCAGGAAACCCGGAGAATCTCACAGACTCACCTGCACAACATCTGGATTCAACTTTGGAGGCTCACGATGGAACTGGATCAGACAGGCTCCTGGGAAAGGACTGGAGTGGATCGCTTTTATCGGCAAAAGCAGTTCTCCGATCTCTTACTCCCAGTCGGTCCAGGGTAGATTCACTATCTCCAGAGATGACTCCAGCAGTAAAGTGTATCTGTAGATGAACAGTCTGAAGGCCGAGGACACAGCCGTGTATTACTGTGCCAGAGAGACACAGTGAGAGACAGTAACAGGAGAGTCGTACACAAGCTACTTCCTCTATTTACCACCACCCATGAGAGCATTCACTTCAAATTGAAATACTGAGTAACTGAATATTGACATCCTGTTTCATCTCATTTGACGCAATGTGTAATTCAGTTGCAACCTAAATACATATAGTGAATTTAAACAGATAATTTGTATGTTTTGAAGGAAATATGTATTTTTGTTTCTTTTGAGCCTCCAACTAAATGTATCATAGATAATATAAAATGTCCCATTTGAAACAACGTAGCTGATTATCTGATTCAGTATGGTTAAACTGTGCCCATGTATCTCTAGAAGTACATTAATGAAAGCAAACTTTGATAAAATTAAACATTAAACAAATCTATTAGATTTGCCGATTGAACACAAATCATCATTATATCATAAATATTATCATCAGGAAAGTTTTATCTGTTTGAATTTGAAACATTACTGTAACACAACCACAACCAAATGAAGCAAATTCTATATTTAACACTGGAGACAAACAACTGATTCCAGTCTGCTAACTGGCTAACTTTAATCCACCGTAAACACATTTGAGAAGTTGATTAAATACAAATTATATCTTAATAATATTTCCCTTAAAGAAGCAGCTCTGATCATATACTGTAGTCTCTAACCCAAATTAAATCAAATACACCTGAGATGAATGGTTAGTTAGTTATTTTAGTTTATTGTCGTATTGGATGTAGGCCTAAGTGAGTCCCTCTGGCAATCAAAATCGTTATACTTTATATGAAGTCTATTTTTTGTCCTTTTATAAATGGCCTTGCAAATTCCTAAGATTTACATTTCACATGAAGATTTCCTGCAAAAACAATGTCCCCTTTTTATAAAAAGCCGGTATCAAGCATGAGTTATGCATGATGTTTCCAGTATGTGGGTTGGGGCTTTGCTAAGCAGAATACAATTATTACATCTTATTTAAGTTTACATAAAAGTTACTGATGAATAACCTGAAACCTGAAATGTGAGTCTGTTTTTCTGACCTGTGTGTTAGAAGTTTTGTTAGAAATACAAAAATGAACTTTCATTTATTGTTTTTAAATAATAAATGTTCTTTCACATGTCCAACCCCATTTACAAAAGACAACTCCAGACGGACAGTCTGTCCCTCTTTTATAGCCTGTCAGTGTCCCTCTCTATGCAAAGTGAACTTCCTCACAGTCTGCTATAAAGACTTGATATCATGCTGTCAGCTGCAGCAGAAGAAGAGAAGCTCCATCAGGTCACCTTCAACACCAACCATGTTCTCTGTAGCTCTGCTGCTGCTGCTGGCTGCTGGATCCTGTGAGTCTCACTGAGGCAGAGACACTGACAGAACGCTCACACTGACTGCTCACTGTTATTAACCTCGCTCACTATTCAACATGTTTCCCTCCACAGGTGTGAAGTGTGAGCAGTTGATACAGCCAGCCTCTGTGACTGTGCAGCCAGGTCAACGTCTGACCATCACCTGTCAGGTCTCTTATTCTGTTAGCGGCTACTACACAGCCTGGATCAGACAGCCTGCAGGGAAAGGACTGGAGTGGATAGGGAGCAAATACATTGGAGGCTCAAATTACAAAGACTCACTGAAGAGCAAGTTCAGTATTGAGGTAGACTCTTCCAGCAAAACAGTGACTCTGAACGGACAGAGCGTGCAGCCTGGAGACTCTGCTGTGTATTACTGTGCCAGAGACACACTGTGACACACACCCTCAGTAGAGCTGAACAAAAACCCCTCAGAGCCTGAACACTTGTAACATGAAGCCACCAGAGGAGGAGCCCTCAGACCAGAAATGATCTCAACACCAGCTCACTGTTACATCATCAGTTTAATCATTTAGAGGTTATAATCACTGACACATTACTGTATGTATTCCCAAGACAAATTCAAATGACAAATTGTCGAACATTAAACTTTTCAAGTAGACCTATTAAAATAAAATCAGCTGAATTGGTTTCAGTAGATGAATTGCTTTAAATGTAGCAGGATGTATTCCCCACACAAATATCAATTAGTACAAGCTACGAGCCAAAACTTAAAATTTTTTGGATGTCATGGAGGCGTGTGGCGCAGTGGATAGAGCCTTGGTGTTGGGATCAGGGCGTCACAGGTTCAAACCCCACTGCAGTCAGCATGTCGTTGTGTCCCTGGGCAAGACACTTCACCCCAAATTGCTCCTGTGGGAATTGCCCACAGTATTGAGTATGTAAATCGCTTTGGATAAAAGCGTCTAATAAGTAACATGTAATGTGATGTCACAATTTCTCATGAAACAAATGCATTAATTACTGCACCGATAGAAGTGACACACAACGTCAGCTTTAATAAAAAAATAATTAAAAGACATGGGATGCTGTATGTCTATTTCAAACCTAGCCTTCAAAGTGATATACAAAACTTAATCATAACAATTGTAATGCCTTTTTTCAATAAACAGCAGCAGTAATTCTAGTTGCATCGGAAGAAACTGAATAAAATAAGAAATGTAAATATAACCAAGCAATATAAGGATAACATTGATATCAGACAAGACAACGTTCAATCAGAAAGGAGGAGTCAATTCAAAACTCAGATATCTCCACCTCTACTTATGTGACTGCAGAGAGGAGGACAGAGGACAGAGGACACACAGTTTAACATGATGGACTATAGGACAGGACTGCTGCTGCTCACTGTCTGCTGGGCAGGTCAACATCTTTACTGATCTGTATCTAACACAGCTTTTAATTGTGTCAACAGCTTATTTCACCAGATGTGTTTTTATCCTCTTGACAGGTGTTGATGGTCAGACTCTGACAGAATCTGATTCAGTGACTAAAAGGCCTGGAGAATCTCACAGATTGACCTGTACAGCCTCTGGATTCACATTCAGTGACTACAGCATGCACTGGGTCAGACAGGCTCCTGGGAAAGGACTGGAGTGGATCGCTTATATCAGATATGATGGTAGCACCCAGTACTACTCTGAGTCAGTGAAAGGCCGGTTCACCATCTCCAGAGAAAACAACAGACAGCAGGTGTATCTGCAGATGAACAGCCTGACGTCTGAAGACTCTGCTGTTTATTATTGTGCTCGACAGACACAGTGATACAGGAAGCCACAGAGCTGTACAAAAACCTCTGCATTGTCAGTGGCATTAACCAATAGAGAGTGCAAGTCATTTTCCAGCTTAAATCAGGATATCTTATATAGAAGATGTAAATACTTCCCCATGCAATGCTTTTGTCACAAGAAGTCTTTAGTGTTTTAAAATAAAGTCAGTGTCAAAGGTTACCCCAAAAGGGCAACACTGGTGGAAGTCCCCAGTGAAGCTACGCAAAAACCTTGCAGACTGTTAATGTCCAAATGTGTTTGTCTTCCTCTGTGTTATATGGCTTTTAATAAATACAAAATAAATATGAGGACTTTGTTTGAAATATTTATCAAAATCATATTCTTTTGGAGACTGTTAAGCTAGGGGGTATTTTGTATAATTCCTTAGGCTTATTAAACATTTGAGGGATCAACATGACGTAGGGATCCCCAAATATTTTTTCACTGGCCTCCGCATGTATTAAATTGAAAACAAGATATTGAGATATTTATAGAATGACAGAGCCAATGAATTGGTGAACAGAGAGAAGAAGAGGGGACCCAAGACGCATCTCACTATCTTCTTTGGTTCTCTTAATCTTTCTTTTCTCTTATCAGGTTGCACAGGTCAGAGTATGGAGTCTGTTCCTTCCTCTTCAGTAGTGAAGAGGCCTGGGGAGACTCTCAGTCTCTCCTGCAGGGGATCTGGCTTCACATTTAGCTGCTGCAGCATGCACTGGGTCAGACAACCTGCTGGAAAAGCACTGGAATGGATGGGTCGTGTTTACAGCGATGCAAGTGGAACAGAATATGCCAGTAGATTACAAGAACGGATAGAAGTCACCAGAGATAATAGCAACAGCATGGTGCATCTGAGGCTGTCCAACTTGAAGCCAGAGGACTCTGCTGTGTATTACTGCGCTAAACACACACACTGGTTAAAGGAAGCCCAGAGGCTTTACATAAACCTCTAACTATTTATTATCACTAGTACCAACAGGTGGCAGTAAATGATAAAAAGTCAGATGACAATAAGGAGAAAAATACAGCTTTTCTAAACACACTATGAAAGCAACAGCTGATGTGGAATTTCACTTCCCCTTTTTTAGATATACATTTTACTTCAGGCATTCTTACAACAATATTGTCCCATTATTTTTATTTTATTTTTACTGAAAGTATTGAGAATGGATTTCTGCATGATGTATCCAGTATGTGGGTTAGGGTTTTGCTGAGCAGAATAAATGATCACATCTTATTTAAGTTTAAATAAAAGTTTGTGATAAGTAACTTAAAATGTATCCTTATAATTGTCTAACCACAAATCCAAAAGACAACTCTTGACAGGACAGTCTGTCCCTCTTTTATAGCCTGTCAGTGTCCCTCTCTATGCAAAGTGAACTTCCTCACAGTCTGCTATAAAGACTTGATATCATGCTGTCAGCTGCAGCAGAAGAAGAGAAGCTCCATCAGGTCACCTTCAACACCAACCATGTTCTCTGTAGCTCTGCTGCTGCTGCTGGCTGCTGGATCCTGTGAGTCTCACTGAGGCAGAGACACTGACAGAACGCTCACACTGACTGCTCACTGTTATTAACCTCGCTCACTATTCAACATGTTTCCCTCCACAGGTGTGAAGTGTGAGCAGTTGATACAGCCAGCCTCTGTGACTGTGCAGCCAGGTCAACGTCTGACCATCACCTGTCAGGTCTCTTATTCTGTGGGCAGTCATCATACTCATTGGATCAGACAGCCTGCAGGGAAAGGACTGGAGTGGATTATCGGCGCACGTGTTGGATACACCACATACCAAAAAGATTCACTGAAGAGCAAGTTCAGTATCGACTTAGACTCTTCCAGCAACACAGTGACTCTGAACGGACAGAGCGTGCAGCCTGGAGACTCTGCTGTGTATTACTGTGCCAGAGACACACTGTGACACACACCATCAGTAGAGCTGAACAAAAACCCCTCAGAGCCTGAACACTTGTAACATGAAGCCACCAGAGGAGGAGCCCTCAGACCAGAAATGATCTCAACACCAGCTCACTGTTACATCACAAGTTTAAACATCTAGAGGTTATAATCACTGATACATTACTGTATGTATTCCCAGAAGAAGAAAATGAATAACACTTCTTTAAATTGTTAAACATCAGCATTTTCAAGTATCAAGTATTATATATTTTCAGTAATTGAATTTTTTTCTCTAAATATAAGTTACTTTGCAACCAATTTCAAGACTAATAACATTGTTCAAACTATTTATTCACAAATACCAAACAGTACATCCACGACTGAAACACAACAAATAGTTGGATGTCAGAGTTTCTTTCCAAAAACAAATGCATGCCTTTCTTTTCTTTATTTGACACAAAACGTCATTTTTGATTAAAAATATAAATGTTAAAGACATGAGATGTAGATAAAACCTGTAAAGTGATTTATTTACTAAATTAACTCAAAGTATTTTTTTAATGACAATAATGTTAATACTTTTATTTTAATAAACAGTAAATAAAATCCATTATTTGTTTGTTTCATCTGAAATATCTGAAATACATAATGATATTAAAATGTTACAAAGTGACTTACAGCCCAATAAGGAATGTTTACCAATTTAAAATAGTAAGAGATAATGTTATTAACATAAAATACTGTAAAAAGAGGACAACGTTCAATGAGAAAGGAGGAGTCAATGCAAAACTCAGATATCTCCTCCTCTACTTATGTGACTGCAGAGAGGAGGACAGAGGACAGAGGACACACAGTTTAAAATGATGAACTATAGGACAGGACTGCTGCTGCTCACTGTCTGCTGGGCAGGTCAACATCTTTACTGATCTGTATCTAACACAGCTTCTAATTGTGTCAACAGTTTATTTCACCAGATGTGTTTTTATCCTCTTGACAGGTGTTGATGGTCAGACTCTGACATAATCTGATTCAGTGACTAAAAGGCCTGGAGAATCTCACAGATTGACCTGTACAGCCTCTGGATTCACATTCAGTAGCTACTGGATGGCCTGGGTCAGACAGGCTCCTGGAAAAGGACTGGAGTGGATCGCTGATATCCACCCTACTACCAGTAGCACCATCTACTACTCTGAGTCAGTGAAAGGCCGGTTCACCATCACCAGAGACAACAACAGACAGCAGGTGTATCTGCAGATGAACAGTCTGACGGCTGTAGACTCTGCTGTTTATTACTGTGCTCGAGACACACAGTGACTGAAGCTGGTTGAGCACCTGTACAAAATCCCCTCATTATTACCACAGTTTTCTCACACTGTTAATGTGAGATTTGGAATCTTTCCAATGTCATGACACAACAAATATTACATAATTAATGTTGCTGCTAAATACTAACAATCTATGTGCAATATGTGCAATATATAAATGCCGTTAATAACTGTGTAATATATACCTGGCTGCTAAATCCTCAGAACTGTTACAGGATGTGTATTTTTTTTTATTATGTAACTTTTTATTATATTTTTTAGTATATCATAACTTAGTACTTTTTTTAATGCATGTCACATATTTAACATACGTAACATTAAGCTGTCTGTGGCTCTTTTTCCTGCTGGAACTACGCACATTTCCACTCCATGGGACTAATAAAGGTATTCTGATTCTGATTCTGATTCTGAATTATTATTAATTATTCTGAATAGACTTATGCATGATGTATCCAGTATGTGGGTTAGGGTTTTGCTAAGCAGAATAAATGATTACATCTTATTTAAGTTTAAATAAAAGTTAGTGATAAGTAACTTCAAATGTATCCTTATAATTGTCCAATCACAAATCCAAAAGACAACTCTTGACAGGACAGTCCGTCCCTCTTTTATAGTCTGTCAGTGTCCCTCTCTATGCAAAGTGAACTTCCTCACAGTCTGCTATAAAGACTTGATATCATGCTGTCAGCTGCAGCAGAAGAAGAGAAGCTCCATCAGGTCACCTTCAACACCAACCATGTTCTCTGTAGTTCTGCTGCTGCTGCTGGCTGCTGGATCCTGTGAGTCTCACTGAGGCAGAGACACTGACAGAACGCTCACACTGACTGCTCACTGTTATTAACCTCGCTCACTATTCAACATGTTTCCCTCCACAGGTGTGAAGTGTGAGCAGTTGATACAGCCAGCCTCTGTGACTGTGCAGCCAGGTCAACGTCTGACCATCACCTGTCAGGTCTCTTATTCTGTTAGCAGCTACTACACAGCCTGGATCAGACAGCCTGCAGGAAAAGGACTGGAGTGGATAGGGAGCAAACAAACTGGAGCTTCATTCTATAAAGATTCACTGAAGAGCAAGTTCAGCATCGACTTAGACTCTTCCAGCAACACAGTGACTCTGAACGGACAGAGCATGCAGCCTGGAGACTCTGCTGTGTATTACTGTGCCAGAGACACACTGTGACACACACCATCAGTAGAGCTGAACAAAAACCCCTCAGAGCCTGAACACTTGTAACATGAAGCCACCAGAGGAGGAGCCCTCAGACCAGAAATGATCTCAACACCAGCTCACTGTTACAGTCAAGAGGGAAAGAGTACTAAGATGTCATAGAAATATTCTTAACTTAATTCAACAGAAAGGGTTTTCACCAATTTAAACAATCTGACATTACAATCACTGATACTGTATATCATTGTAGGTATAACATCTAAAAGGTATAGTAAGACCATAAGTTAGTTTTCAAAGTGTCTGATAATATAGTTGATTCCTTTCTATGGTAGAATGAAATTCTCTAAAAGACAGTTCCTATTAAATAATTAATTAATAACATATGTAAAAGACAACTTTATCAGTGTCATAACTGGATTAGGAGAAGAATGAATAGTTTTTATCCGACTTCATATTTTTATAAAACTATAGAAAGGTTTGTTTTTATCATCTAAATCGTGTTTCTCAACCTTTTCTTTGCTCAACAACTTTATTAATCCCGCAAGGGGCAATTGGTTATGAGCAGCAGCTTGTGTCAAGTACACAGGCAGGAACATACAGGAAGAAAACACACAGATACACCCGGGAGCACAGATGTGGATCATTCCAATTTACACAAACAATAGTTCATAGCATCACAATAATACATGAATAAATAATCAAGTTAAAAGCCTTTCAAGAATTAAAAAGTTTGAGTGCAGAGGGATGATTGATTTTGAAAAGCGATTAGTCTTTAGAGCAGGTAGAGCATATCTTCGCCCTGATGGCAACAGATGAAATTCATGTGAAAGAACAGGACCTGGAGAGGCCAGAATGCTCTCTGCTTTCCGCAGAATCTGTTGGTTACAGAAGGAGTTTAAGTCTCTCTGTTTCATGCCGATGACCTTAGAGCAGGTTTTAACAATGCTGTTCAGGCTGTTCCTGTCTTTCAGTGTAAGGCTATGGAACCAGCAGATAAAAGAAAAACAAATAAGGCTCTCAATGAATGCTTGGTAAAAACAACAAAGAATGAAAGACCTGACAGAGAAAGTGTTCAGTTTGCGAAGAAGGTGCATTCTCTATTGACCCCGCTTCACAATACACTCAGTATTCAAATCAAATGTGAGGTGGTCATCGAAAATGGTGCCCAAGTATTTGTATGATGTGACAATTTCTACCTTGTCATTGTGTATGATGCACTCCATAGGAACATCCTTGTGAGTTATATTATCAATTATCAATTCATGGGCTATGTGATTAAAAACCACACCTGAACATTTCCTCATGTTTTGGATAATTTACATGAACTTAAGTCAGCTGATTTCCAATCATCAGTATGTAAATGATCTGTGTGTGTTGCCTCATAAACCAGCGAAGTGTGTGTGTGTGTCAGAGAGAGGACAGAAGAGCTCACATCAGTTCAGCTTCAACATCAACATGTTCTCTGCAGCCCTGATACTGCTGCTGGCAGCTGGATCCTGTGAGGAGCTTTCAGTGGATTCTCACTAATAAACACATCAGAAACACTGAGTGGTCAGATGAATGATGGAGATAATGTTGCTTTGTGTTTCCACAGGTGTGAACAGTATTGATCTCATCCAGCCAGACTCAATGGTTGTGCAGCCTGGACCAGTGTTGGGTGTAACGCGTTACAAAAGTAACGAAGTTACAGTAATATATTACTTTTTGCTGTAACGAAGTAATGTAACGCATTACTAATGAAATGTGGGTAATATATTACCCGTTACAATGCTCAGTAACGCAGTTACAACACATTTTAACCCGAAATTAAATGGTGTTTTGTTTTTTAAGAAATGTATTAACATAGCGAGACATTCCGACACCGGACAAATTGTGCGGGTCGATTAGTAAACCTGGTGTTTACCCTTCAGGCTTCGCGTCGAGATCTTCGGGGAAGTTGAACGTTATGCAACCATTCAAAAAAGAGAACGTAGCGAAAAATACAAACAACAAATTGTGTCAGGTGCGCGTGACCTGCTCCGCTGCGCGTACATCATTTCCAAAGTGCTTCCACAGCAGTGACACACATCTGATCTGTGGATAATCATTTATACGAAAATGGTTAAAGCAACCATCACTAAACGCCAGCAACACTGCATCTACTGCAGACAGTAGCAACAGGTCAGATGCGGACATCACGTTACCCTCCGTTGTGGACACTAGCTTACTCCCGCCTGACTCACCAGCCCCGGAGCAGCAGTCTTCGTCGCCCGAAACTACGCCGCCCCTCTGCGGCCCGCAGGTGCCAGGTATATCTAAACAACTACCCGCCTGTACAGTGGGGTAAGGCGGTCATTTTGCAGCTTGTGGTATAAAAATAGACAATGGCTAGAATATTCATGTGAAAATAGTACCATATTCTGACATGCCTGTAGAAATGTTGGGTCAAAAATAATGCATACAATAGCCATACTTGTCAACCCTCCCGATTTTCGCGGGAGACTCCCGATTTCATTGCCCTCTCCCGGTTTCCTCCCGGGGTCATATTTCTCCCGCATTTCTCCCGATTTCTGACAAAATCTGATTTAAACACGACTGTTTCCACTCCGACTTTAATACAGCTACACCATTGTTTGGTTTCCATGGTAACACGTCTCTTTAGTAGCGCGCGCAACTCAAAGTCTGAGAGGGTGAGGCAGATATTCACAGAAAACAGAACAAGAATCAACAACTACTCTACTCTCTGCTCACTCCTTTCCTGTAAAATACAGGTCCAACCCACACATATGCTCCATCAAGGATGGTGCTACAGGCCGCAAGGCAGTGCACTTACAACTACAATAAGCATGTTAATGTTAATCTAACAGCTCCGGCGATCCACTAGCACCGCCCCCCCCCCCCTCCAATTTTGCATTTTGAAATGCTCCCGATTTCTGAGGTCTAAAGGTTGGCAAGTATGACAATAGCACAGATGCCTTCACCACGAATGGCTACAAAAATATCTCATATCCCAAGCTTATTATCAACGAGCTGATGTTGCAGCTGAAATGTTCTCCAGGTCACAAAGTCAACCTCACATAATGATGTGATACCAGTTTTCAAGCACAGTAAATATTCTCTTCCCATCGTATATGATGGGACCAAGGTGATGATGTAGTAGGCTACATGGTTTTAATAATACTTTTGCCTTTCAATGTTTGCCATTTCAAACCATGAGCATGGTTTAAATAATATTTGCCTTGATTTACAATATGTTAACCTTCATTATAGTCCTTGACAGCGGTCTGTACTGCTGTATTAACAACATGTCACATGTTAAGAATTTACAATCAGAATCGAGTATTCAACGAAGCCCTGTAATACAATTTGTTAGTAGCCTTAAGGGCCTACACAGTTGTTATGCTACCACATCGCCCTTCACTGGATGCATAATGAGCTGCACTAAACTACATTTTAGCATTTAAAATACCTAGCTATTCTTTTGCGGTTATTTTGGTGAAAGTAACTAAAAAGTAACTAAAGTAGTGTAACTCATTACATTTCAGAGACAGTAATATTGTAATGTAACTTATTACTTTCAAAAGAGAGTAATGAGTAATATGTAATATATTACATTTTGGAAGTAACTTGCCCAACACTGGCCTGGACAGCCTTTGACCATCACCTGTCAGGTCTCTGGTTATTCTCTGACTGATAGCAGCTATGCAACAGGTTGGATCAGACAGTGTGAAGGAAAACCAATGGACTGGATTTCATACATGTGGGGTGGAGGTACCCTTCATCAAAACAATGCTCTGAAGAACAAGTTCAGCTACAGCAGAGACTCTTCTGCTGGAACAGTGACTCTAACAGGACAGAGTGTGCAGCCTGCAGACACAGCTGTGTATTACTGTGTACGTCAGCCCACAGTGACACAAACCACCAGCAGACCTGCACAAATACTCAGCAACCATGTGACTCAAAAACACAGAGTATAAATGTGAACAATGATACACATCTTACTCTCTGATAAGTTCATTACAAAATGTATTTAAATGTCTGTGTAATATTATTTCAATTCCAATGCAGCCAAGATCAGTATAGAAGAGACTGAGAGAAGCTTCATTTTGCACAAATGCAAAACACATATGACCAATTGAATTCATACTAAATGAGTTGTGTGCCTTGTGGTGCCTGTTAAATATAGAACACATTTTCTGTGTTTCTGTTTTGATCTACTAGAATAGAAAATAACAGTAGCTCTACCACTGAAGAGACAGGATGTCATTGCAGAACATAAACAAACTAATTTCCTCTTTTTTTGTTTTCATGAATCCAGAAATAAGTTGACAGGAAATGTAAGTGAATGTGAAATGTAAATGCAGCCGTCGTAGAGATACTCTGCTTATGGAAATGTTGATGTCACATGTTCCTTTTTGAATCTGTAGAGGGAGGTCGATGCAAACTCTTCCTCTCTTTAAAACACACCATCAGCGACTTGTTGCAGAACACCAGAGAAGTGTTATATGTTTCTGAAACACTCAGACCAGAAAGCACTGACAGTGTCTCTCAAATAATGGAAAGGACAATTATCTGGAGTTTATTATTTTTAGTTACTATTCATGGTGAGAAAATCTATTCTGATTTACTTCTTTTTTTATTTCTTTGGTAAAATGTTGGATAATGAGCAAACATGATTTACTTACAGGAGTCTGGAGTGAGATCAAACTGGAGCAGTCCTCCTCTCAGGTGCAAAGACCTGGAGGGACAGTGAAGATGTCATGTATCACATCTGGTTTTAATATGACAGATTATTTTATTCACTGGATCAGACAGAGGCCAGGACAAGCTCTGGAGTGGGTTGGGAGGATGAGTACAGAAAACAACTCTCCTGGCAGCTCCTTTCAAAGCCGCTTCACCATGACTGAAGATTTTCCCAGCAGCACTCAGTACCTCGAGGTCAGCAGCCTGGCAGCAGGAGACTCTGCTGTTTACTTCTGTGCTCGTGACACACAGTGACTAAAGACAGTGGAGCAGCTGCACAAAAACCTCCACTAACCACAAAGCAATGTGATCCATACACTTCTGGGTTTTCTCACACATTGCAAAAACACTTGGATGTATCCATATTAGATTTCTATGTATTTCACATTAATCACCAGATAGTCCCTCATGATATCTTATTATTTTACTTTAAATAACATTTGTCATATTTATAAATACAAGCCACAAATTACATTAAATCTGTAAAAGATAAAAAAGCAGAAAAACAATATTTGATCAGACAGAGAGCTTGGCTGGGTGACGAGATTATTAGAAAGGTGAAATGTGAGACTATAATGAAGCACATTTCCTAAACACTACTTTATATTGGTGATCAGAACAAAATTGTAGATTATTTATATTATAGTAAATGTGCTTCCATTATGATCAGAATGACTTGTGTGAAACAGAGCATTGATACCAACATGAATGATCTAATATATATATATATATATATAATTTGTTTAGATAAATGTGATAAAGATAAATTATGATTTCACAGGTTTGAATAATTTGTGTAAAAACTTGTCAAAAGTCGGAGCAAACATAATCATCTGTGTATTATTAGAATACATTTGTTTTTGATGTTCCCGCAATACTGATAGACATTCTACAAAAAGTGAAATTAGTTCAGAGAAAAGTCTAAACAGCTGAGATGGAGAGTTGATATTTTTTACAAACCCTGTGAGGAGGAGTCAATGCAAAACTCAGATATCTCCTCCTCTACTTATGTGACTGCAGAAAGGAGGACAGAGGACAGAGGACACACAGTTTAACATGATGGACTATAGGACAGGACTGCTGCTGCTCACTGTCTGCTGGGCAGGTCAACATCTTTACTGATCTGTATCTAACACAGCTTCTAATTGTGTCACCAGCTTATTTCACCAGATGTGTTTTTATCCTCTTTACAGGTGTTGATGGTCAGACTCTGACAGAATCTGATTCAGTGACTAAAAGGCCTGGAGAATCTCACAGATTGACCTGTACAGCCTCTGGATTCACATTCAGTAGCTACTACATGCACTGGGTCAGACAGGCTCCTGGGAAAGGACTGGAGTGGGTTGCTTCTATCAGCAGTGGCAGTAGCAGCATCTACTACTCTGAGTCAGTGAAAGGCCGGTTCACCATCTCCAGAGACAACAACAGAGAGCAGGTGTATCTGCAGATGAACAGTCTGACGGCTGTAGACTTTGCTGTTTATTACTGTGCTCGAGACACACAGTGACTGAAGCTGGTTGAGCATCTGTACAAAAACCTACAGTCCTCATCCTTGATGTGTTGATAGAGTAGCCTACAAAGAGAATTCTACATTGACTAAATCATTCGTTGTCGACGTTTTTATGAAAAGGAAAAAACAGTTGCTACTGAGCCAAGTTATAAAACACATTAATAAATGAAAATGTCTTTAAAGAATTAATTGCCTCATAAGACAGGCAAGGACTGAATAAACATATTGTAAATATATTTCATGTATGGGCAAAAAAAACCTCTAAATGTAGAAATGTCAGTCACATTATTCACACAAGCACCAACAGGTGGCAGTAGAGGATAAAAAGACAGGTGACAATAACGGGAATATGACAATGTCTCTAAACGTATCCTATGAAAGTCTTGAGGCTTTCCTTCAACAATAATGTCCCATTATTAATTGCTTAACAGCAGGTATCAATAATATGTGTATGCATGATGTTTCCAGTATGTGTATGGGCAACCAATGTTGTGCAAAGCAGAATAAATGATTACATCTTATTTAGGTTTAAATAAAAGGAACTGACAAATAATTTGAAATTCAACCTTATAATTTAAGGATATAAGCATTCAATCATAGTATGCAAAAAATAAATCTATATCTTATTTATTCAGGGGATGTGCTGTGTTTCTGTTTGAGGAGGAAGAGTCAATGCAAACTCTGACCTCTTCCATCTCTACATATGTGTTGCAGAGTGAAGGACAGACACTAAATCACTGACATACACACTGTAGACTGGACAGAGACAACTGGCTTTCACAATGATCAGACCTGATTATCTGGTGGCTTTTCTCATCCTGTCAATTTACTCTGCAGGTAAGAACAAAACCTGTTTTTCTGACAGAGCTCCTGGTACAAAGACAATATGGCTGCTTTACAGAAACTAATGAGCTGTTTACATGTCTGTAGGTACTGAGGGTCAAACACTGACTGAGTCTGAACCAGCGGTTAAAAAACCTGGAGAGTCCCACAGACTGACCTGCACATATTCAGGGTTTGGTGGTAATTATGATACTGCTTGGATCAGACAAGCTGCTGGAAAAGGACTTGAGTGGATCGCTTATATCAGCAGTGGCAGTAGCAGCATCTACTACTCTGAGTCTGTGAAAGGCCGGTTCACCATCTCCAGAGACAACAACAGACAGCAGGTGTATCTGCAGATGAGCAGTCTGACGGCTGTAGACTCTGCTGTTTATTACTGTGCTCGAGAGACACAGTGACACAGAAAGGAGAAACGCTGTACAAAAACTCAACAAGTCAAAACAAAGTCAAAACTTTGTGTTCTGCTTCTCACAATCACAAAAAAGCTTGAGCTCAACATCATCAAAACACTGAATGAAATATCGCCTCGAGATTTGATTAGAAATAAAAAGATAATTTTCATTTATTGTTTTAAAAAATAAATGTTATGTCATATGTCCAAACACAAATCCAAAAGACAACTCTTCACAGGACAATCCGTCATTCTTTTATAGCCTGTCAGTGTCCCTCTCTATGCAAAGTGAACTTCCTCACAGTCTGCTATAAAGACTTGATATCATGCTGTCAGCTGCAGCAGAAGAAGAGAAGCTCCATCAGGTCACCTTCAACACCAACCATGTTCTCTGTAGCTCTGCTGCTGCTGCTGGCTGCTGGATCCTGTGAGTCTCACTGAGGAAGAGACACTGACAGAACGCTCACACTGACTGCTCACTGTTATTAACCTCGCTCACTATTCAACATGTTTCCCTCCACAGGTGTGAAGTGTGAGCAGTTGATACAGCCAGCCTCTGTGACTGTGCAGCCAGGTCAACGTCTGACGATCACCTGTCAGGTCTCTTATTCTCTTGGCTACTACACAGCCTGGATCAGACAGCCTGCAGGGAAAGGACTGGAGTGGATAGGATGGAAATACACTGGAGGCTCAAATTACAAAGATTCACTGAAGAGCAAGTTCAGTATCGACTTAGACTCTTCCAGCAACACAGTGACTCTGAACGGACAGAGCGTGCAGCCTGGAGACTCTGCTGTGTATTTCTGTGCCAGAGACACACTGTGACACACACCATCAGTAGAGCTGAACAAAAACCCCTCAGAGCCTGAACACTTGTAACATGAAGCCACCAGAGGAGGAGCCCTCAGACCAGAAATGATCTCAACACCAGCTCACTGTTACATCACCAGTTTAAACATTTAGAGGTTATAGTCACTGATACATTACTGTATGTATTCCCAGAATAAAACATGAATAACACTTATAGTTCATACTATTTATTCACAAATACTAAACAGCACATCTACGAGCCAAAACATAACAAAAAATTGATGGATATCAGAGTTTCTTTCCAAAAACAAATGTGTAAATATTTGACACAAAACATAATTTTTGATTAAAAATAAAATGTTAAAGAAAAAAAGAAAAGTCTAAACAGCTGAGATGGAGAGTTGATATGTTTTACAAACCCTGTGAGGAGGAGTCAATGCAAAACTCAGATATCTCCTCCTCTACTTATGTGACTGCAGAGAGGAGGACAGAGGACAGAGGACACACAGTTTAACATGATGGACCATAGGACAGGACTGCTGCTGCTCACTGTCTGCTGGGCAGGTCAACATCTTTACTGATCTGTATCTAACACAGCTTCTAATTGTGTCAACAGTTTATTTCACCAGATGTGTTTTCATCCTCTTTACAGGTGTTGATGGTCAGACTCTGACAGAATCTGATTCAGTGACTAAAAGGCCTGGAGAATCTCACAGATTGACCTGTACAGCCTCTGGATTCACATTCAGTAGCTACAGCATGCATTGGGTCAGACAGGCTCCTGGAAAAGGACTGGAGTGGATCGCTTACGTCTGCACAAGCAGTTCTCCTATCTATTACTCCCAGTCGGTCCAAGGTAGATTCACTATCTCCAGAGATGACTCCAGCAGTAAAGTGTATCTGCAGATGAACAGTCTGAAGGCCGAGGACACAGCAGTGTATTACTGTGCCAGAGTGAGAGACAGTAACAGGAGAGTCGTACAAAAAATACTTCCTCTATTTACCACCACCCATGAGAGCATTCACTTTATATTGAAATTCTGAGTAACTGAATATTGACCTCCTATTTCATCTCATTTGACTCAATGTTTAATTCAGTTGTAACCTAAATAAATATAGTGAATTCTAACCGAAAATATGTATTTTTGTTTATTTTGTGCCTCCAACTAAATATATCAAAGATAATATTAAAATGTCACATTTCACACAACGCAGCTGTTTATCTGATTTAGTATGGTTAAACTGTGCCCATGTATCTCTAGAAGTACATTAATGAAAGCACACTTTGATTACATTAAACATTGAACAACATCTATTTGATTTGCCGATTGAACACAAATCCTCATTACTGTATATCATAAACATTATCATCAAGAAACCTTCATCTGTTTGAATTTGAAACATTTCTGCAACATAACCAAAACCAAATCAAACAAATTAAATATTTAACACTGGAGACAAACAACTGATTCCAGTCAGCTTACTGGAAACATTAAGTCCACCCTAAACACATTGGAGAAGTGAATTTAATACAAATGATATATTAATAAGGTTTCCCTGAAAGAAGCAGCTCTGATCATCTAATCTCTAACCCCAATTAAATCAAATACACCCGAGATTAATGGTTAGTTGTATCATTTACATTATTGTCTTCTTGGATGTAGGCCTACATGTGTCCCTCTGGCAATCAAAATTATAATTTTCTATTTGTTGTCACTTTGTTAATTGGCTTGCTAAATTATTCTTAAAACGACACACAAACTTAGTTAAAGGAGGAGTCAATGCAAAACTCAGATATCTCCCCCTCTACTTATGTGACTGCAGAGAGGAGGACAGAGGACAGAGGACACACAGTTGAACATGATGGACTATAGGACAGGACTGCTGCTGCTCACTGTCTGCTGGGCAGGTCAACATCTTTACTGATCTTTATCTAACACAGATTTTAATTGTGTCAACAGCTTATTTCACCAGATGTGTTTCTATCCTCTTTACAGGTGTTGATGGTCAGACTCTGACAGAATCTGATTCAGTGACTAAAAGGCCTGGAGAATCTCACAGATTGACCTGTACAGCCTCTGGATTCACATTCAGTAGCTACTGGATGGCCTGGGTCCGACAGGCTCCTGGAAAAGGACTGGAGTGGGTCGCTTTGATCCACCCTACCAGCAGCAGTGCCTACATCTTCTACTCTGAGTCAGTGAAAGGCCGGTTCACCATCTCCAGAGACAACAACAGAGAGCAGCTGTATCTGCAGATGAGCAGTCTGACGGCTGTAGACTCTGCTGTTTATTACTGTGCTCGATACACACAGTGACTGAAGCTGGTTGAGCAGCTGTACAAAAACCTACATTCCTCATCCATACTTTGTTGATAGACTACAAGGAGAATTATACTTTGACTAAATCTTTCCTTGCTGTAGTTTTTATGAAAATGAAAAAAACAGTTGCTACTGAGCCAAGTTACAAAACACAATAATACAAAATAAATATCTTTAAATAAATAATTTCCTCCTAAAACAGCCAAGGACAGAAAAAACATCTTCTAAATGTATTTTTCATGTATGGGCAAAAATAAACATTTAATGTAGAAATGTCAGTCACATTACTCACACAAGCACCAACAGGTGGCAGTAGAGGATACAAATACAGATGACAATAACGGGAATATGACAATGTCTCTAAACGTATACTATTAGTAGTAGTATTTGTTTATTTGCCCCCGAGGAGAAAATGGGTTGCAGCACATCACAAAGGCATTTAAAAAGATAAGACAATACGTCACTGACAACAACATAGACCCAGATTAAAACAAACAGACACAAGAAAAACAGATATCGGCGGACATGGCAAGGGGCCTAGGCCCTCAGTTGCGAAATAGGGGGGACAGGGCAAGACCAGCTGGGTAAACACTGCGTCCTAGCCATCACTGATTCAGGAGTATGATGGCTTGTGGGACGAAAGACAGCCTGGATCTGTCCTTTTTTAACAGAGGGGTACGATCTCTCCGCCCGGATGGTAACAGTTCAAAGTAAGAGACAAGTGGGCGCCTCAGGTCACTCACAATATTGTGTGCCAATTTTAAAACTCAGTCCTTGTATAAGCATTCTATATTAGAAAATGAGATTCCTGTCAATTTACTGGACAATGTTATGGCCCTCCTGAATGACTTTTTCTGTGCCTCAGTGGCGTTGCCGAACCAGCATATAATGCAGAAGGAGAGCACACTTTCAATAAAAGCAAGATAAAACATCTTAACCATTCTGTTGCCGACATTAAAAGAGAATCATTTCCGTAAAAAAAACATTCTTTGTTGAGACTTGACATTTATTTTCTCAGAACAAACATCCCATCTGAGCTAGTGGTCAAGCACGACACCAAGATATTTGTACACATTGAATGGGCTCGCTATTTAAAAGAGTAGGGTTGGGGGATTGTGCTATTCTAAAATCAATTTTCATCTCCTTTGTTTTTGAGGTGTTTAGAAGCAGGTTTGACTTCTCACACCAGTTAATAAAGAAGTCGAGGACAGGCCCATGCTCCTCTTCCTCATCAAATAGGAGGCTGACCAGGGCCGTATCATCTGCAGACTTAATAAAGTGCCTATTGGGAAAAGTGCTGATGCAGGAGTTGGTGTATAAACTAAATAACAGAGAGGATAAGACACATCCCTGGGGTGAGCCTATCCAGGTACTTATTGTGTCAGAAAGTGCCTTGCCTATTTTGACCTGCTGAGTTCTACAGCTGAGGAAGTCAACGATCCAGGAGATCAGACCAGGTACAAGTGAGAATTCTTCAGTTAAAATATTTGCTAAAATACTTGGCTTGATTGTGTTAAAAGCCGATGAGAAGTCGGCAAATAGAATGTTTACATGGGCTTTTGGCTTCTCGAGGTGAGTGTGCAGAAGATGCAGGAGGGTTGCGATAGCATCTTCCACCCCTCCAGATGCCTGATATGCAAATGGCATGAGATCTAAGAGGTGCTGCGTTTGTGAGATGAAATGCCTCTTAACTAAACGCTCAAAACATTTCATTACCAGTGAAGTGAGTGCTATAGGCCGAAAGTCATTGGGCTCACTGGCCCTGGGGGATTTTAGGCACTGGAATAATTGTGGATGTTTTCCAAAGAGAAGGGACTTTTTGCAGATTAAGGGAGGACCTAAACATTTCTGTAAATACAGGTGCAAGTTGTTCTGCACAGTGTTTTCAAACAGCTCCTTCAATATTATCGGGGCCAGGGCTTTTTCGTGCTTTACACTTCCTGAAGAGATGGATGACTTCTGACTCCTCAATAGTCATACTAGAGGGGAGGGGGGGAGGATGGAGGGGAATGACAGTGTCAGCCTCTATACTGTTGCTACTCTCAAACCGGCAGAAGAAGGTGTTCAAATGATTTGCCGTCTCCCTTCCCTCACCACTGATCAAGACAGGAGACGGTTTTCCCCTGCCCTTATGTGGAGCAGTCGTCATGTTTTTAATTCCCTGCCATGCTTCTCTGGGATTACCAGACTTACTATAAAAGGCTTGAGGCTTTCCTGCAACAATCATATCCCATTATTAATTCCCTAACAGCAGGTATCAATAATATATGTATGCATGATGTTTCCAGTATGTGGATGGGCAACCAATGTTGTGCAAAGCAGAATAAATGATTACATCTTATTTAGGTTTAAATAAAAGGAACTGACAAATACCTTAAAATTCAACCTTATAATTTAAGGATATATACATTCAGTCATAGTATGCAAAAAGGAAATCTACATCAAATGTATTCAGGGGATGTGCTATGTTTCTTTTTGAGGAGGAGGAGTCAATGCAAACTCTGACTCATGGGAAAACACAACATCTGGATTCAACTTTGGAGGATCAGTATGGAACTGGATCAGACAGGCTCCTGGGAAAGGACTGGAGTGGATCGCTTTAATACACACAGCTAGTTCTCCGATCTCTTACTCCCAGTCGGTCCAGGGTAGATTCACTATCTCCAGAGATGACTCCAGCAGTAAAGTGTATCTGCAGATGAACAGTCTGAAGGCCGAGGACACAGCAGTGTATTACTGTGCCAGAGACACAGTGAGAGACAGTAACAGGAGAGTCGTAACTAAAACTACTTCCTCTGTTTACCACCATCCATGAGAGCATTCACTTTATATTGAAATACTGAGTAACTGAATATTGACATCCTATTTCATCTCATTTTACGCAATGTTTAATTCAGTTGCAACCTAAAGAAATATAGTGAATTCAAACAGAAACTATTTATTTTTGTTTATTTTGTGCCTCCAACAAAATGTATCACAGATAATATATAAAATGTCCCATTTGAAACAACGCAGCTGATTATCTGATTCAGTATGGTTAAACTGTGCCCTTTTATCTTTAGAAGAACATTATTAAATGCACACTTTGATTACATTAAAAATTAAAAAACATCTATTTGATTTGCCGATTGAACACAAATCATCATTATATCATAAACATTATCGTCAGGAAAGTTTAATCTGTTTGAATTTGAAACATTACTGCAACATAACCACAAACAAATGAAGCAAATTCTATATTTAACACTGGAGACAAACAACTGATTCCAGTCTGCTAACTGGCTAACTTTAATCCACCGTAAACACATGTGAGAAGTTGATTCAATATCAAATATATATTAACAATGTTTCCCTTAAAGAAGCAGCTCTGATCATCTCATGTCTAACCCAAATTCAATCAAATACACCTGACATTAATGGTTAGTTAATTAATTTAGTTTATTGTCATATTGGATGTAGGCCTAGGTGTGGCAATCGAAATGATTATACTTTACATGAAGTCTATTTGTTGCCCCTTGATAAATGGCTTTGCAAAATTACTCTTAAAAAGACACACAAACTTAGTTATAGGAGGAGTCAATGCAAAACTCAGATGGCTCCCCCTCTACTTATGTGACTGCAGAGAGGAGGACAGAGGACAGAGGAAACACAGTTTAACATGATGGACTATAGGACAGGACTGCTGCTGCTCACTGTCTGCTGGGCAGGTCAACATCTTTACTGATCTTTATCTAACACAGCTTCTAATTGTGTCAACAGTTTATTTCACCAGATGTGTTTTTATCCTCTTGACAGGTGTTGATGGTCAGACTCTGACAGAATCTGATTCAGTGACTAAAAGGCCTGGAGAATCTCACAGATTGACCTGTACAGCCTCTGGATTCACATTCAGTAGCCACTGGATGAACTGGGTCAGACAGGCTCCTGGGAAAGGACTGGAGTGGATCGCTTTTATCGACACTGGCGGTAGCACCAAGTACTACTCTGAGTCAGTGAAAGGCCGGTTCACCATCTCCAGAGACAACAACAGACAGCAGGTGTATCTGCAGATGAACAGTCTGACGGCTGTAGACTCTGCTGTTTATTACTGTGCTCGAGAGACACAGTGACTGAAGCTGGTTGAGCAGCTGTACAAAAACCCCTCATTATTACCACACTTTTCTCACACTGTTAATGTGAGATTTGGAGTCTTTCAATATTACGACAACGGTAGTTACACCAAACAATTTAAGATTAGAAAAATATTTCTTAGCATATGGCTGAATGTAGAAATCATATCACTAAATCAACTTATCATGTTTATTGCAGAACAGAGCCTTATCAAAATGTCTCTTTAGAGAAGACAGCAGCTGAACCATAAAAAGCATTTATGTGCTAACATTTAGAAAATGGTCTAATCTGAGATCCTACGTCTTTTAACTTATTTAGTTTGCATTTTTCATGCACTGCAGGAATGTGTTTTTGCACATTGTCAAATAGGTTTCAGTTCCTTAGTAGTGTAAGTCCTCTTAAGGCTCCAAGTTTCTCTGTATCTGTCCTCAAATTGCCGCTATTTGAATACTGAAACCTTTAAAAATAAAAAAATAAACAAAACCCAGGTCTTCATCCAGCTGCAGCTAACACAAGTAAACATTTAGACCATCATGCTTTCCTTCATTGCAGTTACAAAATACAATTAAATAAAAACATATCGTTCAACCAATGTCTGAATTAGTTTTGAATTGTTACAACTAAAACAATGATTAGAAGTAGAGCTTTTATGTTACTCATATGAGTTATAGTCAAATTGAAGAAAAAATAATAATTCTAGTATTTTAATCAACAGCTCATTTTTGTTAACAATTGCCTTAATCCATAAGAACCCGGACCCAGTTCTACTTTTGGGAAAATTAAGGGGAATACAATTTAAACTAAATAGACCACCTAGAACACATTTCTGAAAAGAACCCCCCCCCCCCAGTGTCAAATATCTGAAATGTGACATATATGTCACATTGGGCTTTAATGGTAAAATAACTTTATTTATAACTTAATTAATGAGGATGATTTTTTGGTTTAAATTAGTTTGAACATTCTTTAAATTGAAGAATAAAGAATATATTAACTAAATATATTTGAATCAGCTAAATTAACTGAACAGATCATAATCATATTTCTAATTATGCATATATGTCACTCCGGGTTTACTTTGAAAGTTTAGGGTTAAAGTCCCGATGTGACATCAGTGTCACAGCGATGTTTGTCTCATTTGATTCATATCAATTTGATCAAGGAATGTTTCCACAATAGGTTAAATGTAATAAAGGACATGTTATGTAAGCATTTTAATTCTTAAACGGCTAGAATTGTACCTTTAGCAACACAAAAAAAGCTTTTGAAATGTAGCTAGTTCTGTCACATGTGTTAGTCTGGCACATGGACATCTTGGACATGTTGCTATGGGAACACAAAATCAAATGACCTGGACTATGACCCACCAGACTGTTCAGTGTGTGTCACTTAGGGACTTCATGAGATAAAATAAAGGCCAAAGCTGTACAAGGAACTTTCCAGAACATTTAAAGTTCATGTGACACCCGTGTCACGGTGGGTCCTTATTAAATACCTATTTGCTGTTAGTTTAAATGATGTGTAATGCTGTTTGTATAGCCTTGAATTTGACTTTTAAAGCAGAATGTGAAGTAGGAGGAGCTAATCGTCAAATGAATTCTCAAAGGGATCAAGTTTACTTCATATTTGAAGAGGGATTCAAGCTTTTGAAAACACAAAAAACTGTGTGAACATGGCTCAGGGAAAGCTAAAACTCTTGGTGGTTGCTCTGTTTGTTTTGTCTGTCGCTGAAGGTCAGACCATAACTATAGGTTACTTACGTAACCTCAGTTCTCAGAGTAACATGAACTGAGATGTCTCACTATGGGATTCGCCTCATCGCGGAGCAAACAGAAGCATCAATCTCATTACGCCAATCCTGATTGGCTGGTGATCTTGATGTCAGCGTCAGGGAATCCACCCACCCTTTAAGTAGCTTGCGCTACGTCGCAGCGTCATTCAAAAATAAGCACCTCTTCTCGACCTGTACAGCCTCTGGATTCACATTCAGTAGCTACAACATGGCCTGGGTCAGACAGGCTCCTGGGAAAGGACTGGAGTGGATCGGTCTTTTCGACACTGGTAGCACCCCGTACTACTCTGAGTCAGTGAAAGGCCGGTGCTTATTGCAGAACAGAGCCTTATCAAAATGTCTCTTTAGAGAAGACAGCAGCTGAACCATAAAAAGCATTTATGTGCTAACATTTAGAAAATGGTCTAATCTGAGATCCTACGTGTTTTAACTTATTTAGTTTGCATTTTTCATGCACTGCCGAAATGTGTTTTTGCACATTCTCAAATAGGTTTCAGTTCCTTAGTAGTTTATGTCCTCTTAAGGCTCCAAGTTTCTCTGTATCTGTCCTCAAATTGCCACTATTTGAATACTGAAACCTTTAAAAGTAAAAAAAGAAAAAAAAAACAGGTCTTCATCCAGCTGCAGCAAACACAAGTAGGCCTACACATTTAGACCATCATGCTTTCCTTCATTGCAGTTACAAAATAAAAATAGATAAAAACATAATTCAATCAATTTCTGAATTAGTTTCGAACTGTTACAACTAAAACAATGATTAGAAGGCTTGTATATGATGCATAGGAGTTATAGTCAAATTAAAGAAAAAAAATCTGCTGGAGCCTTAGTTGTAAAAATATAATTATAGTAGTTTAATTTAATCAACAGTTCATTTTTGTCAACAATTGCCTTAAATAACTAGTTGCTGTTAGTTTAAATGATGTGTAATGCTGCATTTGACTTTTAAAGCAGAATGCAAAGTAGGAGGAGCTAATCGTCAAATGAATTCTCAAAGGGATCAAGTTTACTTCATATTTAAAGAGGGATTCAAGCTTTTGAAAACACAAGAAACTGTGTGAACATGGCTCAAGGAAAGCTAACACTCTTGGTGGTTGCTCTGTTTGTTTGGTCTGTCGCTGAAGGTCAGACCATAACTGAGTCTGAACCAGCAGTCAGGGAACCCGGACAATCTCACAGACTCACCTGCACAACATCTGGATTCAACTTTGGAGGCTCACAATGGAACTGGATCAGACAGGCTCCTGGGAAAGGACTGGAGTGGATCGCTTTTATACACACTCAGAGTTCTACGATCTATTACTCTCAGTCGGCCCAGGGTAGATTCACTATCTCCAGAGATGACTCCAGCAGTAAAGTGTATCTGCAGATGAACAGTCTGAAGGCCGAGGACACAGCAGTGTATTACTGTGCCAGAGAGACACAGTGAGAGACAGTAACAGGAGAGTCGTACACAAACTACTTCCTCTGTTCAATCCCAACACTTGAACTTTAAAAAGATCCTTAACTACATTTATTGCAATGCTCATATTTTTTAAAAGGCGCCCCTTTTTCATTATTAAATGATATAATGATACATAACTAATGATGTCGGTACATTAACAACTCTTCAAATTATTTTCATGAGAAAATGACAAAAATAAAACCATCAATAGCAAAAACAGAATTAACTGTCATTAGTAAACCACTCAAATAAAAAGATCATTAGTGGTTTTGTTATACAAATACTTTAAGGACAATAATAGCAATTAAACTCTGTCTGTGACACTTATAACACTGATTTGAAAAACATACAGAACAAATAAGTTCACTGGCCTTATTAAAGTATTTAAATATACATTTCAGGTGTGCTGTCCCATTTCAAACAACGCAGCTGTTTATCTGATTCAGTTTGGTTAAACTGTGCCCATGTATCTCTAGAAGAACATTAATGAATGCAAATGTGACCTGCCCCACCGGGGAGGGGGGGGGCTGCGATAATAAAAGGGGGTTAGGATACTTAACGCTAACCTGGGTTCCCAAATACGAGCCCTTAGGACAAGTCGCGCAGATAAGAATAAAAGGATGGACAGGGACGAGGCCTCAAGTTCAAATTTTTACAAAAGTTTATTATATAAATAATCAGGTAAAAGTTCAGTATTATAAAATGCAGATTAAAACTTGTTCAGCTTCCCCAGTCGACACACCTAAGTCCCACGATTGAAGGCTGGCTCAGACACGGAGAGAATAACTAGAAGAATTATAATATCACACATATAGTGATAGTTAAATAGTCAAAAAGTGATTCTTCTGGCCAACTGCTGAGGGTTTCCCCAAAATCACAATATCACCACGTGTAGCTGCATTCAATCAACACTCACTGCAAATCACCCATATACCTATTTGCATGCAAAACGTGCCCAGCAAACCACATGCTCCACTCCACAGTATGGCCAGGATCGTCACTGAAGAAGGATAAACACAGAGACAGTATTAGACCTTGTGGGACAGGGTGGGTCGTTACAAGGAGGGTGCTAGCTTTAAAGACTTAATCACTAGTTTGTACACAATACAACAAACTAGTCTATAAGCAAAACATAGAAGGCAGGCAAATCAATACTTAGGCAACAAATAGCCTGTAGGCATGGTAAAATACAGCTAAAACCTAAGATCAAGAAAAGGAAAGGCAAAACAGTAGCAAACTAATCCTAAAATAAATGGAGAAAGGAGATTAGAAATGGTATAAAGACTTATATGAATGTCCTTCAATGTACATACAATTAATCTCCTACCTCTGATGCAAACGCATCCACTCAAATATCACCTCACTGGACACCTCCGCAACCGTGATTCTCTACAGTCTCTGCTGGGGCTGTCAAGAAGCCTGGCGTTTACAGGCCACATGTTAACATTTTAGTGGTACACTGAATGTTACAAGTCCTAACAGCAGCTTCACATACCTCGTATAATAGGGGGAATACACGCCTATCAGCCAGACAACGATGACTGGAACAAGAACACTCAGTCACAGCTGATTTGGGTGAGGTGTCAGTGGGCATTTAAAGTGTAGCGGGAGATGCTGAACTACGTACAGCTGAGGCGTTTTCCTGACCTGGAAGGGCCAGCTGACTATATAAATGTCATGTTCTTAAATGTTGTACGGATGGAAATTAGATCAAAGCTCAAATCTGGCATGTTTTAAAGCATTATTTGTCTTAAATGTTCATCAATATGCATTGTCCCTCGTCAAATAAATGATTAAATAAAATAAATAAAGAAGCAGCTCTGATCTAACCCAATTTAAATCAAATACACCTGAGATTAATGGTTAATTCAATAATGTAGTTTATTGTCATATTGGATGTAGGCCTAGGTGTGTCCCTCTTGCAATCAAAATCATTATACTTTACTGTACATGAAGTCTATGTTTAAACACACACACACACTTAGTTATAGGAGGAGTCAATGCAAAACTCAGATATCTCCCCCTCTACTTATGTGACTGCAGAGAGGAGGACAGAAGACAGAGGACAGACAGTTTAACATGATGGACTATAGGACAGGACTGCTGCTGCTCACTGTCTGCTGGGCAGGTCAATATTTTAACCAATAATTATTTGACATAGATCCTATTTGTGTGCCAACTAAACTCATGTTACTTTCTTCTTCATTTTTACAATTCTTTATTTTGTTTTATGTGCATCTTATACAATGTTACATTCATGTTACTTTTTATCCTCTTGACAGGTGTTGGGGGTCAGACTCTGACAGAATCTGAACCAGTGACTAAAAGGCCTGGAGAATCTCACAGATTGACCTGTAAAACCTCTGGACTGTCATTCAGTAGCTACTACATGGCCTGGATCAGACAGGCTCCTGGAAAAGGACTGGAGTGGATCGCTTCTATCCACCCTACTAGCAGTGCCTACATCTACTACTCTGAGTCAGTGAAAAGCCGGTTCACCATCTCCAGAGACAACAGCAGAGAGCAGCTGTATCTGCAGATGAACAGTCTGACGGCTGTAGACTCTGCTGTTTATTACTGTGCTCGAGACACAGTGACTGAAGCTGGTTGAGCAGCTGTACAAAAACCTACAGACCTCATCCTTCATGTGCTGAAAGAACACAAAGAGAGTTATACGTTGACTAAATCTTTCCTTCTTGTAGTTTTTATGAAAACGAAAAAAAAGTTGCTTCTGGGCCAAGTTATAAAACACATTAATAAATAAAAATATATGTTTTATTTATTAAAAATAATTTCCTCATAAAACACCCAAGGAAAGAAAAACATCTTCTAAATGTATTTTTCATGTATGGGCAAAAATAAACGCTAAATGTAGAAATGTCAGTCACATTACTCACACAAGCACCAACAGGTGGCAGTAGAGGATACAAATACAGATGACAATAACGGGAATATGACAATGTCTCTAAACGTATACTATGAAAGTCTCGAGGCTTTCCTTCAACAATAATGTCCCATTATTAATTTCTTAACAGCAGGTATCAATAATATGTGTATGCATGATGTTTCCAGTATGTGGATGGGCAACCAATGTTGTGCAAAGCAGAATAAATGATTACATCTTATTTAGGTTTAAATAAAAGGAACTAACAAATAACTTGAAATTCAACCTTATAATTTAAGGACATAAGCATTCAATCATAGTATGCAAAACATAAATCTATATCTTATTTATTCAGGGGATGTGCTGTGTTTCTGTTTGAGGAGGAAGAGTCAATGCAAACTCTGACCTCTTCCATCTCTACATATGTGTTGCAGAGTGAAGGACAGACACTAAATCACTGACATACACACTGTAGACTGGACAGAGACAACTGGCTTTCACAATGATCAGACCTGATTATCTGGTGGTTTTTCTCATCCTGTCAATTTACTCTGCAGGTAAGAACAAAAGCTATTTTTCTGACAGAGCTCCTGGTACAAAGACAATATGGCTGCTTTACAGAAACTAATGAGCTGTTTACATGTCTGTAGGTACTGAGGGTCAAACACTGGCTGAGTCTGAACCAGGGGTTAAAAAGCCTGGAGAGTCCCACAGACTGACCTGCACATATTCAGGGTTTAGTGGTAATATCGATACTGCTTGGATCAGACAAGCTGCTGGAAAAGGACTGGAGTGGATCGTTTATATCAGCAGTGGCAGTAGCAGCATCTACTACTCTGAGTCTGTGAAAGGCGAGTTCACTATCTCCAGAGACAACAACAGACGGCAGGTGTATCTGCAGATGAGCAGTCTGACGGCTGTAGACTCTGCTGTTTATTACTGTGCTCGAGAGACAGTGACACAGAAAGGAGAAATGCTGTACAAAAACTCAACAAGTCAAAACAAAGTCAAAACTTTGTGTTCTGCTTCTCACAATCACCAAAAAGCTTGAGCTCAACATCATCAAAACACTGAAGGAAATATTGCCTCGAGATTTGATTAGAAATAAAAAGATAATTTTCATTTATTGTTTTAAAAAATAAATGTTATTTCATATGTCCAAACACAAATCCAAAAGACAACTCTTGACAGGACAGTCCGTCCCTCTTTTATAGCCTGTCAGTGTCCCTCTCTATGCAAAGTGAACTTCCTCACAGTCTGCTATAAAGACTTGATATCATGCTGTCAGCTGCAGCAGAAGAAGAGAAGCTCCATCAGGTCACCTTCAACACCAACCATGTTCTCTGTAGCTCTGCTGCTGCTGCTGGCTGCTGGATCCTGTGAGTCTCACTGAGGCAGAGACACTGACAGAACGCTCACACTGACTGCTCACTGTTATTAACCTCGCTCACTATTCAACATGTTTCCCTCCACAGGTGTGAAGTGTGAGCAGTTGATACAGCCAGCCTCTTTGACTGTGCGGCCAGGTCAACGTCTGACCATCACCTGTCAGGTCTCTTATTCTCTTGGCTACTACACAGCCTGGATCAGACAGCCTGCAGGGAAAGGACTGGAGTGGATAGGAATGAGAGCTGGTTCAACTACATTCTACAAAGATTCACTGAAGAGCAAGTTCAGTATCGACTTAGACTCTTCCAGCAAAACAGTGACTCTGAACGGACAGAGCATGCAGCCTGGAGACTCTGCTGTGTATTACTGTGCCAGAGACACACTGTGACACACACCATCAGTAGAGCTGAACAAAAACCCCTCAGAGCCTGAACACTTGTAACATGAAGCCACCAGAGGAGGAGCCCTCAGACCAGAAATGATCTCAACACCAGCTCACTGTTACATCACCAGTTTAAACATTTAGAGGTTATAATCACTGATACTGTATATCATTGTAGGTCTAACATCTAAAGGGGATAGTCAGACCATACGTTAGTTTTAAAAGTGTCTGATAATATAGTAGATTCCTTTCTATAGCAGAATGGGATCCTCTAAAAGACAGTTCCTATTAAATAATTATTCAATAACATATGAAAAAGACAACTTTATCAGTGTCATAACTGGATTCGGAGAATAATTAATATTTTAATCAGACTTCATGGTGATGTTATTTTGATAAAACTATAGAAAAGTTTGTTTTTAGAATCTAAATTGTGTTGCTCAACCTTTTCGATGTGATTAAAATCACACCTGAACATTTCCTCATGTTTTGGATAATTTACATGAACTCAAGTCAGCTGATTTCCAATCATCAGTTGCCTATGTAAATGATCTGTGTGTGTTTCTTCATAAACCAGCAAAGTGTGTGTGTGTGTGTGTGTGTGTATGTGTATGTGTGTGTGTGTGTGTGTGTGTGTGTGTGTGTGTGTGTGTGTGTGTGTGTGTGTGTGTGTGTGTGTGTGTGCGTGTGTGTGTGTGTGTGTGTGTGTGTGTGTGTGTGTGTGTTCCACAAAGAAATGCGATCCTATACACTTATGGGTTTTCTCACAAATTAAAAAAGCACTTGGATGTATCCACATCAGATTTCTATGTGTTTCCCATTAATCACCAGATAGTCCCTCATTATTTCTTATTATTTTATTTTAAATAACATATTTCATATTTATAAATACAAGCCCCAAATTACATTGAATATGAAAAGAGAAACAAGCTGAATAACAATATTTGAACAGACACAGAGCTTGGCTGGGTGACTAGATTATTAGAAAGGTGAAATGTGAGAGGAGAATAAAGCACATTTCCTAAACACTACTTTATATTGGGCTCTCGTCTTTCAATCAGAAGGTTGTGGGTTCGATCCCAGTCAACATGTCGATGTGTCCTTGGGCAAAATACTTAACCCTGAGTTACTCCCGATGGCATGGCCAACGGTGTGTGAGTGTGTTTGAATGTTAGTTCCTAGAGTAAGGTACACTGCTCTGTGTGAATGGGTGAATAACATGTAGTATGTAAAGTGCTTTGAGGGGTTGTAAAGACTGGATAAAGGGCTATATAAGTACAGTTACCATTTACTATCAGAACTAAACTGCAGAATATTTATATTATAGTAAATGTGCTTCCATTAGGCTCAAACTGACATATGAAAAACATAACATTTATTACAACATGAATTATGTAATATATATATATATACAATTCGTTTAGATAAATGTGTCACAGGTCGAAGCTAAGATAATCATTTGTGTATTATTGGAATAAATGTGATTATGTAACTGCAATACAATTATTCTACACAATTTAAAACTAGTTAGAGAAAAGTCTAAACAGCTGAGATGGAGGGATGATATGTTTTACAAACCCTGTGAGGAGGAGTCAATGCAAAACTCAGATATCTCCCCCTCTACTTATGTGACTGCAGAGAGGAGGACAGAGGACAGAGGACACACAGTTTAACATGATGGACTATAGGACAGGACTGCTGCTGCTCACTGTCTGCTGGGCAGGTCAACATTTTTACTGATCTTTATCTAAAACAGCTTCTAATTGTGTCACCAGCTTATTTCACCAGATGTGTTTTTATCCTCTTTACAGGTGTTGATGGTCAGACTCTGACAGAATCTGATCCAGTGACTAAAAGGCCTGGAGAATCTCACAGATTGACCTGTACAGCCTCTGGATTCACATTCAGTAGCTACTACATGCACTGGGTCAGACAGGCTCCTGGGAAAGGACTGGAGTGGGTTGCTACTATCGGCACAAGCAGTTCTCCGATCCGTTACTCCCAGTCGGTCCAGGGTAGATTCACTATCTCCAGAGTTGACTCCAGCAGTAAAGTGTATCTGCAGATGAACAGTCTGAAGGCCGAGGACACAGCAGTGTATTACTGTGCCAGAGAGACACAGTGAGAGACAGTAACAGGAGAGTCGTACAAAAACTAGTTCCTCTATTTACCACCACCCATGAGAGCATTCACTTTATATTGAAATACTGAGTAACTGAATATTGACCACCTGTTTCATCTAATTTGAGGCAATGTTCAATTCAGTTGAAATCTAAAGAAATATCGTGAATTCAAACGGAAAAATAAGTAATATGGTTTATTTTGTGCCTCCAACTAAATATATCACAGATAATATAAAATGTCCCATTTCAAACAACGCAGCTGTTTATCTAATTCAGTATGGTTAAACTGTGCCCATGTATCTCTAGAAGTAAATTAAAGAAAGCACACTTTGATAACATTAAACATTAAACAATATCTATTTGATTTGCCGATTGAACACAAATCATCATTATATCATAAACATTATCATCAGGAAAGTTTTTATCTGTTAGAATTTGAAACATTACTGTAACACAACCACAACCAAATGAAACAAATTATGTATTTAACACTGGAGACAAACAACTGATTCCAGTCTGCTAACTGGCTAACATTAATCCACCGTAAACACATGTGAGAAGTTGATTAAATACAAATTATATCTTAATAGTGTTTCCCTCATGGAAGCAGCTCTGATCATCTAATCTCTAACCCAAATTGAATCAAATACACCTGAGATTAATGGTTAGTAAATTAATTAATTTTATTGTCGTATTGGATGTAGGCCTAGCGGTGTCCCTCTTGGAATCAAAATCATTATACTTTACATGAAGTCTATTTTTTGTCCCTTTATAAATGGCCTTGCACAATTATTCTGAAAAAAACACACACTTAGTTAGAGGAGGAGTCAATGCAAAACTCAGATATCTCCTCCTCTACTTATGTGACTGCAGAGAGGAGGGCAGAGGACAGAGGACACACAATTTAACATGATGGACTATAGGACAGGACTGCTGCTGCTCACTGTCTGCTGGGCAGGTCAACATCTTTACTGATCTTTATCTAACACAGCTTCTAATTGTGTCAACAGCTTATTTCACCAGATGTGTTTTTATCCTCTTTACAGGTGTTGATGGTCAGACTCTGACAGAATCTGATTCAGTGACTAAAAGACCTGGAGAATCTCACAGATTGACCTGTACAGCCTCTGGATTCACATTCAGTAGCTATGAGATGAGCTGGGTCAGACAGGCTCCTGGGAAAGGACTGGAGTGGATCGCTTATATCAGCGGTGGTGGTGGCACCCAGTACTACTCTGAGTCAGTGAAAGGCCGGTTCACCATCTCCAGAGACAACAACAGACAGCAGCTGTATCTGCAGATGAGCAGTCTGACGGCTGTAGACTCTGCTGTTTATTACTGTGCTCGAGAGACACAGTGACTGAAGCTGGTTGAGCAGCTGTACAAAAACCCCTCATTATTACCACACTTTTCTCACACTGTTAATGTGAGATTTGGAGTCTTTCAATATCATGACACAACGTTAGTTACACCAAACACTGTACGATTAGAAAAATATTTCTTAACATATAGCTGAATGTAGAAATCATATCACTAAATAGATTTATCATGTTTATTGCAGAACAGAGCCTTATCAAAATGTCTCTTTAGAGAAGACAGCAGCTGAACCATAAAAAGCATTTATGTGCTAACATTTAGAAAATAGTCTAATCTGAGATCCTACTTCTTTTTACTTATTTAGTTTGCATTTTTCATGCACTGCAGAAATGTGTTTTTGCACATTGTCAAATAGGTTTCAGTTCCTTAGTAGTTTATGTCCTCTTAAGGCTCCAAGTTTCTCTGTATCTGTCCTCAAATTGCCACTATTTGAATACTGAAACCTTTAAAGTAAGAGAATAAACTAAATCCAGGTCTTCATCCAGCTGCAGCTAACACAAGTAAACATTTAGACCATCATGCTTTCCTTCATTGCAGTCACAAAATAAACATAATACAAAACACATTGTTCAACCAATTTCTGAATTAGTTTTGAATTGTTACAACTAAAACAATGATTAGAAGTAAAGCTTTTATGTTACTCATATGAGTCATAGTCAATTCAAGAAAACAAAAAGAATCAACTGGATCTTTTGTTGAAAAAGAGTAATTATAGCATTTTAATTTAACCAACAGTTACTTTTTGTCAACAATTGCCTTAAATAATTATTTGCTGTTCGTTTAAATGATGTGTAATGCTGTTTGTATAGCCTTGAATTTGACTTTTAAAGCAGAATGTGAAGTAGGAGGAGCTAATCGTCAAATTAATTCTCAAAGGCATTGAGTTTGACATGAGATGTAGATAAAACTTGTAAAGTGATTAATTTACTAAATTAACTCAAAGCATTTTTTAATTACAATAATGTTAATACGTTTATTTTAATCAACAGTAAATAAAATCCATTATTTGTTTGTTACATCTGACAAATCTGAATTACAAAACAATATTAAAATATAACAAAGTGACTTACAGCCCAATAAGAAATGTTTACCAATTTAAATTGTAGAGATAATGTTTAACATAAAATACTGTTAAAAGAGGACAATGTTCAATCAGAAAGGAGGAGTCAATGCAAAACTCAGATATCTCCCCTCTACTTATGTGACTGCAGAGAGGAGGACAGAGGACAGAGGACACACAGTTGAACATGATGGACTATAGGACAGGACTGCTGCTGCTCACTGTCTGCTGGGCAGGTCAACATCTTTACTGATCTGTATCTAACACAGCTTCTAATTGTGTCAACAGTTTATTTCACCAGATGTGTTTCTATCCTCTTTACAGGTGTTGATGGTCAGACTCTGACAGAATCGGATTCAGTGACTAAAAGGCCTGGAGAATCTCACAGATTGACCTGTACAGCCTCTGGATTCACATTCAGTAGCTACAGCATGGCCTGGGTCAGACAGGCTCCTGGGAAAGGACTGGAGTGGATCGCTTATATCTACACGGATGGCAGTAGCTACATCTTCTACTCTGAGTCAGTGAAAGGCCGGTTCACCATCTCCAGAGACAACAACAGACAGCAGCTGTATCTGCAGATGAGCAGTCTGACGGCTGTAGACTCTGCTGTTTATTACTGTGCTCGATACACAGTGACTAAAGCTGGTTGAGCAGCTGTACAAAAACCTACAGTCTTCATCCGTACTTTGTTGATAGAGTACAAGGAGAATTATACGTTGACTAAATCATTCGTTGTCGTTTTTATGAAAATGAAAAAAACGGTTGCTTCTGAGCCAAGTTAAAAAACACAATAATAAAAAGAAATATGTATTTAAAATAATAATTTCCTCATAAAACAGCCAAGGACAGAAATAACATCTTCTACCCTAAATGTATGTTTCATGTATGGGCAAAAAGAAATACTAAATGAAGACATTTCTGTCACATTACTCACATTCAGTTGGAAGTGCAGCAGCCTCATGTGTTAATCTCACGTCTAAAATAAATTCATGATAAACAGAAGGAAGAATGGCTGTTTGTTCTTGTGATTCTGCAGTGTGGTGTAAGCTGGATAAATAAATCATTCTGCAATAAGACAAACTTTCACTTTCTGGGAGAAAATCTATGTCTTCCTGAGTGACATGTTGCTGCAGTAATCCCCCTCACTGAGGTGACCTATCATTTTCAAATGAAAGTATGAGACTGACAGTGCAGCTTGTTTTGTATACATTAAATCACCCACCACACTGTTAGTCTCTCAGAAATGCAAATACCAACAATTAAAAAAGACTAAACAACATCTTATTTTTGGGTCTGTTATGGAGCTTCTTTCATATTTCAGCACTCCTCCTTCTCTCACAAATTAAGTATTTATGTATAAACACTGCGACCCCCCCAAAAAATGCAAATCCCAACACACTGATGGATAATCCCCACCCATTCTGCGAGCACAATATATATCCTTCATACAGCCTCTGTTGTTGCAGACTCTGACAAGTTCCCACCATGACATTGGTACAAAGCGTGGTCCTCCTGGCTCTGGTTTCAGGTGAGTGAAGTCGGTCCAGCAGAGGAGGAGAAGAGCTGCTGGTTCCCCATCATCTAAACTCTGTGTCTCTTTCAGCGGCTCAGGGCCAGTCCCTCACCTCCTCAGAGCCGGTGGTCAGCAGAGCAGGAGAACCAGTCTCTCTGTCCTGTAAGTTGGAAGGACTTCCTCTGGCTTGGCTGCACTGGATCAGGCAGAAACCAGGGAAAGGACTGGAGTGGATCGGACGCATTGATAGTGGAACTGGGACCATATTTGCCCAAAGACTGCAAGGCCAGTTTTCCATCACCAAAGACACTTCCAAAAATGTTGTGTACTTAGAGGTGAAGAGTCTGACACAAGAAGACTCTGCAGTTTATTACTGTGCACGAGAGACACGGTGACACACTAGACTACCACGCTGTACACAAACTGAACAACACTGATCCCTTTCTGAAAAACTGAAGCATGTCAGGGCTGTGAAAACACAATTCCCATTGGATGATCACCAGCTGATAATGAAATGTATTTCATTTAGAAAAACATGTGTGTTACTGCGTAGAGAGTCATGACTCACAGCAATATCTAAATTTTTGAAAGGATAACCCTGTACAACATACATTTTAATCCAGTGGACACTTTGGTTTAAAAAGTTCTGTATCAGACATAATTGTGTTCTTACTGAAATAACATCTAATCATTTTGAGAATTTTAGGATATTTTTTTACAATAAATCAAATAATGGCAACACAATCATAGCTAAATCAACTATGGTGACTCTTCTACATCCTTAGAGACTTTTTCTGCAGCCTGAAGAGGACACTGTTGGCTTTTACCGTTTAACTGTAAAAGGTACAAGGATACGAACCACCCAGTGGCGTTTTCTCCTGGAGGCCAAGGGAAGCCAGGCTTCCCCTGTTTTTTCGGATTGTAGTTATCATTTTAATAAATAAATAAAAACACTTCGTTTAGTTTCGGAATTTTTTTGTTGTGTGTTGCTGCCGGTGTCGGTACCAGATGTGTTCGGGGTACCATATGTGTTCGGGGTCCGTCTCTTACCAGTGACGTCACGACGTCACGACGTAATGACGTCACGCATTGTGATTGGCTGTACGGTAATTTACCCACGCTGTCTAGAGTATAGAGGGGTTTTTTGATCATTACATTACATTGTATTTAGCTGACGCTTAAGTGCATTCGACCAACAAGATAAAAACTTGAAGAAATACAATAAAACTTGAAGAAAAACAAAGACGAATGAGGAGAAGAACAAGAGAAATCGAAGGTAAGAAGTATATAACGTAATATGGTAGGTAATATGTAATATGTTCAGTGCCGTTGGTATGTTAGTTCAAACAGTAACAACGGACTATTTTTCTTAGCGTATGCATGTCAATTTAAATCAATACATACAACTATTTCACATGTACAATATTTTCTTAGCCCTAATACTTAATACTACTTATTTCGTTTTGATTGTTATATTTGATTATATTATATATTATCAATAAATTATATATTATATATCAATATGATATACTTTTCTATATAATAGATTATCAAAAAAAGTATTTATTAAGTAAGGGATAATGTGCAGCAATCACAATCAAGTCCACAATCGAATCCATAAAGACAAAGTCAATCTGTTTACAGTTGTTTCATATGGATGTTGAGAGGTATCCATATATCTCTTCATTTTGCTCTCAAAGTGCACCAGATTGATGCATTTAACTTCAATATTTAAAAAAAATCACTCCAAAGGGAGTGCTTGTTCTTCTTTCTGTCTGTCTTAATCTGTGTATTCTCATGTTCCGATTAACCCAGCCAAATTTTTCTTCTTTTGTGTCTTGATGTGATCTTGAGTCGAGGCTGATCCTCTTGCTGTGGTCC
The DNA here is from genome assembly GCF_949606895.1 of Notothenia rossii. Lineage (NCBI taxonomy): Eukaryota > Metazoa > Chordata > Actinopteri > Perciformes > Nototheniidae > Notothenia > Notothenia rossii. Next base: position 11,801,931 of record NC_136906.1, read on the forward strand.
CGCATCCTGGATCCTCTATCCTGAGTTCTGGATTAAGTCGTGGACTTCGGGTCGTGGCTGAACCTGTCTCTGCGGTCCTGCCTGGGTCTCGTCGTGCTGCCTCACTGAAGGCTCCCACAGGATTGTTGACATCTTCGTGGATTCATCCTATTATTATAGAAGCATGCATTTCCTAACATACGGTCTACCTATGTTGCAAATGTATTATCTCTTCGATTTACACACGGCATCTATTACACGTCTGTCCGTCCTGGGAGAGGGATCCCTCTTCTGTTGCTCTCCCCGAGGTTTCTCCCATTTTTCCCTTTAAACTGTGGGTTTTCTCTTGAAGTTTTTCCTTGTACGATGTGAGGGTCTAAGGTCAAAGGGTGTCGTTTTCTTCTCATACTGATATTCTGAACAAACTGCTGTTGTATTAGCTGTAAAATGTCTTTACTGTAGGGTATTTTTATTATTTGTACAGCACTTTGGCTCGACCAAAAATCGTTTATAAATGTGCTATATAAATAAAACTTGATTTGATTGATTTGATTTGAAAGGGTGTGCGCCAAGGTTCCATATTAGGACCAATAATTTCACCATATACTGTATGTAAATAATCTCTAATAATCTTTCAAATGCTGCTTTCTATTTCTATGCAGATGATACTGTTATTTATTGTTCATCCTCTTCTATAGAGCAAGTCTTGATTTCCTCCAGTCTGCCTTTGATGTTATTCCATCCCATTTATCTCAACTCAAGTTAGTATTAAATGCAGACAACTCCAAACTCATGATATTCTCAAATCGCAAAAAGTTAACTTCTTTTCTCCCCAACATTTGTACTGTTCAAGGGACTGACATTGACATTGAAAGGGTCACTACATACAAATATCTAGGTTTTATTATTGATCAGAACTTATCTTTCAAGTCAAACACTGAAAATGTTGTTTTAAAATTAGGTTTCTCCTTTCAGACAAGGAAACATTTGATCTCTGCAACGTTTTTACCAGTATTGGATTCTGGTGATCTGCTTTACATGAATGCCTCTGACCAGTGCCTAAAGAGTTTGGATACTGTGTACCATTGTGCATTATGTTTTATTACATATATATATATATATATAATATATATATATATATATATATATTGTGAGTTTGGAATAAATATGCACTTCATGAAAATTATTACTTGGTTAGTAAAAAAACAGTAAGGTTAATACTGGATGTTTGTTACACTTGGATATGTTTTCTGTAACACTTGTAGCATAATTATTCTCCAGTTATGCATTTGAGTGACTTGCAGTTAATGCTCGACATTCAATTCAAAACCTTTATTTATCCAGGTAAAATCCCATTGAGATCAATGATCTATTTTTCAAGGGAGACCTGCAGCAGTAGGTTCCACATGAAGACATAAACACTTAAACAACAGAACAACAAAAGGACATCATACAGCAAAAAATACAGGGATTACAATTTACATATCTATCCACATGTACAGGTACCAACAGCATCTGACTGTGGAGCATCCAACCGAGCTTTAAAAACATGTAGTGGTACCAGCTTGGTAATTTTACATTCTTTTTGCAGACTGTTCCAAGTTAGTGGAGCTGCACATCTAAAAGCTTTCTTCCCTAAGACAGTCCTAGCACTTGGCACATTTAATAAAACCACAGCATGAGATCTCAGGCAATAAGTACTTTCAATTTGCCGAGAGATCAGGGAGCAGATATAAGATGGTACTTTATCCAACATGGCTTTGTAAATGAAAATGTACCAGTGACTGAGCCTCAGTACAGTAAGTGATGGCAAAACCGCCTTGGTTTACAGTGTACAGTGATGCGTAAGTGCTTTACAGTTTGTCACAAATCTCAGTGCACTGTGATAGTAAAACCTTATTGTGGTGTAATTATATATCCAAAGCAGTCAGAAGTCAGAAAATCTTTAGTGATGTTTAACCACTCAGAAGACAGCCCATCAAAATTAACACATTGGGACCTTTCAGAGAGGTAGTTCATCTTTTACATATAATAACGGACAAAGTAAAGAATGAAGTGTAGGCTATGTTTAAATGTTCGGAATTTGACCGTGTATGATGGTCCTCCTGAGTTGCCGTACAGCCAATGGCGTACAGCCATTGCTCCGTTTTCATGTTTTTTTAACATGTTTTTCACAAACATTTTCACACGCTAGGAGCATAGGAATAATTCAATTCGGTTCGTCATGATCTGTAGATGTGATTTGCCCCCGAGCACCCCTGGGTAAATTACCGTACAGCCAATCACAATGCGTACAATGCGTGACGTCATTGGTAAGAGACGGCCCCCAAACACATATGGTACCCCGAACACATCTGGTACCGACACCGGCCCGTCTCTCCCCCATTCTCATTGAGTATTTTACAAAGAGTGAAACAGCGCCCCTCTAGATGTTATGGTGAAACAGTAGTTTGCACTCTCTGTTGCGAGAGGAGGCCAGCCGAAATTTGCTTCCCTTGGTGAAAAAAAATGGAGGGATTGACCAATCAGATGAGGCTCACGTCATGCCCCTGCTAACCTGTGATTGGTCAGGGCCATGCCAAGGGAAGCCAGAGGCGGCTGGCTTCCCTTGCCTCACAATCCAATCAAATCGCATCAACTTAGTGGTGCAGTGACGCGTCCCAAAAAGCGGAAGTAAGCTGCGCACGGTTTCCCTAGACAAAATAGCAATGGGATTTCTCCATAGGATTTTGGAAAATAGCTCGAAAAAAGGTCAGTGGAAAACGAACCTGTTAGCTAAATGCACGTTTTGTTCATTCGGATAATATCCACATGTCTACCCTACTCTTATAATTTTCGAATGATAAATCTAATCGATAGAAGATAGATAGCGTCACTGCACCACTCTAACCGCCGTTAGAAAGTAGCAAGCAACTGAAGCAAGTGCAATTATGGAGGGTGGAGATTTGGAATATTTAATCAAAAATAATTGTACTAAACTTCCGCTGCAGCAGCAACAGCAAATACAATCTGATGACAATGCCCAATGCCCAAACTGGAGCTGTGTACAGCGAGGAACAAAGGAGCGAACCGGACGTAAAACGTTAAAGGTCTCCTGATTTAGTTTGTGAATGAATGCTTATTAGAGTTTCGGCTGGAGAGTGCGTGCGGACCTGTCGGTCAGATAACAGGCGTGTGTAAGTCCTGCATCTGTATGATACAAATGTGTGTAAAATGATACCGGGCGCTGTAATCACTCATCTGGTTACGTTATTACATTGAACACCACAACCCCCCCCCCCCCCCCCCCAAAAGAAAGGACGTATTATTGGCTTCCCCTAATTTTTTCCCCACGCCACGCTACTGGAACCACCAACAAAGCCAACAAATACTCAATAACCAATTTACATTTTATGGAACCATGGGTCATTTTTTGGCATGGATAAAATACTTCAAAACAATAAGGGAACATTACTCTGAGTTTATTGTCAGATGTCAAATAGAAGGATAAGTGAATATAAAAAAAGACCGATAATTTAGTCAATTAGATCAAACTAGAAGTCCCTGCATGAGCCCCTCCCTCCCCATGCTATCCTGATGCAAATCTCCAGTGTGTGCAGAGTACTTCTGTCTGACTGCTCTGTACTTTGTGTGGAGCATCAGAGGTCAGATCTCCATTTTCAGGATGATCAATACTCTCTCTCTCTTCTGCTGGTTGCTCTCTCTCTGCCCTTCGAGCTCTCCTGCTTCTTGATGTTTTATCTTTTATCAGACAACATCCACTGATGGTCAGTCAGTGATACCAGAACATTTTCCAAATATCTCAAAATCTTCTTTGGTTCACTTTCTCTTATTTTCTCTTATCAGGTTGTACAGGTCAGAGTATGCAGTCTGTTCCTTCCTCTTCAGTAGTGAAGAGGCCTGGGGAGACTCTCAGTCTCTCCTGCAGGGGATCTGGCTTCACATTTAGTTGCTGTGTTATGATCTGGCTCAGACAACCTGCTGGAAAACCTCTGGAGTTGATAGGGAGCGGCTTCTCTTCGGCTAGTAGCAACACATATGCCAGCAGTGTGGAGGGACGTGTAGAAATCAGTAGAGATGATAGCAACAGCATGGTGCATCTGAGGCTACCCAACTTAAAGCCAGAGGACTCTGCTGTGTATTACTACACTAGAGACACACACTGGTTAAAGGAAGCCCAGAGGCTTTACAAAAACCTCTAACTATTTATTATCACTAGTACCAACAGGTGGCAGTAAATGATAAAAAGTCAGATGACAGTAAGGAGAAAAATACAGCTTTTCTAAACACACTAGAATAAATGATTACATCTGATTTAAGTTTAAATAAAAGTTAGTGATAAGTCACTTATTATCATTATAGTTGTCCAAGTACAAGTCCAAAAGACAACTCTTGACAGGACAGTCCGTCCCTCTTTTATAGCCTGTCAGTGTCCCTCTCTATGCAAAGTGAACTTCCTCACAGTCTGCTATAAAGACTTGATATCATGCTGTCAGCTGCAGCAGAAGAAGAGAAGCTCCATCAGGTCACCTTCAACACCAACCATGTTCTCTGTAGCTCTGCTGCTGCTGCTGGATCCTGTGAGTCTCACTGAGGCAGAGACACTGACAGAACGCTCACACTGACTGCTCACTGTTATTAACCTCGCTCACTATTCAACATGTTTCCCTCCACAGGTGTGAAGTGTGAGCAGTTGATACAGCCAGCCTCTGTGACTGTGCAGCCAGGTCAACGTCTGACCATCACCTGTCAGGTCTCTTATTCTGTTAGCAGCTACTACACAGCCTGGATCAGACAGTCTTCAGGGAAAGGACTGGAGTGGATAGGAAAGAGAATTGGTTCAGCTACATACTACAAAGATTCACTGAAGAGCAAGTTCATTATTGAGGTAGACTCTTCCAGCAACACAGTGACTCTGAACGGACAGAGCGTGCAGCCTGGAGACTCTGCTGTGTATTACTGTGCCAGAGACACACTGTGACACACACCATCAGTAGAGCTGAACAAAAACCCCTCAGAGCCTGAACACTTGTAACATGAAGCCACCAGAGGAGGAGCCCTCAGACCAGTAATGATCTCAACACCAGCTCACTGTTACATCATCAGTTTAAATATTTAGAGGTTATAATCACTGATACATTACTGTATGTATTCCCAGAATAAACAATGAATAACTCTTCTTTAAATTGTTAAACATCAGCCTTTTCAAGTAACAAGTATTATACATTTTTCAGTAATTGAATGTGTTATATGCTTCTTAACAACCAATTTCAGCTCTAAGAATATTGTTCACACTATTTATTAACAAATATTAAACAGTACATCTACAAGCCAAAACACAACAAAACATTGTTGGATGTCAGAGTTTCTTTCCAAAAAACAAATGCATACATTTCTGTTATTTATTTGACATAAAACGTCCTTTTGATTAAAAATATAAATGTTAAAGACATGAGATGTAGATAAAACCGGAAAAGTGATTTATTTACTAAATTAACTGAAAACATTTTTTAATGACAATAATGTTAATACCTTTATTTTAATCAACAGTAAATAAAATCCATTATTTGTTTGTTTCATCTGACAAATGTGAATAACATCCACATATTTAAATGTTACAAAATGACTTACAGCCCAATAAGAAATGTTTACCAAATTAAAATTGTAGAGATAATGTTATTAACATAAAATACTGTTAAAAGAGGACAATGTTCAATAAGAAAGGAGGAGTCAATGCAAAACTCAGATATCTCCCCTCTACTTATGTGACTGCAGAGAGGAGGACAGAGGACAGAGGACACACAGTTTAACATGATGGACTATAGGACAGGACTGCTGCTGCTCACTGTCTGCTGGGCAGGTCAATATCTTTACTGATCTTTATCTAACACAGCTTCTAATTGTGTCAACAGTTTATTTCACCAGATGTGTTTTCATCCTCTTTACAGGTGTTGATGGTCAGACTCTGACAGAATCTGATTCAGTGACTAAAAGGCCTGGAGAATCTCACAGATTGACCTGTACAGCCTCTGGATACACATTCAGTGACCACTACATTGCCTGGGTCAGACAGGCTCCTGGAAAAGGACTGGAGTGGATCGCTGTGATCCACCCTACTAGCAGTAGCGAGATATACTACTCTGAGTCAGTGAAAGGCCGGTTCACCGGCTCCAGCAACAACATACAGCAGGTGTATCTGCAGATGAGCAGTCTGACGGCTGTAGACTCTGCTGTTTATTACTGTGCTCGAGACACACAGTGACTGAAGCTGGTTGAGCAGCTGTACAAAAACCCCTCATTGTTACCACATTTTTCTCACACTGTTAATGTGAGATTTGGAGTCTTTCAATATCATGACAACGGTAGTTACACCAAACACTGTACGATTAGAAAAATATTCCTTAACAGATTGCAATGAAATCACTAAATAGAGTTATCATGTTTATTGCAGAACAGACTCATATCAAAATGTCTCTTTAGAGAAGACAGCAGCTGAACCATAAAAAGCATTTATGTGCTAACATTTAGAAAATGGTCTAATCTGAGACCCTACGTCTTTTAACTTATTTAGTTTGCATTTTTCATGCACTGCAGAAATGTGTTTTTGCACATTGTCAAATAGGTTTCAGTTCCTTAGTAGTTTATGTCCTCTTAAGGCTCCAAGTTTCTCTGTATGCCTGTCCTCAAATTGCCACTATTTGAATACTGAAACCTTTAAAAGTAAAAAAAGAAACAAAATCCAGGTCTTCATCCAGCTGCAGCAAACACAAGTAAACATTTAGACCATCATGATTTCCTTCATTGCAGTTACAAAATAAAAAAATAAAAACATATCGTTCAACCAATTTCTGAATTAGTTTCGAATTGTTCCAACTAAAACAATGATTAGAAATAAAGCTTTTATGTTACTCATATGAGTTATAGTCAAATTAAATAAAAATAATCAACTGGATCTTTCGTTGAAAAATAATAATTATAGTATCTTAATTTAATCAACAGTTCATTTTTGTCAACAATTGCCTTAAATAACTATTTGGTGTTGGCTTAAATTATGTTTTATGCTATTTTATAGCCTTGAATTTGACTTTAACAGCAGAATGTGAAGTAGGAGGAGCTAATCGTTAAATGAATTCTCAAAGGAA